>NC_090922.1:819215483-819518514 GCF_040938575.1 Ambystoma mexicanum
GCTAAGACTGCCCCTGCTGTTCCTCTTCAAGTGGTTGCAGGGGGATGGTCACTTAGACCTTTCGGCATTTATCCCGCCTCATCCCATTGGATGCCCGAAGGGCTGCGCAACGACCCGCAAGGAACGGACCCCAATACCACGCCTGGGAAATAATGGAAGAGGTTGTCAGGAGCCGCCTTGGAGACATTCCTGCCCACGTCCCCATGGGACACCAAGCAGACTGGATAGCATAGTGGCAGATTGTGGGAGAGTCGGTGTCCGAGGGGCTTCAGTGGATCACAGAGTGTAAGTATAGTCTCAACTATATGGCAATTATAGAGGAAGGGAAAGTTCTGCTTAGTGTTGTGATTCTGTGTTTTTGTGTTTCTGTGTAAAGGTTACCCATTCTTTAGGTGGTCAGTTTAGGTGGTCATTTAGGCAGTCAATTTAGGCGGTCAGTTTAGGCAATCAGCTTGGTTTACAGATGAAAAATATAAAAATATTGTAAGAATGTTATCTATTATGGACGAAAAACATAAAAAAATACAAACAAGTATACCTATGAGTTAGGCAGTTTAGCTTGGTTCATGGAAGATTATGGCCCTCATTACAACACCAGCGCTAAACCATGGCGCTATTAGCACCATGGTTGGTGCCGGTGTTGTAACGGGTCCACCATGGTTCAATGGGGAATTACCACCCCATTCCAAGGTTGGCGGGGCGGTAATTCCCCATTGAAGCATGGCCCGTCCCCATTCCCATTTTCGCCCCATAGGGCTCTATGGGAATGGGGAAGGCGCTAAGTACGGTACCGCAAATTGCGGTACTGTACTTAGCACCAAGGTCCCTTTGCGGGTCCCTACTTTAACGGCTGGTCTAGATTGGGTCCCGCAAAGGGACCTCATAGTAAGGCGCTAAGTGTTTAACGGCTCCGCAGCCTTTTACGGCACGTTAAACACTTAGCGCCAGGGTCCTAATGAGGCCCTATGTATCTTACCTGTGTATAGGTATCAGCAGGAGAGGCCAGCTTATATCACGGAAAGTGGTTTCCTAACTTATCTCTTTTGAGATGTATTCCTATTTATGGCGCTATAGAAGAGGTGCCACATGATTTTTTGGGATACCCTGTGAGGCAGGAAGACGGCCGTGCTTTATGTCATGTTTGTTATTGTGTTTAGGTTGTTGAAATCAGACATATTTAGTGAAGTATTAAGGGATTTTCACCTGGGCAGTTGGTGATGTCCCCTGTGAGGTTGTTGAATAGGACTTGAGGTGTGTAGAAGGTGGTGGATTTAGTTTGTTGAGCTTTTGCTTGAATCAATGAAAAGTGTTATGCCATTTGGGCGGAGCTTGAGGAGCACAGGAGTGTAATCACGGTTTGGGTCTCCAGGGAGGAAAACACGTTGTGGGCGGTGGGAGGAGCACGCTCTTGTTGATGGTGGTAAGCCAGAGAGGCTGTTGAAAAGATTCTTTGCATTGTTATGGTTTGGGGAACGATTTGAGGTCAAGTATTGACGATTACAAAGTAACATGTCAAAATGAGAGATACACCCATCCAACATTTGTGCAAGTCCCTCCGGCAATATCAAGACAAAATACACAAGTATAGCATGGAATAGGTTTGCGATACAGAGTGGAAGTTGGCAAAGCCATGGCCCAAAGACGGAAGCTTTTCCAAATGTGTGCAGCAACATATGACAACGTACTTACATGCAGATTATAAGGAGAATAAATTAAGTAACTGGTTGGCTATATTAGAGCTATGGAAAATGCAATGGATGCTCAGTCAATGCGATATGGAAGGAAAACCGTCTTCGGCTCCCCCTACTCCACCTCCTCACACTGCAGACGTAGACCCAACAGCAGAAAGATTATTCTACTTAAAGGGGATGAAAACAGCAGCAGGATATACAATCCTATTTTTGCACCTCAAGCTTATAGCACTAAAGGCACACTTAGTGGTGAAAAGCAGACGAATAAAAAAGTGCAGGATAACCATGCCGAGCATAAGGAGCACAGCGACATGCAATCGAAACTGAGAAAAGGCGATGAGGGACGAACAGGACATAGTGGGGATCATGAGGTGATAATCCTGATAAATGAATGGGTAGGTGGACAGATATTGCTTAAACTGGATGGGAAGACCACAAGCGAGATGGGACATATGGGCAGTGGCATTGCCAGGATTGTCCAACAAGTGGGGCCTGAAGCTAATGTAGTTGGGCCCACCGCAGTGACATTACCATCTGTAAATGCCCACCCAGCGTTGCTGAGTGGGCATTTACAGATTCTGGATGGGCTTTCCCCGCTCAGGCCCTACCCTGTCTATGCCGCTGCATATGGGAGAGGAAGTTAAAGATATGGCGGGAGAAGCTAAAGAATGGGAAGAGATAATGGAGGAAGTACAGAGAAGAGAAGTGAAATAGAAGGAAGAATATGACAGGTTGAGAAGAGAACGAAAGCGAGCAGAGAGAGAGGAGAGATAGAAGAAAAAGCAGAGAAAGCTAGAGGAGACAGTGAGGAGGAAGACTGAAGAAGAGCAGGAGAGACAATTGCAAATAAAGAGGGAGAAAAGAAGGTTGGAAGTCGAGTGACTCGTTAAAGAGTGCTGACACAGAGAAGAAGAGGAGTATAGGAGAAGTGAGCGGGAAAGAGATGAAAGTAGGGAGAGACATTCTAAGACAGCAATAGACATTAAAACAGACTTGACACGCCTGAATGACGATGACAGGGAGGGATACGAAGAAGGCTAGGCAAACTTTACAGGAGCAGAAGAGACAGTTTGGTTGCCCCAAAGATGAGTAGCGTACAACATGGTTCTTGTTGAGGGGGAACGTGGTTTTCCAGATTGAGTAAAGGGGAAACAATGTGAGAAAACAATGTTAAGGAGGCTTAGCTTTGAGGACGAAAGCGAAGAGGACAAGGATGATAGCATTGGCTACATGGGGTCAGATGACGATCAACAGGAAAGTGACGATGACAAGGGGGCAAGGCCTTAATGCCGCTCGAGGGAAACAAGCCCTGACAGAGACACATTGTGGGGAGAAGGGGAAGACATGGGAAGAGAAGAGGGAGAACCCAAGGGACAATTGGAGCATCCTGGGAACAGACCACACATTGCAGATGAAATTACCCCTTATGCGCAGAGGCTCAGAGCCCTGCCAAACAGAAACGAGCAGAGATGACAAGGGTGTTTACAGCCACTAAAGACTTAGGGAGACGTGACAGAGGAATGAGACTGACACAGTTTCTGTTACTAGAGAAGGGTGTTGGACGACCCCAGTATATACCGTCACAACAGATGGATAAGGATAATTTGAGGTGCAAGCTACCTTCCGTAACTGCAGGAGCTGGGAAATGGATTTACGAGATTGAAAGACTGACTGCAGGGACGTCCCTGGCAGTGAGCGACATGAAGAGCCTACTGTCAGCCATTCTTGGCGAAGTAGCAGACTACGTTTGGAAAAGAGCAGGATATCCCGAAGTGATAGCTCAGAACATTGTGCACGATAGCGCATCATTCAATAACTGCCAAGCAGCCAAATGGCAAGCTCTAAGAGTACAGTACCCGGACACATCTGACATAAGTGCAATTATGGCACACAAAATGCGAGAGGACAATGATCCATTTCAATATATTCAGGAGATTCAAGAATGCTGGTGTCTCGAGATGAGAGAGCTGTGGGATAAAACAGTGGGGGTATTTTATCACATAATATGTCAAGGGTTGCCAGAACAGGTACAGAAACAACTGAAGAAGTTAGTGGGAATGGAGGATAAACCATGGTCAGAAATCCAACTAACTATAGTGCACTATTGTCTGTTAATGAAGAAAAAGCGAGGAAGAAGCTTGAGGAGAGAAAGCAGGAAGAAGCAAAGTTAGTGCAGAAAAAACTATTGAAGTACACAATGGAAGGGGCAATGTTGACGATCGTAAAGGGAGTAGTTACCCAGAATATACAAAACCAACCACAGGCAGTTGGGCGGAGGCTTTGCAGGAAGGGGCGACACAAACCACTGGCTAAGTGGAAGGAGAGGAGTGCCCCAGGGAAGAGGGTTTGGATACCCGATGCAGCAGGGTGCAGATGGATTTAATGAGAGACCAATGGGGGGTCCAATACAATGCTGGCTGTGTGGGAGGATAGGCCACATAGCTCAAATGTGCAGGATCAGGGGCAGAATGCAACATAATGGGTGGATGCCACATCACCCAACATATCAGACAGAGCAAAACGACTATTATGCCCTGGATCACACGCAAGTGCAGGCATATGCCCCACAAACGGCGCAAACACAAAACATGCAAGTACAGCCACATCAGCCCATGACACATGCACTGTAAGGACAGGAACACATGCAGCCCCCTCAACTAGCACAGCAAGCACTGACGCAGCAGAATATTGTAGCAACAACACACACAGACTCCATGAAGCAGTCTCCTGTACGAAAACTGGGAGGGGTGACTGTAGTGAGGGAAATCCATTTACAGGAACAGGAATGTTATTATATTCGCAACCGAACAGCCAACAGACAAACCTGATGTGTTTTATCGTATCCTGAATAAGGAACCATGTCTAGGGGTAACAATAGATTACAAGACTTTCTCCTTTCTTGTACATACGGGGCAACTCGATCCTGTATTAGGTAGCAAAGATACCTGATGTCAGGCATTGCCATGAATGCACAGGGATTCTCTGGGGCTACAGATTTGGTTCCTTTCGCTGACCAACTTCTGATTTCCGTAAGAGAACACATGAGCATTAACCATTGGGTGAGGATACATTACAGGGAGGTACCACAGAGAATGGTTTTGCTGCAAAAGGCACCACCACCATTTCTCGAGGACGACTTGTGGTGAGTACCCAGTGTTCTATGGAATAGCAGTCCATATGACGTGGGCCTATTAAAAAGAATAGAAGCGGTCCAAATAAAACTCAAGCCAGGGGCTATTTTACAGAGGGCAAGACAATAGCCCCTATCAAGAGAGGCAGATGAAGGCATTAATGAGACGATTACTGCTTTAGTAAAGCAAGGCATTTTAGTCCCTTCAGAGTCACAGTGTAGTACAGCTGTGTACCCGTTGAAGAAGGCGACAGGGGATCATGGTGTTTTATTCAAGATTTACTCTTGGTGGTAATTGGGGTAGCTGCTAAGCGTGTCCCTGCTGCTCCTCTTCATTCTGATGCTGGCTCTCGGAACCGGAAACAGCCAGCACATTGGCCAGCGCTGAGCACTGGCCCATGGTCAGTACTGATGAATTTCCCCAGACCTGTGGGATGATGCTGCTTGGATTGGTAGGCAGTAGTCCTTCAGATTCAACAGGACAAAAAAGCTACATACTGGAAAGCGTTCCCTAGACTTTTGGGAGTACTGTATAGGAAAAGGGTGACAACAACAAAAAGGAAAATCATATAGTAGTTCAGTATATTGTTTCTAGCAGTAAGGGGTGAGGGACATGCGTCTCTTTTCTTCAAACCAGTGCTGACTTGTGTCCTTTCTTCAGAGGTGCCGTTACTTCACAGCTCAATTTTGTTTCCCCACAGCCTAGTGGTAGGCGTCCACACGTTAATGGACTTGACCGTTACTAGCGATTGTATCATACATACAGACGGGGTCCATATAGGAACATGAATCTCTCCTATCGTAGTTTGTCATTCTCACACAAGGATTTTTACATATCAAATATGTTAAGTGCTTGTTTAATGTGGGCTACATGGTAAAAGCATGTCATATTCAACGGATATTCACATTTTTTTGCTGAAGTAAATTGCAACGTGGTAATTTACTTCGACAAAATTACTTCGATTTACCTCGATTATTTTTAATTCTTTTTTAAAATAGGGATTCCCCTATACCCTAATTTCCCTACTACTACAGCCCTCTTCCCAAACCACCCCACCTATACCCCTTATCCTTAAAATACAAATATATTCCCCCCCATTGAAGTAATTTTGTCAAAGTAAATTACCACGTTGTCATTTACTTCAGCAAAACAATGGGGCACCCAACTGGTGCCTTCACCCTAGAGAACTCTATTGTAATTACATCACAGTTTTTCAATCCATTGTGCTGCATGAAAGTTGGTGACTTAGGGTAGTGTCTTCAACAACCAATATCCTATTCCTCTTCTCTAGAGGTTTACACCTGGTTTTCCTCCATGAGGGAAAAGAAGGCCCAGATAGCAGCGTCATTTATACTGCATAAGCAGCTCCTTCTTTTTTTTTTTTTTTATTTATTTATAGTGTAGTATTTTAGTTTAAATTTAAACTTTTATCACACTTTTCATATCATTTCGATTTCATCTTTTTTCCTTTCGTTTTGTCAAGACTGACTTTACGTCCATCGCCTCCTAAGGTATATGTTTGCATGTTTACTTGGTGTATCCGGATGTTTGTATGTTTTCATCCGCTAGTTCGTCGTCTTTTTCTTTGAGTATTTTATCCAAAAAGTTTATACCCGCACATGAGAATCTGGGATTATGTCCTTGAATAAAATAGTCCCATCGTTCCTCGTCGTTGCTTTGGGTTATTTTTAGCATATACCTTGATAGCAAACGTTTTCTGTCCTTTGAAACGGCTGTGCAGTTCAGCATGAGATGCATCGGTGTCTCCAGTTGACGCTCTTTTTGACAGAACCTGCAGCGCCCTTCGTTGATCCCTCTTCCTCCAGTTCTGTTTTTATATTCGTTTGTTGGGTAGACTCCCAACCGGATTTTTAGTAATGTTGCTCTATGTGTGTATGAGGGAAATGTTGCTAGATACTCTGGAAGCACATTTCTTTTTCTATGTTCGACTGCCATGGTTTTTATGTTCCTTAACTTCATTTTGGCCTCTCTTGTTGCAATCCAGTCTTGTCTCATGAGCTTTTCTTTTACTTTGTTGGGGTTTGTAATCAGTTCTTCTTTAGATGAATCCATTTCTAGTAGTATCTGCAACCATTCTCTTTTCCAAAGGTTAAGATAGGTTGAACTTTTGTCTACTCCATTGGATGCCAGTATTTTGTAGCACTCAGCCGGACTGGTTTCACAGATTTTTCTCAACAGGCATAATGATTTCCATTTCATTATGGCTTCAAGTGACTCGAGCCCAAGTTCTGCTCTTATTGCTACTATCGGCGTGCACCTTGGAAGCTTCAGTACTGGTTTCCAAAATCCGCTTTCCAGTTTCGACCATACTTTATATGATAGATTCAAGCCGGCTTCACTTCCGTATGTTAAGGAGGGCAGGACTTTTTGAACGTAGAACAATCTTACCGGGGCCAACGAAAATTTTCCATATTTGCCGTCTAGGACCCTTCCTTGTGCACTTAGATTTCTGACTTTTACGAGCAGAGTTTCTACCCAACTCTTTTCCACTGTTGAGGCGTTAAGACCGACTCCTAAATATTTTATCGTCAATATTCGTTCAAGAGGTTCTCCTGCTATATGCCATTTAAATTTTTTCATTATGGCGTTGTTCTTGCCGTTGATTGTCAGGATCTTTGATTTTCCCACATTGATCTTCAGATCGTTTTTTTTGCATATAGGTTTGTAAGTTGTTTATGAGTCGTTGTAGCCCCATTCTTGTTTCATCTAGTAATACTATGTCGTCTGCATAGCATAATATCGCCACTTCCTGGTTGTTTATTTTCGGACTGAAATGTCTTGTGCATGATGTTATTTCTGGAATGTCGGCTATGAACAGTTTGAACAATGTTGCTGCAAGCGGACAGCCTTGCTTCACACCCTTGTTGATTCTGATGTTGGCCGTCAAGTCCCCTCGATCGTTTACTCTGATTTGAGTGGTCGTGTTTTGATGTAAAGCCTTTATTGGGTTCAGCAATTCCGCAGGACAAGACCAGGATTTTAACTTTTCCCATAGCTTTCTTCTGTTTACGGTATCGAATGCTTGGCTTAGATCGATAAATGCCAAGTGTAGTTCTTTTTTGAACTCGATTGCATTGGTTTTTACCATTGATATGAGAAATAGGTTTAGATCAGTTCCTGTACGCTTTGTGAACCCTGTTTGTCGCGGGTCAATGATGTTGTTCGTCTCTGCCCATTTTGACAGATTTTTCTGTAAGTCTGCTGCAAAAAGCTTTCCTGTTGTTGATAGTAGGTCGATAATTTATAGGCAAATCACGTTGACCCTTTTTGTATATTGGCACTGTTATGCTTTTTGTCCATGTTTCTGGGATCTTTCTTTGTTGTACAATTCTCTTAAATAAGATGTTTATTATCACTGCCCATGATTTTGGGTCTTTCTTCAGATGGATATTCGTCAACCCATCAGGTCCTGCAACGGAAGAGTCTTTTAATTTCCGAATAGCGATTTCAATTTCCTCCTCGTCCATCATTTTTATCCAAGGAAGTGTTGTTATCTCTTCGGGTAGGTCTACGTCGTCCGCTCTGGCTGAGAAGACTTCTGTGTAGTGTTTTATCCAATCATTCTCAGATACTCCACATATTAATCTGCTTTGCTGGTTCAGGGTACAGTTGTTTATTAGGTCCCATGTTTCTCTGGTGTTGGCCTTTTGTAGGGTCTTTAGCATTGCCTCTCCTTGCTCTTGGAGTCGTCTTGTTTTGAAGTCTGTGAGCCAGTTTTTGTATTGATTTTGGCATACTTTGATGTTCCTTTGTTTATCTGTGTTTGAGTCAATTTTTCTTTTTTTACAAGCTCTTATTTCCTTTCTTAGTTGTTTCCTCCTTTCAACTAGTTCTCTGCTGTATTTGTGCTTGTGTGTTAGTGCATCAGTTTTGAGTCCTGAGGTCGTTGTTTTATAGGCTTCTAGCAATATTTCATAATTGAGGTGTCCCGTCGAGTTATTATCTGGTTCGACGAAGACCTCTTTCAATGATTGAATATTTTTCATTGTCAGCCTTATTCGATTTGCCGATGGATTTAAGGCTAGATTAGTACTATTCCCGTAAGATTTTAAGTTTTTCTCACTCCTCCATGATGTTTTAAGGATGTTGTGGTCGCTGTCGTTTTGACATAATATTTCAAAGTTTTCTATTTCCAACATCAGTGGTAAAGAGACCCAAATGTAATCTATTGTTGTTGCTGCTTGACCATTCGACCACGTGTGTTTACCTGGAATGTCGCCGCGTGTTTGACCGTTTAACATCTGCAGGTTAAAACCTTTTGCCATCTGTGCCCATCTGGCCGCGTTTGAGCTCCCCGTCTGTAGTTCTTCTAATCGCGGGAGCCCATTTTTTGTCAAACATTTTATGTTTAGATCACCACATACGATTATTTGACAGGTTGAATTCTGTTCCCTTCTTTTGACTATTATGTCTGTTATAGCTTGCAGGAACTGGGTGGTTGTGATTCCTACTGGGTTCCAATAGACGTTTATCACTAATAAGGACGACATTTCCACATTCTTAGAGTCACTGTCGGTTTCTAACAGAGTCCATTGTATGAGGTGGGTTGCATTTCCTTTCTCCATGATCTGCCAGCCACTTCCCTTACTTATTAATGTGATTAGGCCGGCATAAGGTCTCCTGTCTCGTTCTTTTTTTGCGGGGTTCATGGCGATCTCGAAATTTCTGCATACCGGCATTTCACGTAACCAGGTCTCCTGTAAACATATTATTGTGGCGTTGTTCCAAAGTGGATTCTCCTTCGTCATCAAGTGCTTAAATCCCCTCGTGTTCCACGAGAACAGTGATTCCTTGTTTTTTACTTCCGACTTTCTTTGCTATCGGTGTTTTCCATCTTCAAATAGGGAACTTGCTAACCATAGCCAGTCTTCTTGGAGCTCTACTTTCCTTTTCAGACTGTCTTTTCGGTCCCTATTTGTTTTTTCTGTTTTTCTTAAGTCATCTTTCACCATTTCCTCCAATTCTCCCTTCGTGTTTGTCACTGTTATTTTGAAGTTTTCTTTTTGCTTTCTAACCCCTCCCTTTAGTGGTGCAGGCGTTGTTGATGCTCTTTTCTGTTCACGAGGTGATTGCTCTTTTTTCTTGTTGTCATCTGTTTTTGGAATGTTTAAAACTTCACGAATCTCGTAGCCTCGTTTCAACAACTCTTTTCCGTCTTTTAAAATTAATTCTTTAAGAGTTATTGATTTCAGATGTAGAACCACTTTATCCACACGTTCTTCGTCAATGTATTCAACCACCGCTATGTCTTCATTTCTTATCTTTCTCAATTTATCCACACAGTGAAGCAGGGCTATCACGTTTTTCCGATTTAGGTTTTTCCCTTCGTTTTCTTCAAGCAGATTTTCGATCAGCACCTTTTCAAGAGACTGGACTCTTTCGTTTTGTTGTTTTTTCATGTAGTTGTGATTCTGCACAATGGACTGTTTTTTCCTTGGGTGCTTTGGGATCCATAGATTATGCGCTTCTCTTGAGGGGTCGCTCTTGATCTTTGCATTTTCTGTCGGGAGTTTTTCCCTGTTAGATCTATTTCTTTTTTCATCTAAAGTTAGAAAACCTGAACATTCATGGTATTCATCTTCCTCCGATTCCAAATACGAGCTTTCGTCATCCTTTGTTTTTTCTTCACCTTGTAGTGGACTTACTTCGTTTTGCACTTGACAAGGCGACTCAACCACTAACCATTATATTTTGCCTATTGTATGCTTCCACCTCTTCGATGTAAAAAGAGGCATCCTCAATCAGATCTCTTGAATTATCTTGCGACTCTAGGACGCTTTCTTCGTCCTCATTGATCCGCACTACATGCCTTTCACTTTGTTTGAGAGGCGGTCGATTTGTTCGTTCTAGTTCTTTACTTAAGGTCGCATCCTCATTTTCACTTGTTTTTTTAACATTCCTAAATATTGACCGTATGCTTTTTGTAGATCCCTCTCCTTTTTTTGCAGTTTTCGAAATTCTCTTTTCTTTGGTCTCTACTGTTTTAGTTACCTTAAGAATTTTTTTTGATGTTTTTGTTGCTTCGACCGTGTTTTTGTTTTGATTACAACCAAACACGGGATAGTGCTCCTCATTGTTCAAGGTTTTCTTTGTGAGCTCGTTGTCTCTTGTTTCGGCTAAGAGCTCGTCGGCTCGTTTAGTCTTGTTGTTCATCCTCGGGGCTTCAACCAGACCTTCAGAGGTTTTTTCCTTACAGTTCGTGTTTTCGCTGGTGCAATTTGATCGAGTTCCTAAATCGTCTGGGTCTTGCACTCTGGTTTTTGCTAACGTACCTTTATTCAACTTTCCACTATGTGTTAGTGCTGTGCAGTCTTCTCGATTTTCTCTATCATAGCTCCCAAAACTACTTGTGTCGGGTCTATTTTCCGTCGTGACCATTTGTTTGGTGGTTGCATCCCGCCTCTGGAGTTTTTGGTTCCTCTCTGCAGACTCAGTGGCTTTCCGCATCCATTTTAGTGAGTCTAGCAAGGCGTTTGTCAAGATGTCTTTTTCATGTCTATCTCCACTTGCAAGGTCAAACAGTCTCCTTTGCCATTCCGCTGAGGTTTCTGCTTCTTGATTTAACCTTGCTTCCAATTTTAAAGCTGTTATTTCTTGGGTGGTTAGCTTGGTGAGCATTAAAGCTACGAGAGCGTTGTTGTCCTTTACGTTTTCGCTGATGGATTCATACAGTTTCATGTATGGGGCTAACGAGATTGTTAAGGCAGCCATTACATTATTCTGTAATTGTGTTCCTAGTTGTGGGAATGAAGTTGGACCTGCAACTACTTCTTCGCTGATGTTTATGCTGTCTTTTGTGTTTCCTGTTGCGTTTTTTTTAGTACTATGCGCGTGAATGGTGTATTGCGTCTTTCTTTGTGGTGAGCATTCATCTGTCTGTGTTGCGGTGCATCTCGTTGTGATGTTTTCGCTGGACTTGTCCCCTTGTTGTGTTTGAGCATCAAGGAACCGGCGCCTCTTTTCGAATGTTGAGTGCAAGCATCTTTTGTCAATTGGTGAATATGTCGATAAGTCAGCGTCTTCGAAATTAAGAACTGCTGAGTTCTTAGTGCCCGACACGGGGTCTTCTCAGGTCGAAGTCCGTACGCGCTGGTCGAAGTTTTTGTTTGTGCTCCCGGGTCTATAAATTCACCTCTCCCTATAGTGGGACTGCTTTCCTGGCTGAGTTTTGATCTACTACCTGTTGTTATTCTCTTCATTGTGGTTCCTTCCATTGTTTTAATGAACTGTTCTCTCCATTCGTATTCTCCAATCTCTTCGGCAATTGAGTTTTCCTGACCACCATTTTTGGCAGCAGGTCTTTTCCCGATTAAGGGGGAATGCAATTTTTTCTTTGCTGATTGAATGAGCTGAATTGTCTGTCTGTGTGGGTCATTCCCCTCTTTCTGACTAGTTCCAATTTTCTGCACTCTTTGCTTGATTAATGATTCCAATTTTTTGTGGTCATTCTCGTTTGGTCCTGCTTCCAATTGAGCCTTTATGTTAGTTATTTGTTCTTTGGAGACATTCAAGTCGTCGAGAGGTAATCTGCTGTTGTCTGTCTTGTGATTCTCTCCTTTGTCACTTATTGATAGTATTTCGGACGCGTCTGAATAGACTGATTCGTCCATGTCATTGTTAAGTGGTTGTAAGACTTTTTCGGTGTTGCTTTCGCTGGTAATATCTTCGTCTTCAATTATCGATAGTACTTTGTTTTTTAGATTTTGGTCAAACAGAGTTTCTGGTGGATATACTCCGTCGTGTTCTCTGAATGTCGTTATTAGACTACCCTCGTTCCTTTCTTCCGCGGGCAGATTATCTCTTGTTTCCACTTCTTCCGTTCTTAAATCAGTTCTATTTTGCTGAGCTTCCAACAACATTCCAAGATCTGTTAGTTCGGCGTCAGTCACGTTTAGGAGTTCAACTGGCAATGGTGATGTTGATTCTATATCTTCACAGTGAAATTCCTTTACGTTTGTACACTGCTGTACTAATGGCTTTTCGACTGTGGATGAGATCTGGTCTTTGTCTACACACTCAGTTGTCATACTTTCTCTATGGGCTTTCTCACAAAGAGCATTTCCTTCGTCATAGATTTTTGTGGTTGTATTTATGTATGCGATTGCTGATGTTGTCGATATGAATGGATTGATATTCATGTCTCGTTTGACTGCTTCCCTCCTCTGTTCCCTCCCTCCCAACTCTGTGTTTTCTGAGTTTTTAGTCAAATCAATGGTCGATATTCTGGGAAACGCAGCTGTCTTACCTCTTTCCTTATGTATGTCGTAGATGTTCCCCGGCCTCTCTCGCTGTTGCAGTGGAAGTCTTGAGGTTGCTCTTGTGAGTGGGCGGGCTGTAGCCCCACCCATAGAGATGTTACTACTGTCTTCTATTACTGTTGTAGTCGAGGCCATCGTTCAATGCCTCTCTTTGTGATTTTCTTGTTACTTTCGAGCACAGCCCTTCTGCCGCTGGATTTTTTTTTTGTGATTCGTTTCCTTCCCCGCTGGGGATTATGACTGAAATGAAATTAATTTACGTTCAGGATGGGGATCAAAGAGATGAGAACTCCGCAGTCTCCCCCGACGTTAGTTGGTGCGCCCCAGCGCCAAACAGCAGCACAACAGCCGATGTGCTTTACTCCCTCGGGCTTAACGCCACAAGGGTAGACTGGCTCGATTTTGTGGGCAGAGAAAGTCACGTGAGCAGTCACGTGAGTTGCACTGTGCTCCGCCCCCTCCTGGGAGCGAGTGTTTGCCGTGCGCGAGTTTAAGAAAACTCCCAGCGCAAATTCCGAGGCACAGAGTCAAAACGTTCGTGGTCAAAAGGGAATGCTTCTCTGTAGTGGAGAAGTCTGCGCCGTGCTGCTGGACTGGCCCGATTTTGTGGGCAGAGAAAGTCACGTGAGCAGTCACGTGAGTTGCACTGTGCTCCGCCCCCTCCTGGGAGCGAGTGTTTGCCGTGCGCGAGTTTAAGAAAACTCCCAGCGCAGATTCCGAGGCACAGAGTCAAAACATTCGTGGTCAAAAGGGAATGCTTCTCTGTAGTGGAAGCAGCTCCTTCATACACAATGGCCTGGTTTGAAAGGTGTCTTGTAATTCCGCTTCACGAGATCTAAGGGTGCTGCCAATACACACATGTCATTTCACTAACTGTGTCCTGCTTTCCCAACTAGAATAATCACCCAGTCCTAGAGGAGGGAACATCTTGTATTTGACATGACCTAGGACAGATATGACGCATGGATATAAACCCACTGTGCTCCCACAGAATCACCTATGTCCATATACGTTAATTATCCACATGTCGACGTATGTTATTATCCTTCTACTCAAGGTTATGTGCTAAGGATGTTGCTTCCGGCAAGGCACCTTCGTGCCCATCGCTAGATGGAGCAATGCGTCCCAGTGTGGATGCGTGGCGAGTGTACCCTGGGTGTTTGTGTGTGCGCGCAAGGTGAAGGGGAGAGGTGGTGCATCTTTTTCCCTTGTGTATGTGTAGAACAAAGGGAGGGTGTTGCATCCTGCGGATGTGGGCTGCTGGAATGCATTATAGGCCTGCATGGAGTTGCTGCATGGATCTGAGTGGAAAGCTGCATGGAGCTGAGTGGAAAGCTGCATGGAGTTTAGTGGAAAGCTGCATGGAGCTCAGTGGAATGCTGAATGTAGTTGAGTGGAAATCTACATGAGGCTGAGTGGAATGCTGCATGTAGCTGAGTGGAAAGCTACATGAGGATGAGTGGAATGCTGCATGTAGCTGAGTGGAAAGCTGCATATAGCTGAGTGGAAAGCTACATGAGGCTGAGTGGAATGCTGCATGTAGCTGAGTGGAAAGCTACATGAGGATGAGTGGAATGCTGTATGTAGCTGAGTGGAAAGCTGCATATAGCTGAGTGGAAAGCTCCATGAGGCTGAGTGGAAAGCTGGATGTAGCTGAGTGGAAAGCTACATGAGGCTGAGTGGAATGCTGCATGTAGCTGAGTGGAAGGCTACATGAGGATGAGTGGAATGCTGCATGTAGCTGAGTGGAAAGCTGCATATAGCTGAGTGGAAAGCTACATGAGGCTGAGTGGAAAGCTGCATATAGCTGAGTGGAAAGCTACATGAGGCTGAGTGGAATGCTGCATGGAGTTGAGTAGAAAGCTACACGAGGCTGAGTGGAATGCTGCATGGAGTTGAGTGGAAAGCTCAATGAAGCTGAATGGAAAGCTGCATGTAGATGAGTAGAAAGCTACGAGGCTGAGTGGAATGCTGCACGGAGTTGAGTGGAAAGCTACATGAGGCTGAGTGGAATGCTGCACGGAGTTGAGTGGAAAGCTACACGAGGCTGAGTGGAATGCTGCACGGAGTTCAGTGGAAAGCTACATGAGGCTGAGTGGAATGCTGCATGTAGCTGAGTGGAAAGCTTTATGTAGCTGAGTGGAAAGCTACATGAGGCTGAGTGGAATGCTGCATGTAGCTGAGTGGAAAGCTACATGAGGCTGAGTGGAATGCTGCATGATTGCCTGACTGAATGTTTGATGCGAGTCAGTCGGGGCCTAAGAGCTGAATGACCAGTGTGCCTCTCTCTATATTCTGTGAATCATCCTAAACCTACAACTATAAAGTAACTTCAAGGAGACCCTATAGTTCATACTTATTTTTCATCGAGCAGCCCTGCATAGCAAGCCTGTCCAAAAGTTGAATTTTCCCCCAAGTATATTCCCATACCCACACCCAAGTGCTGAAAGCAAGGTACAGCATATCAGTGGTAAATTAACCCCTTTTGAAGAGGTATATCTTTGCCTGGCAAAATCACAATTAAACTGACACAGCCTTTAGTTTGTGAAGACTGGTGCCTCACTATGTGTGCACTACATGTTCCTACTATCAGCTCCAACTTGCAGCTCTATGCTGTGGAAACATCCTAGATCGTGTGATGCAGGGCGTGGATCAATATCTGCAGACTATCAGCGGACAGGTTAATTGGCCTCTGTAATGCAGAACAAAGAAAAGCATCTAGCAAGGGAGCTGAAACCCTAAATGACCACTTAAAATATCTATTTAGCATACTGGGTCTGATTCATTTATTTACATAATGACAGTGATTTATGCACTAATTGAATTGTTCATATTCTGAGTGAGAAAGTGACTAATGTACAGACAATTTTATTTAGTAACTGAAGAGAGAGCTTTATATACAGTCTGTGGACAAGAACACCTGGTTCACTATGCCTTTATTGAAGTCTTATGAATCCATTAACAATCCCCCAGTTTCCTATAAACTGAGCTCCATGCTTCTGTGTTGGATTGTTAGTCCTTGTCGTGCCCATATGCCTCCGGGTTCTGAGGAGCGTGCTGTTAATATGGGCACCATTTCATTGAAAAGTAGTACTATGGGAACTGTGTGTGCAGAGACACCACCCAAGGTGAGTGAGGCAGGCATGGTCGTTTCCGTACTTACTTTTTTGTGGTTATGTGAGAGGGGTTTGAGGATTCTTGGAGATGCTGGGTTATATCACGGGTGAAAACAGCAAAGAATGCTATTCCCTTCCGTGACTGTCTGAGAGTTGACTTGGCAGGCGATCCCTTAAGATGAAAAGTCCCAGCAGGTCCACTAAACACGGCACATGAGCAACTAAGAGTGACATTTGAGGCGGCTCTCGGTCTACAAACCAAGTTACTAAGGCAGGTGAATTGAGAGCCTGGGGTCTTCATATTGCAGGAAGTCCCTTCTCTGTACCATATTGATATATTGATATGCGTCACATAACCCTTACAACTTTGCTTATGTTAATGAGGGGAGTCGCCAGACTGCTCACCTCAATAAATCTGCCAAATCCTCTATATCCTTGTTACACACTGTACAATGTTTTTATCTTACAGAGCGATCGCACAAGAGAGAGAGGGAGTGACAGGGTGTTGCTGCAGCACAGTTGAAAAGTGAAATGGGAGCTGTTTCTAGAGGCCAGTGGTATTCGGGGAGTGCATCATATGGTATGGTATTGTTTATTTATATAGCACCTGTACACAGGCAAGTGTTTCAAAGCGCTCAGGGAGGGTGGGAACATGGGTAAAAAAACAACAGTAGGCAGAGTAAGTGTGTGAAATACATTAACAGTTTGGGATACATCAAATAGGCCTGATGGCGACTCTGCAGTTTTGACAGTGCAATTAAGGGGTGAAGACAAAGGAGAACAGAGAAACGAACTTCAGGCACAGTGCGTACGGATCGTGCAAGTGAACAGGTGGTCACAGGGAGGAGGAGGTCCAAGTGCAACCGGTCAGTGGAGACTTGGGTAAGTGCAGAAAAAGCCACTCTCTTTGGTTATTTCTCAAGTGCAGTGAGTGTGGGTAGGGTGTAGGGACCTGAGGCAAGTGCGAAAGAGGACAGGGGACAGGGGTGCCAGGGACCTGTGAGACTCTGAGGTACACCATGCGGCCAGTCAGCAAGCTGTAGGAAGAGGAGGGAGAGAGGGAAAGAGTAGAGAACTGGGTTAGCAGGGTAGAGGAGGAGAGAAGGAAGAGGAGAAGAGGAAGGTCCTGATGAGTTTCCGGAACTTAAGAAGATCAGGCTCAAGACGGAGGGCAGCAGGGAGGCTATTCCAGAGGGAGGCGCCTGCTGAGGATAAAGATCTCCTTCCAAATCTCTTCTTGGAGAACCGGCTCACTCGCAGAAGGTTGGAGGTAGATGAGCGGAGGGCTCATGAGGGATAGTATTTAGGTCGGCAGCGTTGCAGGTAGGTAGGTCCCAGGCCCCATAAAGCCTTGTGAACAATGCAGAGGGTCTTCAACTTGATCCTTGCAGCCACAGGGAGCCAGTGAAGGGATTTCGGAGCTGGAGAGATGCGGTCCCTGTGCTTGAGGCCAAGGTAAGTCTTGCGGTTCTGTTCTGGATGAGTTGCAGAGGGCGCAGGGCAGAAGAAGGGAGGTTGAGGAAGAGGCTGTTGCAATAGTCCAGCTTAGATAGAACCAGGGCTCTGAAGACAGTGTGCTTGGTATAGCCACCAAAGACATGATATCGATAAAAGGTTCCGCCTGAGAGGGATGAGTAGTCCTATGGTTTTATTAGGTTTTTAATATGGTGCTGCAGTATGGATGTGTACTGCATTATTTGCAATGCTGGTATCCAAGTTAGATGTTTTTGATATATCCCTCATTTAAACAAATAAGTTTATATTTTATTGATGACATTTATTTCAGGAATAAGCGTGTTTAAAGCTGAGTAGCATAACATAACATAAACTGCACCTAAAACTCTAAGGATAACATTCCAAAGGTCAGAAAGTAGCTTATAGCAATCAAAGAAGTATATAGGCGGGGAAGAACACCTTAAATGTGTCATTTGGTGAAGTCCAATACTTACATTAAAAGCTGAGTAATGTATCACAACATAAAATGTGCGTAAAACTGATGACCTTCTAGAGGCCCAGCAGTCGTCCCTCTGAGGTGCATACCAATGAGGAATAACAATTGGTGATGTGTTCAATTTGTATAATAATTGAGAAGGTGGCATTATTGAACAAATGTAATACAAGCCTCCTGCAAAGGGGTCAGGTAACTATATTCTAACTGGGAATTTGATATGAAATTTAAATAAAATTCAAGTCATATTCACACAAAAAATCAGGGGTAGATGTAAATCACATAAACACATACAACCTACATGATTTACTTAAATGTATGTCCTTAAGTGCACCCTCTCCTGTTGAACTTTCTTTAAAAAATGTGAACTTTATTCAGGAAGCACCAACATATATCAATCACAGTTAAGGTCAGTCTCTCGTTCTAATTTGGCAACGACCACAAAGTTCACGACATCTAGGTGGGGGAATCTACATATAAAAAATGCTCCAGTATTAGGCCGACACCAGAGGGTGCCCAAGGTATTACCACGATAGTACAACAGAGAGGGGCCAGGTCCTCAAGGGAGCTATTTAGGAGATTGTCTATGGACTTCCTGAAGGATTCGCTTTAGAGGAAGAGCCCGCCAATATATAGCAACATCCCGATAACAGGCACTTCTCAGTTAAGTAGAAGAATAATCATGGTAGGAGAAAAACAAGTAGAGGGAAATGGTTCCACGTCACAGAGCCCTTCCTCCCACATTGCCGTCAGATGGCTGCCCAGCTGGAATAGACATCAACGTTTGTGCCCCCTCCGCCCCTCTGCCTCACACTGTGAAGAGTGGATGAGTGTATAGAGCAGATCAGTATGTAGAGCCGATCAGTGCTTAGAGCGGACCAGTATGTAGAGCGGACGAGTGCGTAGAGCAGACGAGTGCGTAGAGCGAACGAATGCGTAGAGCAGACGAGCCTCTAGAGCGGATGAGTGCGCAATGCGGTTGAGTATGAAGAGTGGTTGAGTGCGTAGAGCAGATGAGTGCGTAGAGCGGACGTGTGCGTAGAACAGAGGAGTGCGTAGAGTGGATGAATGTGTAGTCCAGATGAGCACGTAATGCAGATTAATTAAAGGGCTCGATGTAGAGTGCATGAACAAATTGGAGCGCATAGAAATATGCGACATACATGGAATGGTCTAGAGTGCATAGAACGTCTGAAGAGCATGTAAACCATCATATCACATCACCACGCTTACTCTCTTCTTTACACCACCATCCAACTAGAACACAGAGATACCATGACACCATTCGGTATAGCTGTTTTCATACCAACATCCGCCTCATACTCCCCATCACTCTAACTAAAACACTGCTGGTTACACCCCTCCAGCCAGGCGTTCTCCTCAGGCCTAACGCAGCCAGAATCGGTCTGGATAAATCTGCCAGAACGAACACATACTCCTGATGTCTCAACCACCACACCTAACGTTAAGAAGCAGCTACTACACAAATACCACACCAGCTGCACACATATACGGTGCTCACACACACCTTAGACTCTCTCTACTGAATTGAACTTCGGTTCCCGAGGGTGTTCAACCTAGCAGCGCCTTGAGACTATACTAATGGTACATAAGGCGCTATATAAATGCAAAGTAACATAACATAACATAACATAACAAAACAGATAATCTTTCCCCTTCCAAGATGAGCTTCGCTGGTTGGAGCAGCCCTGCTGTGACCCCACAGTCCAAAAAGGCTTTCTTTATGACATTCAGGGTTCTTCTCTTTTCAGTGGCCGGTGAAAGATCTGGTAAAATATGAATTCTGTGGTCCTGAAATTCCAAAGTTTGCCGCCTTCAGGATTCTATAACGGTCACGAGCATCACTCAGCCGTACCAGGAGTGTGGGACCAACCCATGGCATCGACATAGTTTTGGCTGTAGATGTTTTAAGCTTCTAGCACTTGTCAACATATATTGGGTCTACCACGATCTCCAAGTCGAGCAGTCCCAGGAGCCATGTAGAGACTAAGACCATCGGGTCATCCCCCCCAAAACTCCCGTTGGAAGCCCAACAATCAGAAATTGCGGAGCTCGGAGAGCATTCTCCAGAAATTCGAGACTATTGCCTGTTACCGTGCTGCCTTTAACTACCAACTCAACTTCACATCCAATCTTCTGCACCATGGGCAGAGTTTGCACACACTGTCCAGAGCGCCAGTCTTTAGTTCCAGTGTGGAGGTCCTCATCTGAAGTTATGCCACCTTCTGTGTTAGTTTGTCGAGCCTGCCCTCCAAGCGGGACATGGACTGCTCTATCTGTCCCAATGCGGCCATAATGGGTACCTGGGCTTAAAGCTTTTCCTGACTATTGTGTCCACCGCAGGGTGAGAAAAAGTTAGTGTCATCAGCAAGGGTGGTCTTTTTTAAACTTTCCCGATGCCATTTTGAACCCCCTACTGAAATGCGGGCCCACTTTGTGGCACTTTCGGCAAGGCAAGTCCTCACCCCAACCACCTCGAGCCCTGGCGACTATCAGAAGCCATGTATGACATGCAGCACCAAGCACCACCACTCCAATTTACACTGCAGTGCACTTTAAAACCTCTTCCCAGAGGCTCCTCAGTGGGCACACCGCTGCATACAACCTACTGTCTTGTCACCGCTGCACTGCACACAGTCTCTGCTGTCTGCGTTGTATCCCTGGGCTCCCACACCATAGTCCCCAGCTGGGCCGACCTGGGCAGCTCTCCTGTGGATCAGCAGCAAATGTGCCGTGCAGCGAGGGTTCCTACCCACGGCAAGAGTCTCCAGAGGATCAGCCTCGATGAAAAATCCCTGCATTATCCGCACCTCCACGGCCTCTCTCTCGGACTCCCTTGGCCACTTCACAAATCCGCACCTCCGGGAGAGCAATCAATCCACTCTCTCGGTCGCAGTCGCACAGCGGGCAAATCATCATCCAGGGTATTCTTCCCAGCCCCACTCTGGACTGCAACGGACCATCTTCCTTTCAGGCCCAGACTTGCAACACAGACCTTCACCTAAGACCTGCCATGTTGAACGGGCTCGCGAGCGCCCCCTTCCTGTGGACCTTTTGTACTTACCATTGTGCAGTTTTGTAGGTCCTAATGTCTATTATTTATAATATTTAGGAGAGGCTTAATTAGTATGTGCCAATATTTGAGGAATCAACAAAGCTGAAGCCAGCTTTTTCATTGATGTAATGGCCACATGTGCCGTCTTTATATTGCACAACCTCATTTATCATTTGCATGTGCTTCATGGTTTTTGTCTTCTGGGATCCATTGCACCTCTTTGCTGTGGGATTTCTATTAGCATAGCATAATGTATATGTGGCATAATCTCTTAAATAAGGCAGTCGGCCTATGGCAGTGGTGTTGAGTTTGAACTAGCGGTTGAATTATTCCAATTCATCTGCTCCACATCTCCTATAACTTGCCCCATTGACTTAATTCACCCCTTTGTAGAGGCCGTGGCAGATGTAGGGTTGCTTCTACTTCCTTCTTCCCTCCCCCATTATGGTTCCAGCATTAACCATTTACACAGCCTACCCTGGGCTCTGTCACTTCTGACAGTTCGCTTGGCATTCCCAATGTACATACCTTGGATTTACAACAGGCACCTAAACATTGCTACCTTTTAAGTCTGGCCATCATACTTCAAGGGCTTCCCGAGCATATGTCAGGGATATTACACAACCATGCTCCAAATAATTCTAGTTCCTCCTTCAAGGTACCACAAACCACCATCACTGAAACATGCTCATTATCACAGGTTTTCTTATTTTCACTCTTTTGAGATCAGCATTCCTGTTCAGCCACTGTCAACCATCCCACAAACCTCTTTTATACAATCTGATTCCCTCTACCACAATAGCATTATATCATCCCAGTTCGATAGTTCTGTGTGTTCCTATCCCATTCCTGCTTTCACGTGACCCCACCCTTTGCCCTGTTTTCCTTTCTTCTTCCTCCACAAGATTGCGGCCTGTTTACCCAAGGCAGAGATCACAATACGCTATTTTCCCGGACAAGGTAATGGCGCCATAAGGCCACCACAGTGGTTAGTGGTGCATATGAAAGCTTTATAAGAAAACATATTTCTAATGGTAGCACTTTTTGAATAGTACTCCTGGTGCTACCCATAAGTCTATTCAAGATGACTGTGATTTCTACTTGCACAATTACCTCTGCAATTTGTCATTGTTTCCTATGGCCAACTCCCTGCCCTGTTATGTGGTTGCCTGGGGTTCAGCCAGCATGCAAAATGGTCACACCATGTATTTGATGGACAGATTACGTACTCATGCCACCTGGGCACTTTTGATAATTTTGCAGAATTAAATGAATTCCCAATTACAATTCCCAAGCTTTCACTCCAACCTGACTTTCAAGCAGGCCATTGTACTGGTGGCAGGCATCTCCTTGGATCTTTCTATAAGTGTCACATGCCCAATTGACCCAAACATTCAAAGACTCGCCTCTGCTTCTCCACAGAGCGATATTCTGTGTCCAGAAGAAATTTGGCACAGTGACTTGTCTGGAGTCTGCCAGACATGCCGAACATGGCTTATCCGTCTGCCTTCCTTTGTGCCTTGCAATTATTCCTTAAAATGGCATCCTTGATTCCAGGCCAACATAGACTCCTCTTTATTCTGCACACAAAACTGTTTCTCAAACATTTCCTGACTCTGCATCCCTGGTCTGATTCTGAGGCAGCTGCATTTAATCTTAATACAAGCTGACATCCACCTTCCTATTATGGCCGTCCTTGCCACATTATATTTTCCTCTATAGCAAGCTTCTATATGTCTCATCTACCTTGTGTTACCGCATATTTATACTTATTGGTCAGCAAGTTACATTTTCTTCTTTGTATATGATCACTTTATCAATTCGTACATGTTTCTCTTGCAGTTACATTGTTATTCTTAAGTATCTCTATGTCCTCGAATATTTTCTTCATGACATCACTCGTCAGATTTCACTCAGCACTACACAATGTCCATTGGCGCAGGCTGACATCCTTCCACTCTTTCGGTAGGAGGGTACATTCGGTATGGTTGCCTGAGTGCATATCGTCTCTCATACACTTGTTGCGGTATAAGGACAACACATGGGGTCCCACATATAGCTCTTCTCCTGCTATTCCAGTATGATGGTAGTGAGGGGGCATGAGCTAGGAAAACACAGCACACTGCTCCTCTACATCCCCCCCTCTGGTGGAGTCCTCGACCATATTCACCTCATCAATCTCCTTCATCTCTTCATACTGCTGTTTCTTTGGGATCAATATTTTTGTCACCCGCCTCAAGTGACCTGCATTCTTTAAATGTTCATCCACACTCCAGGCCATGTGACAGCATTCTCCTGATGGTGGACAGAATATCCACTGTCCTACATATTTTGTATAATCCTTAGGGTAGTAGAACTTTGTTACTGGAGGTGCCAGTGGACTTTTCTTTATATTCTCATGGGTACTTTCCTCATCTTACATTCTCTCACCAGCTCCAGTATCTATATCCATCATTATCGTCATCCCAATAGCTTTTTTGGCTGTCTTCTGACACTGTCCCAAGATGATCATTATGAGACAGAATCCTAGCAATACCAACACTAGTGTTGCTCGAAGTATTTTGAAAGCATTGGCCTGCCAGTTTGGAATCCATGATAACAGAAGGGAAACCGAGTCATCTCCTGCTGTCTCTTCAACTTCATCTTCCATCTTCATATGCAGGGTCCTTGTTAGTCCAAATAATATGAGGCTGCTGCAAAGAAATGAAGACAAACCAGTCACGAGGAACAAATATATAAACAACAGTTTATTCGTACTGGAGTGGTCTCAGGTTTTGCAATGCATGTATACAGGCATTGAAAAAGTGAGCTAAGACCTGGGGGAGTAGATGTATTTTATACATATTGGAATACCATGATGAATTTGGGCTGGCTCATCACATGACAATGGCTTGTGACCTATAGACCTACAGACGTGGGCATTTTACCATGGCAACATGTGCTAAAGCACCCCGACGTCACCTTGCAGACAATTTACTGTCTGGGAAGCAGAGCCGAGTTGGGTGTAGGAGTATATCGTGTTCCTAAACACAAGGTAACATTCCTCTCGCTACTTTATCTCTGTCATTGATAGACTAAAAGGTCAGTCTGTATTTCTACTCAGTAGCTTGATCCTTCAGAACAACATATGCTGTGAATTGTACTTCACTTTAATTGTCTGGAAGCACATTCACAATTAGCTGCGGAAAGCAGAAGACATCAAAGGAGACATGATGGCACCTAATTTACAGATTAGCTATGTTTGTGCCAGTACTTCAAGGCTCTAAGACAGAAGACAAACAATGTGCTCAGCAGTTTCAGCATTCCTGTGCAGGGGCATGCTAGAGGGTTTTCCCAAGCAGTGATTTTGTGAGTTCTCAACGCATTCAGAATGAAAACTCGGAAGTGAGAGCAAAGCAGTCAAGATGGCATTTTCGGAAATCACGATGGTTCGGTTCAATGTGTTGTTGCATTATAAACATTATAACGTAAAATACACATGCTTTTACAGTCCTCAGCATAGTGATTGCTTCCATCAGGGTTCCTTTATTTCCATCATGGGAAGGTATAAATGTACAGCAAGAAGGCCCAACCTTGGCACACATGCCTCCTTGCATTACTTTAATTAAGTCCAGGACATACCTGTTCTGGAGAGTCATCAGCCTGATGACTCTCAATTCTTCTCTGATTGCATTGAATCATTTTATTGTTGCATTGATCATCTGCAGTAGTTCCCATCTGGTGATTTGCAGCCACATGGTGTTCACTGCAGTCTGAAGTCCTGGCATGAATATAGATGTCATTATCATTGCTGTCTTACTGAATAGTTTATGTTCATCTGGAATATCTTCCAGGCCTTTATGGATTTTGATGAGAAGTTGTTCTCCCGTTTCAGCCTCTTCCTCCTCTGGTGCTCATTCATTTTTGGAAATCCATCAATTTGGAGATCGCTTTGAGGAATCACTAATGTTGAAACATGTATTATTATGATGGAACATACTCCTCCCGAACTGCTAGGCAACTGCATGTAAGCTCTGGATCCACAGGCCCAATATCGGTCCATCAGTACTGTAGTTCGTCCATTCATCTCTGGGACCTCAATTGTCTGTCCACATCTTTGTTTTCTCCAACCAGGACCAAGCCTCAATTTCTGAAGCATGTTGTTGCATTCTTTAGTGGCAGTATGGATACTGGTCCTGCTTCGTTGCCAACCCATGTTAATGACTTATTATTTGGCCTATGACTCTAGGCATCTGTCATTCACTATTTGCAATCTGCTTACTGATTCCTTTTTCAATAAGTGTGCAGGGCAGGATAATAGACCTTCTTCCCATCCGGTACTGATGGCAACACACCCATACACACCCATACACCAATAGCTGAGGTGACTCCCAGCATCCTGGTACTCCTGTTCTTTCAGTCATATCTGAGCAGTATATCCTCCTCATCACGATGATTTTTATTAGTTCTCCAATTTGGGCTGGATACATAAATATTTTGCTTGTCCACCCCATCCCTCTTCCCATCCTCCTTGTTTTCACATAAGTATCTATACATGGAAACGTTCCTCTTGATCACCATGGTAGAGGTGCCCGTTTTCCTTTTAATTGCTCTCTGGTCGTGCACGCTGCCAGATGACTGAGACATATTGCGTCATGTGCAGGCATTTCTTTGGCAATGAATGTCCTTGCTGTGTTTATGGCATATGGTATTAAGGAACAGACGTAGTAGCTTTCATCGGACGTTCTCTCTCCCACCTCCTTCATGTGCTGATACCATAAATTATTTTTTAAATGAGCCGAATTCACAAGATATGTATTTTTATCTTCATGATCTTCCCCCAAAATCCCTTTTAAATCACAATAGATGCCTCATAAGATTACAGAGAATGCTGTTCGTACTTTCATTGGGGACAATAATAAATGTTTTGTTGTTACCCACCATTTATTTATTATTTATGGATTATTATTACATTTGTTACACGCCCAAACCCTTGGGTATCACGGCGACGTTACAGACAGCTTGTTAAAATAATATTCAATTAAGCATTACAGTGGATTTACAGTCAATCGTGCAAATATTTACATAAACCAGAAAATAGGAAAAAGAT
Source organism: Ambystoma mexicanum (assembly GCF_040938575.1). Lineage (NCBI taxonomy): Eukaryota > Metazoa > Chordata > Amphibia > Caudata > Ambystomatidae > Ambystoma > Ambystoma mexicanum. Next base: position 819,241,814 of record NC_090922.1, read on the forward strand.
ACAGAATATATACAGGTACTGCAGTGGTAGCATTATTTGCATCGGTTAAATAACCACGTTTTTTGTGACTTTTTAAAAGCCGTGAGGGATTCCTCTTTTTTAATTCTAAGTGAGAGGGAGTTCCAGTGTTTGGGAGCTAGGTATTGGAAGCTGCTACCTCCCGCTCTGGAATTTCTGTAGCGAGACATGGCAAGAAGTAGGAGGTTGTTAGATCTTAGAGATCTGGTGACTTCTTTTTTGCTAATACTTTGTTCAGGTATGTGGGGGCTTCATTCAGGTGTCATTTAAAAGTGATGCATAGCGTTTTGAATATGACTCTAGCTACTCCGGGCAGCCAATGGTCATCTCTTCTGGTCATGGAGACGTGGTCTGATTTTTTTAATTCGTAGGGCGGCCCGTAAGGCTTTATTTTGTATCAGTTGGAGTTTGTTTAGATTGGTGCTTGATGTGCCTAGTAATAGGACATTGCAATAGTCGAGTCTTGAGAGAATCAGGGCTCTGGCCAATGTAATGCAGTTGGTGGGGGAGAGGAATTGCCGGCTAAGGGCAATTAGTTTGGTAATGTATGCAGTGGACGAGGAGAGGCTGCTGATGTGTTTAGTCATCGAGAGATTTGCTTCCAAGTAAACTCCTAGGGGGTAATTCATAGAATTCAGCGCACAAGTGGCGCACGCGGCTGGCGCACAGTGTGCGCGTGCGAATCCCTGCGCCAGCCGCGTGCGCTGAAATCCATTTCCGCGCACAGCGTATTCATGGATTCCAGCCACCAAAACCAGCCGTGGCGCACAGTGGCGCAGCGACCCTGCAGCAGCGCCAGTTACGCCCCCAAGAACGCCTCCCGCGCAGGGAAAAGCCATCAACATACCCAATCCAGCGCAAAGGGCTGCGCTAACCCTGTAACAGCACAGCAAGCGGGCTGCGTGTATCACTGGGGTGCGCGGGAAGTACCTCACGCGACATCAGCAGGGTACGTGTATTTCGGGGTGCGCGTGAAGTTCCACACGCGATTGGCCTGGGCGCGTGTATTTCAGGGGTGCGCGGGAAGTTCCACACGCGATTCCATCAGGGTACATGTATTTCGGGGTGCGCGTGAAGTTCCACACGCGATATCAGCAGGGTACGTGTATTTCGGGGTGCGCGTGAAGTTCCACACGCGATATCAGCAGGGTACGTGTATTTCAGGGGTGCGCGGGAAGTTCCACACGCGATTGGCCTGGGCGCGTGTATTTCAGGGGTGCGCGGGAAGTTCCACGCGCGATTGGCCTGGGCGCGTGTATTTCAGGGGTGCGCGGGAAGTTCCACACGCGATTGGCCTGGGCGCGTGTATTTCAGGGGTGCGCGGGAAGTTCCACACGCGATTGGCCTGGGCGCGTGTATTTCAGGGGTGCGCGGGAAGTTCCACACGCGATTCCATCAGGGTACGTGTATTTCGGGGTGCGCATGAAGTTCAACACGCGATATCAGCAGGGTACGTGTATTTCGGGGTGCGCGTGAAGTTCCACACGCGATATCAGCAGGGTACGTGTATTTCAGGGGTGCGCAGGAAGTTCCACACGCGATTGGCCTGGGCGCGTGTATTTCAGGGGTGCGCGGGAAGTTCCACACGCGATTCCATCAGGGTACGTGTATTTCGGGGTGCGCGTGAAGTTCCACACGCGATATCAGCAGGGTACGTGTATTTCAGGGGTGCGCGGGAAGTTCCACACGCGATTGGCCTGGGCGCGTGTATACCAGGGGTGCGCGGGAAGTTCCACACGCGATTGGCCTGGGCGCGTGTATTTCAGGGGTGTGCGGGAAGTTCCACACGCGATTCCATCAGGGTACGTGTATTTCGGGGTGCGCGTGAAGTTCCACACGCGATTGGCCTGGGCGCGTGTATACCAGGGGTGCGCGGGAAGCTCCACACGCGATTGGCCTGGGTGTGTGTATTTCAGGGGTGCGTGGGAAGTTCCACACGCGATTGGCCTGGGCGCGTGTATACCAGGGGTGCGCGGAAAGTTTTACACGCGATTTCAGCAGGGTACGTGTATTTCGGGGTGCGCGTGAAGTTCCACACGCGATATCAGCAGGGTACGTGTATTTCAGGGTGCGCGTGAAGTTCCACACGCGATATCAGCAGGGTACGTGTATTTCAGGGGTGCGCGGGAAGTTCCACACGCGATTGGCCTGGGCGCGTGTATACCAGGGGTGCGTGGAAAGTTTTACACGCAATTTCAGCAGGGTACGTGTATTTCAGGGGTGCCGGGGAGTCCTACATGTGATTTGACAGTGTGGGTCCTCCCAGGTGTTCCCTGTACACCCTCCACGGCCCCTGCAGGCAGCCCACACCACAGGGGACTACCCTGCATCCCTGGTCATGTCCCGCAGGCAGCCCACCCAACATGGGCATGCCCCCCAGCAAAGGCACATGTCTCCTTGAACTAATGAACACCAACTCATGTCCCCTTGCACCCCCACCCCCCAGCACTGTGGGGCACCTGCCAGCAGGCCCCCACCCATGTCCAACTCATGTCCCCCACCACCCCCACCCCCCAGCACTGTGGGGCACCTGCCAGCAGGCCCCCACCCATGTCCAACTCATGTCCCCTTGCACCCCCACCCCCCAGCATTGCGGGGCACCCTCCACCAGGCCCTCGCCCATGTCCCATCCATGCCCCCCTGCACCTGGGTCCCAACAATCCCCAATCATGTCCGTAATGGCCATCCTCCCCTGCCAAAAGGCCCAACCAACTATCACATCCACCCACATATCAAAGGCAATTACATGTTACACACCCAATGTAAATAATGCAAATGAACACATGTCTGTCACACACAATGGCTGCAAGTGAATGTTAAAACACCCAACATGACATGCATGAAAGTAATGAGATGATACGACACATTGAAGGATGAAAATAAAAATGTATTGTAAATCAACTAGAATGGAAATGAAATGAGAAAAACCACAAAGCAAAACAACAAAAAGAAGATGAATGTCCATGAAAAAAATCAAAAAAATCAAAAATTCCATAGAAGAACTATTTACAAGACAATCCCGGGTCCATGAGCCCAACCAAATGAAACCTAACTATGTCAACTAACTAAAAACTGAACTATATACAAAAAAGTGGCTGGGCTGTGGAGCGATGTTATCCGAGTCGGGAGTCTTCTGTTCCAGCAGGGGTGGACACAGCAACTGGACACCTGCAGATGGCTGATGTGCAGGCACCAAATGGCAGGGCACGGTGGCAGCAGGCAGGCAGGCAGCAGCAGATGGCACGTGGGAGGCTGCTCGGGGCACTGGGGGGCAGTAATTCGGCCTTCTGGGCAGGAGCGTGGTCTTCCGTGTGTTTTCGCGTGGCCAGCTTGATACGGAGTGATTTGGCACGTGAAAATCCTGCACGTCAGCGTGAAAATCGAGGAAAGGCCCTTAGCGCGTAAGCGCGTCAGCACACGTACGCGATTTCATTGGACCAAAGGCCCTTACAGCGTAAGCGCGTCTGTGACGTTTTGCGCACGGGCGTTGCCCTGGCAGGGCTTGGAGATCCCGCGTGCCTTTATGTTCTGTACGTGCTTTTCGTGCGGTGCGTGTGTTTTCCATCCGTTGGGGTTCACACGCTATTACTTCACAGCGGGTGTTGGCTACGCGTTCTTCTACACGCAAGGCAGACGGTGAGTGGTACCCCGCTCCCCCAGGCCCGATCGCGTGAAAAAGTTCAGGCGAACCCCTGAAATACACGTAGCCCGCTCCCCCAGGCCCGATCGCGTGAGAAACTTCACGCGAACCCCTGAAATACACGTAGCCCGCTCCCCCAGGCCCGATCGCGTGAAAAACTTCACGCGAACCCCCGATATACACGTGCCCCGCTCGCACAGGCCCGATCGCGTGAAAAAGTTCACGCGAACCCCTGAAATACACGTGCCCCGAACCCCCAGGTCCGATCGCGTGAAAAAGTTCACGCGAACCCCTGAAATACACGTAGCCCGCTCCCCCAGGCCCGATCGCGTGAAAAACTTCACGCGAACCCCTGAAATACACGTAGCCCGCTCCCCCAGGCCCGATCGCGTGAAAAACTTCACGCGAACCCCCGATATACACGTGCCCCGCTCGCACAGGCCCGATCGCGTGAAAAAGTTCACGCGAACCCCTGAAATACACGTGCCCCGCACCCCCAGGCCCGATCGCGTGAAAAAGTTCACGCGAACCCCTGAAATACACGTAGCCCGCTCCCCCAGGCCCGATCGCGTGATAAAGTTCACGCGAACCCCTGAAATACACGTAGCCCGCTCCCCCAGGCCCGATCGCATGAAAAACTTCACGCGAACCCCCGATATACACGTGCCCCACTCGCACAGGCCCGATCGCGTGAAAAAGTTCACGCGGACCCCTGAAATACACGTGCCCCACACCCCCAGGCCCGATCGCGTGAAAAAGTTCACGCGAACCCCTGAAATACACGTAACCCGCTCCCCCAGGCCCGATCGCGTGCATAACTTCACGCGAACCCCCGATATACACGTAGCCCGCTCCCCCAGGCCAGATCGCGTGTGTGACTTCCCGCGAAACCCCGGAATACACGTACCCCGCTCAATCGCGTGTGTGACTTCCCGCGCAACCCCGAAATACACGTGCCCCGCTCGCACGATTGCTGTATGTTGCCACTTTTGTAATGCGCAGGGACGCTACCGCCTGCCTTCGTGTGGCGGACGTGTTTCGGCTTGTGCGTGTCTTTCGCTGTGCGTGGCTTTACCCTATTCGATTCCATGAATACGTGTGGTTCGGGTGCGTGTGGGCGTTCCGTCTGCTTCCCTGCAGTACATCCCCAGTTACGCCCTTGTTTTCTCGAGTTGTTCCCCATTCCGCGCGTTACGCCCCGTGTTCCGCCCACTTTCTAGTGTATGCGCAGAGGTTGTGCGCTTTCACTGTGCGCGTCGCGCACGTCTTTCGGGATGTTGCAGTGACGTGTGCGCCATGCACGGGTTTGGCGCACATCCCGAGGTAAACACGCGCAGTGACTTCCATGAATCGTGCGCGTGCGCCTGTTTTTTTCCGCTTGCGCCTGCTTGCGCCTGCTTGCGCCTGCTTGCGCGAAGATTTTCGGCGCACGTTTGTTCCATGAATCGGCCCCTTAGGGTTTTTACTTGCCTCAGTACTACCATCATAGAGCCGTCAATGTTGATTGATGCATAGTCCAGAGGGAGGGCACCTATTTTGGATTTGGACCCCACGATGAGAATCTCTGTCTTCTCATCGTTGAGGCATAGACTATTAAGTGCCATCCAGTTTTGTATGATGGCGTACATTTTGTTGATAGTCAGTGAGTCTTGGATGTAGTTCCCTGTGAGTGGAATAAGGATCTGGGTGTCATCTGTAAAATTTGTGTAGATGACACCCATATCATCTAGGGTTGAAAATAGAAGCTTTGTGTATGCGTTGTAGAGGGTACGTGATAGGCAAGAGCCTTGGGGTACTCCAATGGGGACTGGAATGGGGTCTGCAGCTTCTTTGCCTATAGAGACTCTAGAAGTTCGTTCATCTAGGAACGATTTGATACACATGGTGGTATCAGTGGAAAAATTGAAGTCTTTAGCTAGGGTGGAGCAGAGTTGATTATGGTCAAAGAGGTCGAACGCTGCCCATACGTCCAATAAAAGCAGGATTCAGAGTTAACCAGAGTCCCTATTGGAATCCATCTGGATTTTGAGGTCCAGTAGGGCAGTTTCGATGCTGTAGTTAGGCCTGAAGCCAGATTGTCTGGACCCTCGCAGCTGATTGTGTTCCAGATGTGCTTGGGCTTGATTGTGTGCTAGTTTATCAAGGATTTTGAGTAGGAACGGGACTGTTGTTATTGGCCTGTAATTGCTAGGTAGCGTGGGATCTAGAGAGGGTTTTTTTAGAAGGGGCGTGACCCAGGCTTCTTTAATACTAGCTGCGACCAGATTGGTGTTGAAAGTGGCATTTACAAAATTAGTTATGTCGGGTGTGAGAGTGTGGGCACATGCTTTGACTATTTGAGCTGGAGTGGTATCTCCTTTGCAGTTTGAGACTTTGAGTTTGGCAATGGTGTCCAGAACTTGGTCTTGGGAGACTGGGGTGAACGAGAAGAGGGGGCTAGTATTGCCAATGGGATTCAAGGTGAGGTTGTCATTGGATGGTTTAGTGGCTAGTAGTTGCTTTTTAGTTGTAATTTTGGTTTGTAAGACGTTAATTTTGGCAGCTAGATCATCTTGAATAGTGGTGCACCATTCTTTGCTGGAGTTGGTGGCATTGGTAGCTGGAGTAGGGTTTTCCAATTCTCTCAAAATTGAGAAGAGCTCTTTGGAATCAGAGGCAGCATTACTGATCCGGGCGTTATAAGCGTTAGCTTTGCAACTGACAATAGCTGTTTTTATAGTATTTGTTAGCTATTTTGAGGGCATTTACGGTCTCTAAATGGGGTGTTTTCTGTGTGAATGTTCGTGGGTGCGTTTATTTCTCCTAAGTGCAACTAGGTCGTCATTAAACCAAAAGCATGACCGTTTATCCGAGTGTTTGATTTTGGTTGTTAGCGGGGCTACGGCATTAATGGTTGAGGGGAGACAATTTTGGTAAGTGTCTGCTAGCAGACAAGGGTTATCACTGACAATTGATAGTGTGTCTAGTGTTTTACTAATCATGAGGTTGAGATATTCAGGGGTGAGCTTGCAAAGATTTCTGGCTTCATAGGTATTTGTAGACTTTGGTTTGGTGGGAGTGGGGGCATCGGAGATGATGGTGAACTGGATGTTGTAGTCATCAGTCCAGTCTACTGGAGAGATGGAGTCAATGGTAACCGAGGTATTGAGAGTGAGGATCCATTCTAGGGTTCTTCCCTTAATATGGGTGGGTGCGTTCACTAGCTGTGTAAAGCTCATATCCTTAAGAGCCGAATGTAGGGCTTCAGCTTTGGTATCTAGGCTATCGTTAAAACCTAGATTTACATCACTGAGGATAACACATTTGGTATTAAGTTTGATGAGAGGGGCTAGCACTAATGGTATGTCTGTTTCAGGGTGCCTACTGGGGTTGGGTGCTCTGTAGATCACTATGAAGTTGATAGTCGTGTTTTCATTAATAGCTAGTTTGGCTAGAAGAAGTTCATAGCCTGCAATGCTTTCAATGGGGCTGGATCTCAGTTGGAGTTTAGTTTTAGCTTTAATGGCTACTCCCCCTCCGTGCGAGTGAGATCTGTCGGTTCTGAGGATGATATAGTCTGGTGGAATAGCGAGTGAGAGGAGGGGGCCTGAGGCTTGGTGCAGCCAGGATATAGTGACTACTAATGGGTCTAGTTGTAATTCTGTGATAAGGTCGTGAATTTCAATGGTGTGAGTCATGTCTGTATCAGTTTTTAGGGGTAAATATAAGGGTACCTGTAAATACCATAGGTCCTCCAGGTAAGATATATGTAAAATAAAGCACTGGACCTAGGTATATATGAGGCTAGAGGCAATACTTCAACAATTACACAAATTGCAACAAAACTTCCTCTCAGTAGAAAAATATATATATGTTTTTATTTTTATATTACCTCCTATTCCAAAACGTAAATCAAAAAACATATTTCCACAACATGTCTTGAAAAACACCAGTGTATCTTCTTTTATACAACCATTCATACATAACAACAAATATATTCAATTAGTGCAAACATAAACGACAAATGTGTGACCTCTGTTCTCACACTAGAACATAAACAACGCTCCTAAGTAAATCACTGTTGTTTCTTATAACCAGATGTATAACTAGATGTTCAAAGAGTGGATCTTCCTTCCTCTCTCTAGGATCTACATATGTTTCGGTCGATCATGGACCATCCTAGGTCCTCTTAGTAATTCGACCTTCTTCAGGATCTGGGAACGTCTCTTCGGGGTTCCTCACACAACAGGACAAAAGGTGTCTTCTGTGGAACAGTTCTCTAACCAAGAGAACGTGTCAGGGGTAGTATTGATGCTCAGACTCAATCCTTCAGGGCACGGAAATCAATAACCTGCACATATATCTTGACTGATCTTGAGTGGATGGATCTTATAGGTGGTTGCGTCACCGTCTATAGCCTCCCTTGCTGTCACTCCTATCCAGTTGGAGTGCAGAGGGTGGAAGGGGCCTCCCACACGCACTGCCCATACCTTTTTTTGTGTTTCTATCCGCTGGGTACACAGTTGTGCGGTCTCTGTGCGGAATACTCGCAAAGCTCCTCGTCTTCTCATTTCCTAAAGCGCAGGCTAGCAGCTGCAATTTGTCTAATTGTTGAAGTATTGCCTCTAGCCTCACATATACCTAGGTCCAGTGCTTTATTTTACATGTATCAGTTTTTATACATGTCTAAATACCATAATAATCAGGAGGAAAACACAAATCATAATACAGAATGATATCACAATTATTATTCCACAAAAGCTCATCGATTTTCTTGATGGAAATGAGCCTCTTATATTCTGAAACCTCCTCACCTTATTCCGATTCTGAATATGTAACTCTGTAATTCTTTATGGATCACACCTTTAAATCAGGAACTGAATGATGATTGCTATAATTATTCTGAAAATAATATGATTATTCTTAGGATTGCCGAAAAACAACAGACTATTTATATGTCTTCTTGCTAAGGCTGGATAAGAATGTAATTTATATGTAAAAACAGCTTACAAGAATGTGTTTATCATCTCTCATCAGTCCAACCACAATCCAAAGTTTCCCATCTGTAGTTGACCTTGTAGTCTTTTCTCTGTTCTGGGACATTCGAAGGAATGTGTAAGCACATCACTATCTTCATCCGAGGCTTAATAAATAGCCCTTGCTTTTATTTTTGACTTCTGAATTACATGTGAGGAGACCGCAAATGTGTCAATTTCAACCTCTTATTTACTGCTCTTTTATTTAATTATGCTGGGTTTTCTTGCTTATCTTGGCTTCTCGAGACTTGCTCACTCCATTTTGTATGAGCATTAGCCATTGCTAATTGTCCAATACTTGGCTCTTGAAAATGTTTCCTACTTCTTTAATCTAAGAGAAATATGTATTACGTACATGACTTATCCATCTGCCTCCCTTTGTCCCTTGTAATTATTCCTTAAAATAGCATCCTTGATCCCAGGCCAACATAGACTCCTCTTTATTCTGCAACCAAAACTGTTTGTTCCAACATCTCCTGACTCTGAATCCCTGGTATGTTTTGTGAAACCGTTTCACTCTGCAGGGTCTCTTCTGTTTGCAGTGTGCCGGCTGACACACAGTGATTCATGGCCTCTTTGGTCCCCAGCATGGGACGGGTGCATTAAATTCCCCTTTTGTTTCTTTTTTCTTGTTTTCCTCTTTTTCTCCCTAGCAGGAGAATCCAGGTTGCATGGATGTGAATGGCAGAAGACAGCGACCAGAGAGTAGAAGAGAACATGGAGAGATAGGCGCAAAAGGAAGAATGTGAACAGCTGCCCAGTAACTTGCACTAAGACAAATCGCGGAAAGGCTAACAACATGAAGAAGATGTATGGTGGCCCAGCAGATGCAAAGGAGAAGAACAATTAAGGGTAGTGGCGACCAGCACAAAAAGAGATGACATGGGAAACAGCCACCAGAAGATTCCATAGCAAGACACCAGGACATAGAAGGACAGGGTGGAACGCAGGAAGGCTTGCACGAGGCAAATTCCCACCAAGCAGGCCTCCCCGGACCTTGAGAAGCATCAGTGATACCTTATGGTCAGGGAATGACGTCTAGGCTGGTGCACAGTAGGCTGGATGAAAAGGGAGCAAAACAGAAGCATAGGGGGGGTGAATACCTGAGACGTAGTCCCATCCCAGACAACCCACCACCAACTGAGAAACTTGACTACCATGGTTAGACCCGGCAGATGAGTGCATTCATTTTATTTTCAATTTGTGCAACCTCTGTACAACCCCCTTTTCACTAGACCAATGGCACTTGCTAGATCCCGTACCACTTGTCATAATAATAATGTATTTCTTATATAGCACTACACACCCATAGGTCACAAATCGCTATGATATGATATAAGTCATTTATAACATGCCTGTACACAAGTGTTTCTAGGCGCAACAAGACAAGGGAGGGAAGACAGAGCAACAACAAAACAAACAATCTTACTAGGCCTTGTGTGATTCAGATCGTGCAAGTGCAATAACGCAAGGTGCAGGGGGTAAATGGGGGAAGTGCCAGGGAGAGGGAAAGGGGAAGTGCAATCAGGGCAGCATTGCTCAGAGTAAGTGCAGCCAGGGCAGCGCGGCTCAAGTTAAGTGTCAGGATGCAGGGGACTGAAGGGTTACAGTTACAGCCCTGGTACAACCGGAGGCAGTGCAGGGGTGACTCTTCATGGAAGTGCCTGGTAACTAGTGAGACACTGAGGGTAGCCAGGCTGCCAGTAAGCACAGCAGAAAGGTAGGTCGGCAGGGGAGAGAGAGAGAGAGAAGGCAGAGGAGAAAAGGAAGGTCTTGAGCTGCTTCCGGAACTTCAGGTGGTCGGCTCAAGTTTGAGAGGGGCAGGGAGGCCACTCCAGAGGTAGACACCTGCAGAGGAGAGAGATCTACACCTCCTCCCCCACACTCTCTGCCTGGAGAAGTGTCTGACCCACAGAAAGTTAGAGGTGGCTGAGTGAAGGGCAAGGGAAGGAAGGTGTTTTGGAAGAGCAAGTTGGATGTTCTGCGGGCCCCTGCCCCAGAAAGCTTTGTGGACAATGCAGAGGGTCTTGAACTTGATCCTTGCAGCCACCTGGAGCCAGTGGAGATATTTCAGGGCTGGAGAGATACAGTCCCTGGGCCTGAGGCCATGGACAAGTCTTGCAGTCCTGTTCTGGATTAGTTGCAAAGGGCAGAGAGTAGAAGAAGGCAGATTGAGAAAGAGGCTGTTGCAGTAGTCTAGCCTAGACAGAACCAGGGCTCTGGGGACAGTGAGCATCTCGGGGAAAGTGAGAAAAGGAGGACTACCTCTCCGAGGTAGTGGCCTTCATGGCCAGGTCCAGGATGTGATGAGAGAAGGTTAGAGTGGAGTCGAAGATGACACCAAGGTTTTTTTGACTAACAGGAGGCGAGGGAAGAGGGCCCTAGGAGGGCAGCCAAAGTGAGTGAAGGAAAGCGGGATCAGGGTCCCAAAGAGAAGGATGCCCAGGTCGCTCAAATAACAGAAGACAATATTATCCCACAGAGTGACACTCAATTTATCATGTCAGAAGGATGAAAGGCTGAGTTGAGCCTGCCGGGATGTGAACCTGTCACAGCAGGCTGCACAAATATCAGGGACGAGCGCTTACCTTGCTGTGATATCTGATCTAACACCCATCAAGTCTTTTTACAGAAGAACTTCCTAATCAATTCCTTTTGCCACTGGTCCCATAAAAACAACAGGAGGTACCGGTCCTTTGGACCGAATAAGGGGTTCTGGACCGGGCAGGCACGGTCATTTCCACCCCAGTGCCATGGTAGGCGGATGTCAGCACATCATGCTGCAGCCAGCACAATGATGTCATCAACAAGCGCCAGGCCCACATTTGTGAAATGGAGTCGCTCTGCTGCACCCCTTTTTCCTGTGTACCGAACCCAACCTTGTTTATTGCCCACAAAGTGCACATTTTGGTGTGGTGGTAAAAGTTCAGTGTTCTGTCAGCATGTGCAACCCAATAAAGGACAAGAGGACCAGAGTACTCAGAGACCTTGCTATTGATCTTGTGCTCAGATTCCCCTTTAATTTTGTAAAGTGTAAGTTGTGTTTAACCGTTTATCAGGTTTACTAACCATTGTATGCGATATTATTAGTTTAAGGATTTATTCATGCAGCTACAGGCAATATTTTGCAGGGTTGCGACATGGGTAGAATGGTGAGGCGGTCGGCTTTTTCTCATGCATAGACATGAATGAGAAAGGTTCCATTGAAGCAGCCCTAGCCAGGGCCCAGAGGGTTTCAGCGGGTGGATGACATATCAGGGAAAGGCAGGAGGAAGTGTATTACAAGGTAAGGTAATAAAGTGAAGCTATGATGCAAGAACTTCTATAAATGAGCCAAAAGACAAACCGGTCGGAAGAGAAGTCTGCCAAGGTGAAGCAGAGAATGCTGGAGTTGGCAAAGCAGAAAGGCTAAAATGTTGTGGTTCAGTGGCGTTGTATAGGCTGTGGCCCGAAGGGCGAGGCTTGCCCTCAACCCCCAAGGGCCAACCGGCCACATTACATGCAGGAGTGTGGAGAGCAGCTCCTTGTGTCCATGAGCTAATGGAGTACTGCTCACAGCTGGCATATAAAAGAACAGTTACAATGGCCAAACACAATTTCACAGGGAACAGCAGACAGTACAGGAGGACACGAAAGCCAGAGCCACCTCTTAGCCCCCTGGGCTCTGTCTGCAAGCTGGTTTCCTCCATTAGATAACATACAATGTGCTCACCGATGTCTGTACCTTCTATGGACGGCCTGTGCACAATGGTAAACACACATCATTTTGTGCAGTATTTCCCATCTCTGACTGCAGAATGTTAGCTGTTCATTTGTGCACAGTAGCTGCACAACCATATCAAGAGCTCTTTCACACATGGAGCTCTCTGCATTCCGGCACGGCCAGTCTGGCATTTATAGTATGCAAAATGGCATGCCTTACAAATGCTAGGGAGTATAGAACATGATTTAGGAGCTCTTTCTCAGCATGTTTTTATGGGAACATGTTGTGCATGAAGTAGTGATAATAGCGGAGAGATGTGGACGGTGTTTTTCGTCCAGGCTTTAGAATGTTCATTTTCAGCAGGTACTTTTAATGCATGTTACTGTTTGGTGGCATAAGCGAAAACATGCATTTGAATTCTGTCAGGGCCATCACTCATCAGGCATTTGATGAACTGGCTCCACTTAAATCCAAAAAAACAATAAATCTACCTCACTAAACAAATGGTTCTCTGGCAACATTCTTGATGCCAGAAGAACCAAGTGCAAAGCTGAGCGTCTTTGGAGGAAAGATCGATCTGAGTTCACACTCGAACTTTATAAACAAGCAGTTAAAACCTAGAAACTGCTCATCTTCAAACCAAAATCAAATTACCTTAATGATGGAATTATACAAGCCAAATCACAATCAAAAGAAATCTTTTCAATTCTTAAAGAATTAAAAGACCCCCCCATCTATCCTCTCTGCCCAAGAAAGTGATAAGTGGTGTCAAGACATCCATGTGGGTTTCTCGGATAAAACCCACAAACACCAACAGGCCATTGAAATACAGAAAAACCTTCCCGTAGAACACAGGGAATCTCTTCCAGCCATATCGATAGACAAAAATGACTCCTTACATCCCCATCCAAGGGGGCGTGGCCAGCGCCGATGGTGTAAAGAAGTGTCTGTGAGGAGCTCCCGTCTCGATCCTGGCCTAGATCCTTAATTCGATCGAAAATTTTGACCTGAACAAGATCCAAGCCCATACTCCGGTGGGGGAAGCGATTCTGGCCCTGCTCGGCGCAGGAACGAAGAGAAACGGAGCCGGCGTCCCTGAAAACGCAGCATCCGAACTGATACCCCCGGGAGAAACAAGATGGCGGACGGCGCCGAGGCCTGACGGAAGAGCAGATTAAGCCGGCAGCGAGGCAGCGGGGAGAAGGTCGCGTCGAAGGAGTCCATGTGAGTAGAGCGGAAAGACCCCAGTGGAAACCAGGCGCAGGACCGGCCGCCCTTAGATCTCCCTCCCCCCCAGAAGCCCCCGAGCGCACAGGAGAGCCTCCGCATTACCCAGGGGAGCGAACGGAACTACATCCGAGGCCCTGGGACCGCTGCAGAGGAGACACAGGGGGTAGGCGGACCGCTGCCTTTTCGAGACCCGTCGGTGAACTGCCAGCCGCGAGTGCGGTGGTGCTCCGTGGGCCAGAGAGGCAGCAGAGTTAGCGTACCCTTGCCGCTGTCGTCACAGCGTACTGCACGGGGCCCTCCTCCCTCCCTGAACAGGCAACCGCGCGGTTGAAGAGGGAACGGTCCACGCTCAGACGAACCGGAAGACTTGCAGACCCTAACCCAACACCGGGGAGCAGGAACTCGCCCGTGCCGCAGACAGCAGGGCCTAGCAGGGTTACAGGACAGCGGCCCAGCGTGCTGAGAGATCGCAGAGCACTCCATTGCCCAACCGGGAGAATACCCTGCGCAGGAGCGTATACTTAATTGCACCCCCCACTGTGTTCTCCGGTGCCATCACTGACTAACACTGTGCATCACTGCATAACGCTCGCCTTGTTACTCACTGTCTAAGGGCTCGTATCTGCCTCCACAACATTAAGAGGGACTAATGTCTACCTCACGAAACAAAAACAGGGGTGCAACAATCATGGACTCGTTCTCAGGGGCTAAACCTAAACAGTCCAGCCAATATGAGATCCCCACACAGACGGAACCCCCTGCAACAGTTGACGACCCCAGCAACGCCCAAGTGCTGCAGGCCATTGCCACACTCCAAACGTGCATGGAGACCAGGATAGATGAACTTAAGGTAGACATGCAGCTCATCCGCCAAGATGCCCGCAACCTAGCGGAAAGAATAAACACGGTGGAAATAAAACTGCAGGACACCACAGACACTGCCAAGGACTTAAAGCACAAAGTTATCGCACTTGAGAAACAAGTGGCTCATCTCGAGGCGAGGTCTGAGGAAGCAGAGGGAAGGGCCCGCCGCAGTAACATCCGAGTCCTTGGCGTTCCGGAAGGGATGGAAGGTACCGACCCCACGGAATTTATTGAATCCCTATTAATACAAGAGGTGGGAGCTGGCAAGCTTACACAGGGATTCTCCGTCGAGAGAGCCCACCGCTCCCTACAAAAACGACCCCCACCGGGATCACACCCACGCCCGATGATAGCCAAGATCTTAAACTTTCGCGATAGAGAGACGATCCTCAAATTCTCGAGGGACGGAGGCGAGATCAGACGCAATGACTCCAAGATCGTTATCTACCCAGATTATACCCCACAAGTGCAGCGCGCCAGGAACTCATTTATACCTGTCAAAGCCCAACTGCGGAAGCTGGATCTTAAATACATGCTCCTGTACCCCTCGCGCCTTAAGATACTATACAAAGGCAAAGCTGTCTTCATGGAGACTCCGGCAGCAGCCACTATGTGGATGGAGCACAATAATTTGGCTGAGGGAGAGGATCACGCCTTGACGCCCAACGGCTGATCACGAACAGATCTCTTTGCTGTAATGATCAATTAGTTCTTTCAAGGACGGGAGCTATAAGGACTACCCACGGACATTGTCACAACCCACCCCAAGCATGGCTGGCCTATGGCCAACACCACATCCGCACCTCACGACCCGGATCGGCCTATGGGTAGCGGAAGCCCCCGAGCGTTGTCCTCCCAGAACGACTGCTGGGGGCAACACACAGTTATCTTTCATATTCGATCCACCTGTTCGAGTGGAAGTTAAATTTGTTCATAAGTCTCCGTTTAATATATCAACACAACAATCATGGGCAACAGGAAGATTACAATGCGCATTGCTGACGGCCGACCCAGGGGGCACTTGTTCAGCACACGAAGCTGGCTTGAAGACGGTTGAGACTGCCATGAGTTCAGCGCTCCAACTCCTCTACCACCATCATGTCTACACGCCTTAAGATCGCCACTTGGAATGTGAGGGGTTTGGGTACCTACTTACGCCGCAACAGAGTTAAATCCTTTCTACACAGGAAGAAGATAGGGCTGGCCCTATTACAAGAAACCCACTTAACCAAGGAATCCACCGCGACGCTCCAATCATACTGGGGTGGACAGGGGTTCGGGTCCGCCTATTCTAAATTCGCAAGAGGGGTGTTCACTTGGATCAGCCCTCACATCCCCTTCCAGCTCAAAAAAGCCGAACAGGACCCGGAAGGAAGGTACGTGATACTCTGGGGCCACATCGAACAAACTGAGGTATGCATTGTCAATTCATACCTCCCCAACAACAATATCCCTGCGCACCTTGCTATGTTGTACACAAAGATTACACTGTATAGAGACACATTCTTTATCTGGGGAGGCGATTTTAATTGCGTCAGTGACTCAGTGCTTGACAGATCTGCTCCTCCCTTGGGGGGCCCGTCGACCGCTACCACCGCTATGAATGTCATGCTGAACCGCCTAGACCTGGTAGACATCTGGCGGGAGCAACACCCAGGGGATCGAGGCTATTCCTTCTACTCCTCGCCACATAATCTTCACACCAGAATTGACTACCTCTTTACTGGCAGAGAAAGCTTTCCCCAGATTGCTTCTTCCAATTATTTGGGCCGTACCATCTCTGATCACTCTCCCCTGGTAATTGAATGGAACATCACGGGCCCCAGACCTCCTATACCTACATGGAGGATGCCCACCGAGGCACTTAAAGATTCGGAGTTCAGGGAAGATCTCAGGGAATCCCTAGAGAACTACATTCGTGAGAATAAAGACAGTGTTGACCACCTAAGCACAGTCTGGGATGCTCTCAAAGTGGTTGTAAGGGGAGAGGTCATAGCAAAGGCTGGAGGAATGAGAAAACGCCTAAGAACTGAACTTGAATTACTAGAAACTGAAATAGAACAGCTAGAATCCAACACCCTGGACCCCCAACCGCAGGAAGACAGGCTTGCCAGTACAAGGGCCACCTGCAAGGAAGCTTGGGACAGACTGGCCAAATTTGATTATATCACCAGAACCAATAAAGCACACGCCCACGCTGATAAACCTGGTAGACTGCTCGCCTGGCTGTGTAGGAAAGAACACCCTAAACATTCGACTGCAGCCTTAAGAGATGCTGATGGCACATTACATCGGACCCAACATGGGATTAACGACACTTTTGGGCAGTTCTATGCCCAACTATACTCCCATAATGACGTGGTGCCCCCTGAGGAAATTTCAAACACCTTGGATGAAATTGGCCTGCCCCTACTCCCGCTGTCACATAAGGAGGCCTTGGATGCTGATATCACCATAGATGACATAACCGATGCCATCAAGTCTCTGGCCACTTGTAAGGCCCCGGGCAGTGATGGGCTACCTGCCGAATTTTACAAAACCTACGAGCCGGAATTGACTCCGCTGCTGCACGAGGTGTTCCTAGAAGCCTACGAGACGGGTATCCTGCCTGGGAGCATGCGTGAGACTTTGGTGGTTCCGCTCCTCAAGCCAGGTAAACCTGCAGATGACTGTGACTCCTATCGCCCTCTCGCGATGCTCAATTATGATGTCAAAATTCTTACAACCATTCTGGCTAAGCGGCTGTCCAGGGTGATCGGAGGAGTGGTGCACCCCGACCAGAGCGGCTTTGTGCCGGGCCGCAACACCACTGCCAATCTTCGTAGGCTACAACATGTATTATCACATTCCACTCATGTAGGGGAATCTTATGCCTTACTCTCTTTGGACGCCATCAAGGCGTTCGATTCTATTTTCTGGGAATGGCTAATTGCGGTGCTTCGGGAGTTTGGCTTCGGAGAACGATTCGTTAGATGGATCACAGTTCTCTACACTAAACCACGAGCACGAGTAAAATCTGGCCGGCTCATCTCCACGGCATGGGACATACAAAGGGGCACGAGGCAGGGCTGCCCGCTCTCCCCTATGTTATATATACTTGGGCTCGAACCCATCGCCATTTTTTTTAGGAAACAGTTCTTCGATGCTGGTATAAGGCTAGACGGGGTGGACCACATAATTTCCCTGTATGCAGATGATGTCCTCCTCTATGTGAGGGACCCGCAGTTGAATGTCCCGACCATGCTGGAGGTCCTCGGCAACTTTGCCAAGGTATCAGGCATACACTTCAGCAGACATAAGTCTTGTCTGTTTCCGTTAGGTGCCCTCCAAAACACGCACGTCGATGACCTCCCCTTGCTGGGTATAAGTTGGCGCCCCATCACGTTCCGCTATCTGGGCATTAATATCTATCACACGCCTGAACTTATGCACGTCAACAACACGGCAGCGGCGCTGCCTCCCTTGCGCAGGTCGATTAGGTTTTGGGCTCGCCTCCCCCTATCCATGATGGGCAGGGCTTCCATCATCAAGATGATTGTTCTCCCCAGATTTCTTTATGGTTTCCAAAACATTTTTTATTATATTAGGACACCCTTCTTTCGCCTTTTGGGGAAGATACTTAAAGACTTCCTGTGGGGAATTAGTAGGCACAAATTTGCATTATCCACGCTGACCCTACCCTATGAGCAGGGAGGCATTCGGCTCCCTGATCTGGAGCGATACTACCTGGCTGCCCAACTAAGCTTCGTGGCTAAATGGCTAGCTGATGATGACACCCCCGAAACAGCGCTTTTACAACGCTCAATTGCTCCGATCCGGCTAAACGAACTCATCTGGGCCCCTCAATGTCTTGTGGATGGGATCCCATATTTAGCTACCCTGGGTCGTCAGATATGGCAAAGGGTTAAAATTCTTCTCCACTTGAAACATAGATATACTCCGGACACACCGCTCCTGGCCGACCTGTGTCAGAACTCTGTAGACCTTGCTTCCATTAGATACTGGGAAAGGCTGGGAGTGTACACTTGGGGGGATCTATATAACGAGGGCTCCTTCCGGGATTTCTCCTCCTTGCAGTCAGTAGATGGCGTCCCGGCTGGCCAATTCCTTTGGTACTTAAAGATCCGTAAATTTGCCCGGACCAAATGGGACGCGTGGCCAGAAGAACCTGAAACTGACCCCTTCATAACACTCCTATATAGTTTGGGAGATGGATGGAGGCCTGTGTCCCGTATATACAGCCACCTAATCGATAGGCCCAATCCCCGCAGTCAGGATCTCAAACTCAAATGGGAAGGAGACTTGGGGCATGAATTGTCTGAAGCAGAATGGGGCAGAGCACTAGCGTTTCCCAACGTGGTATCTAGAAACTCTAGATTTAAATTGATTCAGCTTAATATGTTATATCGCTCGTACCTGACACCACTTATATGGGCTACCCCAACATAACTGCCCTTGGTGCGGCAGAGATGAAGCAAATCTTTTACACATGTTCTGGGGATGTGTCCAGGTCTGGCAACTCTGGGCGAAGGTGGAACTCCTCTGTAGCGAGGCAGGCATGACCAGATATGAGTGGACCCCAAAGGAGTGCCTTCTCGGAACGTATCCCAGACTGGCCAAGTTCAAACACTCAGTTAAGCTCATGGACCTAGTATGCATTCTGGTCAAAAGGACCATTGCTATGGCCTGGAAGCGACCTGGAGGCCCACGATACCAGGTATGGCGTAACGAACTGGAGCGCTGGATAGGGGCAGAAACCTCTGCTTGGGAGGATGGGGTTACCACATCCCCCGAAGACACGAGCTTGGCACTCTCTGCCTGGAGAACTCTCACCTGGGCCTTACTTAACCCCCCCAATGACGATAAACCCCCTTGAGAAACTTGCCACTATCGAAACATGCTATCTGACACAGAATATTTGCGCAGTCCATAACTTGAACTTATTTGTTGCCTGATCTTCCTACGTTGCTTACGCCACTGACCATACGGAGACTTGTTAATGTTGTTTACGTTTTGTTGTTTCTGTTTAATTGTTAATTTCTATTTGGCCTATCTTGATTAATCCTGACTTATACCAATGTGATCGCACAATGTTATGATGCAACTGTCTCTTATATAAATGCCAATAAAGAAATTTGAAAATAAAAAATACATCCCCATCCAAATCTCTTCTCTTTTTGATTAAAGTCTCATGGTGACTCAATATGCTGGTGTGTTTTGTCCAAATTCACTGTTACCCTGAAATGTATTCTGATTTGCTCTTATGCTAGCCAAGATCATGCCATGTTACGTGGGGATGTGTTTATTGATTATTTATAAATTGTACTACCAAATGATACAGTTAGATATTCTTCTGTTTCATGCTCTTCTCCTTTTCTGGTCTCTTTTTAATTTTGTCTCTTCTTCTACTTTTTCTCCTTATTTATGTTGTGTTATGCATTATGAGATGATTTTTTCTTCTTTTTTTTCTCTTTTGGACTCAATCTTGTGACCAGGTTTGTAATTTTATGAAGCTTGTTTATTTCTAATTGCATTGCAAACTTTATTGGTGAAAATAAAAATGATAAAACATGAAAAAGTGACTCTCGAAGAGGTATTAGATGTTATACACAAACTTAGGCCATCTTCCTATCAGGGAGACATATTTCCTGCCAACCTATTTAAGGAGTATGCAGACACTTTAGCTCCTTGGGTTGTACAATTTGTCAACCAATCTTTCGAAGAAGCTTATGTCCCTGCTAACCTCAAGGAAGCCTGGATTAATCACTCCTAAAAAAGGAAAACATAGACCCCGCAATACCGGGTAATTACAGGCCATTAACAAATGTGCCGTTCTTACTCTAAATTATTGATAGGATTGCGTACATCCAGTACCAGAGGTTTGTGGACACTAACGAACAGTTGGCAAGTGAACAATCTGGATTTAGAGCTAAACATGGAACGAAGACTGCGCTTTTGGATCTCCAGGCTAATATTGCTAATATCATCGAAAATAGGTAGGCCGGCCTTACTGATGCTGCTTGATCTTTCGTCAGCTTTTGATTTTATAGATCATGATCTCCTAACCGAGGGACTAAGAACAACGGGTCAATGTTCTTCATCAGCCATAAACTGGTTTAGGTCTTTCTTGGGCCCAAGAATGGCCGCAGTGGTGAAAGGCAACTACAGTTCTCTGAAAATATTGCTCACATGCGGTGTCCCGCAAGGTTCATGTTTATCACTGCTACTCTTTAACATCTTCTCCAAACTTTTATGTGATATGCTTAAAACCATACTTGCCCAGTTTACAAATTACGCTGCTGACACCCAATTGGTCTTTGAATTAACAGGATCATATGAAAGGGATGTGTTGAGAGTTAACAAGGTGATTAATGCCATACAAAAATGGATGGCCAATAACTCCCTTGCCCTTAATGAGGCCAAAACCAAACTACTCATTCTTGGTACACCTCAGAAAGTAGGTAAACTTAATCAACAATTCAAAAAATCCACGATTAATGACAGCTTTATTGAAGTATCGGAGCATGACAAGAATTTAGGAATCTTCATGGACTCTCATCTCTCCTATAATAGACATGTCCCTTATCTTAGTTCTTCATGTGCATTCTACACAAATCTTATTTGGCAAATACGTCCTTTCCTATCTGAGAAAAACCTAGCCCTGATTGCTGGAGCTATAATGAATTCCAAGTTGGACTATTGTAATAGTCTCTTAATGGGCACGTCAAAAGGTAACATCACAAAACTACAGACGGTTTATAGTGAATATGTCGAATTTAAAAAATGTCGAAAAAAATAATCTAAAAAAAAATGTCGAATGTGTTTTTTTAATTTATATTTTTTTATGGGGGCTTCCCCCCAGCCCCCTGTTTTTTTTTTACTAGCTAAACCCAAAAATAACATACAAATAAAAAAAACACATGCTAATTATTTTTTCAGCATTTTTTTTTTCCAGATTATTTTTTTTGACATTTTATTTTCGACATTATAACTGGCTACCGCTACAGACCATACAAAATAGCGCAGTAAGGGACATATTTTGACTAAATAGACGGGAACACATTTCTAAAACCAGAGGAAAACTTCACTGGCTTCCGGTGCAACAGCGCATAAAATTTAAGTGCTCAGTTACGATTTATAAAAGCCTGGTGGGCCTTGCCCCTACCAATCTCTCCAAGAGATTAACTAAGGCACCAGTACGCAGAAACCTTCAATCCAAAGCAATAATAACCTACAGCACCAACGGAAAACATTGACCAAAATTGGTGGTACTAACTTTGTTCACTGGGCCCCCACAATTTGGAATCCTCTCCCCCCCCCCCCGAGATCAAAGAGAGTGTCTCCCTTCCCATCTTTAAAAAACTACTAAAGACACATCTTCTCGACGAAGAGTAACCTACCCAGCGCCGACCGTCTCCCAGAGGCTTGACTCTTTTCTTGTTCCATGTTGTCTGTCTTTGTGAGCACCTTGAAGAATGATTTGCCTCCCACACTCCTTTTAGCAATCGAATCTTTCACAACAAAACTTGAATCACGAAGTAAAACCCTCCTTTCATTTTTCTAACTGTTTATTTATTTTTTCTTCTTAAAACGTCTGATTATGAGACATGCAAAAACAATTTGCTTTTTTGGTAGCACTTCAAATATTTTGTCACATCCCACACAACCACAAACTACATGCCATGGCCAAACAATGACTACAAGAAGGTGCCCTTACAACACAGTTTCTTTTGTTGTGTTCATTGAAAG
Organism: Ambystoma mexicanum; assembly: GCF_040938575.1. Lineage (NCBI taxonomy): Eukaryota > Metazoa > Chordata > Amphibia > Caudata > Ambystomatidae > Ambystoma > Ambystoma mexicanum. The sequence continues at coordinate 819,264,033 of NC_090922.1, forward strand.
CATAGTAGTAAAACTCAGATTTATTTAGGCTCACATTCATTTTGTGGTGTGAGTCAAAGGAAGGAGGAAGTTGCAGCTAAGTGAGGAGTAAAAAGTCACTCATCCATGCAGTTCGCCATTAGAGATAACAAACATTTCCTATTTGCTATGCATCAATTATCACTCGCCAACGGCTAGCGATGAGTGCCAATTTGTGGGCATGGTTAAAAGTATACAACAGCATATAATAGTTAAAAGTTTGGCCCGGTCCGCATGAGCATGCTGAAGAAAACGTCCAGATTAGGCTCACGTCGTGAATGCTGTACAGGCCCGCCCTGTCAGGAAATTCTGGCTAACCACTGGTGTAGTTCAAGAGGAGATGTCCACGTCAATAAGTAGCAAAAGAGGAATAGGAGGTGCTAGAGATAGAGAGGGTCAGCGAGGCTGCCCTGGATGATGAGGAGGTATATGGTACTGTGGAGAAAATGGACAAACAGTTGGGGAGGGTAAGGGATAGAGAAAGTGTGAGGAAAACAGAGGTGAATGAAGAATTGGGAAAGGCAAGACATTGAGAGATTATCCGAGAGTTTCTAGGAAAAGGAAGAGTGTAAGGCTGGAAGCTTGGTGCTGGAGGTAAATCCTCCACTTTACCGACAAAAATCAGCAGATTTACCACCGGTAAATTCACCAAAATCCCTATGGAGTCAAATGGACTCCAAAAATGAGGATTTACCACCACTTGTAATTCCGTGGTAACCCCTCTGGACCAAGTGGCTGAAACATTATTTGAGCTTGGCGGTAATTCAGCGTAATTACAGACAAACTTATAATGAGGCCCGAAGGGGAAAAGAGGAGGTACACAAATTGTTAGAGTAGTTTTGACCCAGACAATAAAGTACCCAGACACTGTCACCTCCAAACAATCAAAAACCTGCCTAACAGATTGGTAACAAGAGAACCATAATGGAGGAGTAAGTTCCATTCTTTATGGAGGGAATAAACCAACACAATGAAGAAATGCAGAGCCAGAGTTATCGGCAAGCGAGAAATTGGTAGTGTTCCTATGGCGATTGATTTTAGTTCTCATAGAGAGAAGAAATCTCTGCAGCATCTGATAGCAATTGTGCTGATACACATGCCTAGATTAACTGAAGGCAGCTACTCAGAGAGGAAACCATGGGTGAAGGAGACATTGAGCAGAACGGGCCCTGGACTACAGAGGTTGCTGCATGGTATCCTGAGGAAATAGAAAGACAGGTTTTACTTGGTGGTTTTTGAAATGGCTCTGTTATTCCATTTCTGATGTATAGTTCAATAGACTGACCTTATATGTTCATTAAGAATATTCCGCTCCAAGATGGCAGACCTAATAAAATATACTTCTTGAAGATTTCGAGGAGTGTGTTGTTTATGCTTCGTTCCTGTTCTTTTTTGTGATACAACCTAAGTAAATGGCGTGAAGCTCAATGTCGCCATTACCTGCACATATGATGTTCACTCGTCAATGGCACAGAAAGTGCATTTTGATTTTGACCCATTGATTGTTTCTTGGCATATGGAAGAATTGCCTTGTCCATTATCAATACAAACATTAGTATGATTGTGAGTTGATGAGTTATACTGCACTCACTTACTTGCTCACTTACAACTTAATTGCATCTCCTATGAGTCCCAAAAACAGAATATCAAGAAGACGGATATGTCTACTGCGAGGAGTCAAGAAGCAAGACACAAACAACAGATGTATAATTCAAACTAAAATACTATATTAAATCAAATGTCAGTATGGCCGAAAGCCTATCTTGCCCTATACTAAGGTGGAATTTCCCTACCTATATGAAACTAAAGAAGATTTGAATGAAAGAGTTAAACTTCAAAGTCTGTCTGTGTCCAAAACCTATTCTTGCCCTCAGACTTAGAACTAACCAACGTGCAGGGATGTTTATACTTACAGAAATAGTGATCAATAATGTTCTTCAGCTCCCTTTTTCCCAAGTTCAAAACAGTTCACAATAGTTCAAGATTACCTTTTCTTGGACTCAAGGTAATACAGTTCCATGGGGGGGGGGGCGTGGCTAGCGCGCATGGAGTGAGGCTGCCTTCCCTGTAAGCTCCTGCCCAGGATCCTGTAACGTCCGACATTGCGGCGTTTAAAATTAAAGTGGCAGACCTAAAAAGAAACTGAGGCGCAGGTTGAACTCTTTCGCCACCCTCGACCAGGACGGCGAAGAAAATCAGCGACGGGAAAGCTGCTAACGGAGTGCCTGAAGAGACCCCCCTGCGGCTTCCAAGATGGCGGCCGCACCAAGCCGCCCGTAATGGAGAGGCTCCTGGGGATCTGCGCGCGGGCCGAAATCCTCCATGGGCCACCACAGCGACTCGCCTGCCGAGCGAAGGAGGAAGACGGTCCCTTCGCCCCTACCTGGCCTGATCTACGGCTGCGGTGGGGACCCGCACATGCCCCGAGATATTAGCAGTCTGCGTGGCCCTGAGGACCCCGAACTGCGAGGAAGAGTTGACCCCATCGCTCCACCCGGCGAGTGCGGGTCCCGAGGAGACCTGGCCGCAGTGAGCCCTCCCCGCACAAGTTCAGCCGGTGATCAGCCCGGACGGCGGGGAAGAAAGCCGCGGCTCGTGCCGAGGGACCAAGGAATCACAGGGAAGCCGAGACGGGAGCAACACAGGAGGTACGCGGACCTGACCGGGGTCCCGACGCATCGTCCCGAGAGGGCCACAAAATCTAGCACCACAACCACGACGTCGTCTGTGGGCACTTCAGAAGCCAGACCCAAGTAAGTGGCCACTCACCACGTTAACATTAGCCGCTCCACTCCACCATCCTCTGGCACCCTGCGTTCACACGCCTGGAGAGGCATACTGGCAGTGTGCTGACCCCGCGCTGCTGTGTGGCGCACCTCCACTCTACTAACCAACTTTATAAGAATGGTTGGGAAGAAGACAGTCCGGCATGGGAATCTAACACTCAGCTGTAAGGCCACGAGAGAGGGCCACCCACAGTAGATCAAGGGGACCCTACGCCGACCACAGGCCTGAAGCGAACATTACATTATATTCCACTGAAACCCTTGAATGAGGGTATGTCACCTCCAAAGCACAGGCCCAAATTTGTAACAATGGACTCTTTCACCTCAACCCGACCGAAACAACAGATGCCACAGGAGACAAACGCCACTGATGAACCACCGACCCCGGCAGTAGAACCTCGAGACTCTCAAATCCTACAGGCGATTGCTGCACTGAGAACATACATGGAAGACAAGATCGGCAAAATAAAGTCGGACATTCAACTGATGAGACAAGATGCACAAAACTTAACCGACAGAATGACCACCCCGGAAGCCTCCATGCAGGAAACTGCGGAGACCACGCAGGAACTTAAAGCGAAAGTTAAAGAGCTGGAATCAACGGTGGCACGACTAGAAACGCGCTCAGAAGACGCAAAAGGCCGAGCCCGTCGAAATAATGTCCGAATACTCGGGATTCCGGAAGATTCGGAGGGCCCGGACCCCACTGAGTACATAGAATCGCTCCTACTACAGGAAATTGGAGCAGGCAAACTCACCCAGGGGTTTTCCGTGGAGCGAGCTCACCGATCCCTCCAAAAGCGGCCACCCCCCGGATCATAGCCGAGACCAATAATAGCAAAAATCTTAAACTTTAGGGACCGGGAGGCAATACTGAGGTTCTCGAGGGAAGGTGGAGAGATCAAAAGAGGCGGGGCGTCAATAGTCATGTACCCTGACTACACTCCTGTGGTGCAACGAGCGAGAAATTCTTTCATTCCGGTTAAGGCCAGCCTAAGGAAACTCAACCTTAAGTACATGCTGCTATACCCAGCGAGACTCAAAGTGCTTTATAATGGGAAGGCAATCTTTCTAGAGACTCCAGCGGCAGCAAATCTATGGCTCGAACATAACAATCTGGCTGAAGATGCTGAAGGAATGGTGAGAGGCAACAAACGCCAGCTTAAAGACTGCGACCACACGAATAGCTGAATGCCACATTATTTACGGAAACAATTTCTGAATGAACCTTATTGCCGCATCAAGAAGACAACGCAATTGGGCAGGAGCCTGGAGGCCCATGTGCAGGACCGCCAATGACCCACCCCATTCGAAACAGTGCAGGTAAAATGCCTACACACCACTCGAACCGGAAGACCCGGAAAGGACCGGAAGGCTCGGGAACCCCTGAGCGTTGTGAGTTCGAATCAACTGCTGGGGGCAGTTTACTGTTGTTCTTTTCGGTTAAAGCATCCCAAGGGATGGAAGTTAGAAAAGTTGGTAAGTCTCTGAGGGAAATAATACAACTGGCGAGCTGGTGGGTTGTCTCGAAGGCCTGGATAGGTCGGTCTCCACAATATAATGTGGACTTGGGGCACTTGATATCGCCATATACACGGCTGAGGGGAGAACAAATTCCCTGAAATCCCTGCGAAACCGAGATGTCTACGCACATTAAGATAATGAGTTGGAATGTAAGGGGCCTGGGTACCTACCTCCGTAGGAACAGGATTAAATCCTACCTACGCAGGAAAAGAGTGGACATCGCCCTTCTACAAGAGACTCACTGTACCGCCAAAGCGGACGACAAACTCAGGGAACACTGGGGGGGACAAGGCTACGGAGCTCCCTACTCCAAATTCGCCAGAGGGGTGTTCACCTGGTTCAACCCACAGGTACCATTCCTCCTACGTAAGATGATAAAAGACCCATAAGGTAGATACCTGATCATATGGGGAACTTTTGAACAAAGAGAAGCTTGCATAGTGAACTCATACTTCCCCAGTAACAATATCCCAGCCCACTTAAGAGAGCTTGGTGCCAAGATGTTACAATACCGAGATGGCTTCTTTTTATGGGGAGGTGATTTCAATTGTGTCCACAATCCAGAACTTGACAGGTCCTGGCCACAAACAAGTGGCCCTTCCGCTGCCACCGCGTCCCTAACTGCCATGGTCAGGGAAATGGACTTGATAGATACATGGCGGGAACTACATCCAGGCGTAAGAGCTCACTCGTACTACTCAACCCCGCACAAGCTACATACGAGGCTAGATTATTTTTTCATAAGCAAGGAACACATGCCCCAGATAGGAGGCACGCAATACCTAGGGAGGACTATCTCTGACCATTCACCACTCCTGTTAGACTGGCACCACAGTAGTCCCAGACCACCCATCCCCATGTGGAGGATGTCTGCTGGAACCCTGAAGGATCCGACCTTCAGGGAGGAGCTCCAAGAGTCCATAGAGAATTATATAACAGAAAACTCAGGCAGTGTAGACCAAGTTGGCGCGCTATGGGATGCCTTAAAGGTGGTGACACGGGGAGTAGCCATTGCGAAAGCTGGGGGCATCAGGAGAATATTACGGGATGAATTAGACCAGAAAGAGTTGGAGATCCTGTGATTAGAGTCCACCTCTATTGACTCCCCGGGGAGGGAGGAAGAGCTCAGATCCCTAAGAGAAGACTGCTCTAAGGCATGGGACAGACTGGCCAAGTTTGATTTTAGCGTTCGAACGAACAGAACACATGCGGAAGCCGATAAACCTGGCCGGTTACTGGCTTGGCTCTGCAAAAGAGAACACCCCAAGCATGTAACTATTGCACTGCAAGATGAACAGGGCACGGAACATAGAACCCAACAGAGCATCAATGACACCTTTCAGCGCTTCTATGCACAACTATACTCCCACACACACAGGGTTCCACAATAGCATATATTAGATACCCTAGAGGAAATAGGCCTGCCCAAATTGTCATCAGCGCAGTCCGAAACCTTAGACTCTGACATCACACCTGAAGACATAACGGAAGCTATCAGATCACTAGCCACTTACAAAGCCCCAGGGTGTGACAAGCTCCCCCCCCCGAATTTTACAAAGCCTTTGAACCCACCCTGACGCCCTTACTACACCAAGTTTTCTCAGAGACCTATGAAACTGGTATCCTACCCGATAGCATGAGGGAAACCTTATTGGTCCCGATGCTCAAACCCAATAAACCTCCCGATAAATGTGACTCCTATCGGCCGCTTGCCATGCTTAACTATGACGTTAACATTTTGACAACAATCCTGGCAAAACGGCTATCTAGAGTTATAGGAGACATAGTGCATGAGGACCAGAATGGTTTTATACCCGGGCGCAATACGTCTCTAAACTTACGCAGGCTTCAGCACATTATAGCCCAAACCAACACAAGCGACGAGCAACTCGCATTGTTATCCTTAGATGCTATTAAAGCATTTGACTCCATTTATTGGGAGTGGCTGGTGGCGGTTCTGGAGGGATTTGGCGTTGGTCAGAGATTTATCAGATTGGTCTTGATCCTTTATAATAAACCAAGAGCTAGGCTAACATCCGGGAAGTATGTGTCGGATGCATGGGATATCAATAGAGGAACCAGGCAGGGCTACCCACTTTCCCCCATGCTCTATATCTTGGGATTAGAACCCATTGCAATCTATTTCAGGCAGCAGTTCTTCGACTCAGGGATTAGGCTGGGACAACGGGATCACATCATCTCACTATATGCTGATGATGTACTGATATATGTTAACAACCCTCATCTCAATGTTTCGACAATACTAGAAGTCCTTGATAACTACGCCAAAGTTTCTGGCATACAATTTAACAAAAACGAAATCCTGTATGTTCCCACTAGCAGCCCTGAAAAATAAAAACGCTGAAGAGCTTCCCTCAGTGGGTATACAGTGGCAGACAGAATCTTTCCGATACCTCGGAATCCAGATAATGCATACTCCAGAGCAAATGCACATACACAACACGAAAGCTGCAATACCCACATTACGTAGATCCATAAGTTTTTGGTCTAGGCTTCCACTGTCCATGCTGGGTAGGGACTTGACAGTTAAAATGATCGTTCTCCCTAGATTTCTGTTCGGGTTCCAAAATGTGCACTTCTACATCACAAAACCCTTTTTCCAACTTCTGGACACAATAATTAGAGAATTTCTATGTGGATAGGCAGACATCGGGTGGCACTATCCACCTAAGTCTTACCATACAGTCAAGGAGGGATCCAGTTACTAAACCTGGAAAAGTACTACCTAGCGGTCCATATGAGCTATGTATCCAAATGGTTAGCAGATGGGACCACATTGGAGACCCCCCTGCTACAGGCTATGATCTCCCCGATTCGTCTGAAGGAGTTGATCTGGGTCCCTCAAACACTGCTACACGGCCCGCCATTTCTGGCAATCCTGGGCAGGAAAATATGGCGTAGAACCGAAATGATATTGCGCTGGAAGCAACCGTACTTCCAAGAAGTGCCAATAATTTCAGGACTCAGTAAAACTGGCACCACCCTGCACACAATTAGGCTCTGGGAAAACAAAGGAGTGTACACTTGGGGTGATTTATACTCTGAAGGTATGTTCAGGGAATTCATCGAGTTACAGGAGGAAGAGGGCATTCATGCCGGCCAATTCCTGTGGTACCAAAAGATCCACGAGATAGCACGCACGAAATGGAACACCTGGCCAGAGGAACCGGAGGCAAGACCCTTCTTGACACTGCTGTATAGCCTGAGCGAAGGAGGGAGGGCAGTATCTCAAATGTATAGTCTTCTGAAAGACATCCCCAACCCCCGTAGCGCTGCACTAAAGACCCGTTGGGAAGCGGACATGGGACATGAACGGTCTGAAAATGAAAACGTAGTTTACGCCATGGTGGTAAAGGTATGACCCAGGCGGTAACTTACCGCCTGGGTCGTAATGAGGCCCCATGTCTAGACTGTTTCGCTCCTCTGATGATAAGCCCCCCTGAACATTCCACCTGGCCAACCGCATGAACCGGACAGTCGGCTAAGACTCTCGAAACCAAACCCTCACAGCACCGGTATACTTGGAAAAGCTCACACCCACTCTCCTGACGCCTAACCACTTCCCAACTTGGAAACCAATCACCCACCATTTACCCCGAGTTCGGAGACAGTTCATGTTAATCTGTTATGCAAACTTTGTTGTTTTATTTTGTAAAGGCAGAATTCCAGCGACTAAGTCGGTTAATTGAATAATGACCCGACCACTAACATTGTGTGATGATTGTAACTATAAATGCCAATAAACAAATTTTAAAATAAATACAGTTCCATGCACTTCTCGGGTTTCCCTTCACTATGTGTCGTTGCAGACTTAACACACAAAGGGCCTCATTACGAGAATTGCGGAATGGGTTACTGGGCTCCACTAATGGTGGAGGGCCTGTTAACACCACAATATTACGAGGTCCCCTCGCGGGACCCGGTAAGGACGCCTGGTAAAACCAGGCATCATTACGGAGTCCCGCCAGGGGACCAGGGAGCTAACAACGGGCCGGTCGTAATCGACCCGTTGTTAGCTCCCGCTCCCATTCCCATTGAGCCCTATGGAGGCTCAAATGGGAATGGGGAAGGTTCGAGCCCGGGTTCCCTGAGGGAGGAATTACTGGGCCCTCCAGACTCAGAATGGCCCGGTAATTCCCCATTCAGGGAACCCGGACCCGATTTTGGAGGCAGCCTCCAAAGTCGTAATGAGGCCCAAAGTCTTCAGGTTCCCTTCTCCAAGTTGTATGTATCACACTTTACACAAAGAAGAATCTTAAGGCTTTGCCCTTAAAACAATCTTTAGCAGTTCTTCCACTCCCAGGGTTCCTTTCCACAAGATTCTATTAGAAAACTGGTAATGTCTCTTTGTGGTATTTTGCACAATGATTTGAGCTTTAACACATTGGGGTTCTCTAGTCTCGGTGCAGTTGTCGGACCACATGGTCCACCCATCACAGGTCACGCAACCAGAGATCCCATAGGGCCTCTTTAGCCCCACACAGGTTCTTCTGCATCTTGCCCTTGTGTTTGCATCCTCTTTTCCTTCTCAGCCTAAGAAATATTACTTTTAGTGTGACACTCTTCTGTGCCAGTCCTTGGCTTGCCACACAATTATTACTCTTTCTCACACTTGTGTTCCCTTGGACATTCACTCTTCTTTGGGGGGCTTGGATCTCTCTCTGTTGCTTGCCCACCCCAGGTAGTTTTGTCATTAAAGACTCATTGTGGTTTGAAGTTTACTAATTCCATTCACTCTTGTTTGTTTCACCATATTTAAAATAGTGAAGTGTTCAATCTTCAATGTACTGTTGTTTTGTTTAAAATATAATTTGATCTCTTAGCAGTTCAATATTCAATAGGTCTATTTAACTTCAAATATTTGTACAGTATTCAGTATAGTTTGGTTTTTGGCAAAATATTGCTTTCCACTGGATGCGGTCCGCATCACCTCTACCCCCAGTGTCCTCTGCAGCTCCAGCTGCACATGGGCTTGGATGTGGATGGCGCCTTCTTGGTCCTTCTGCCTGCCTCCCAATTCAAAGGTTCCAAGCCCTGGAAAGCACCTTCTGCAGGTCCGCCGGCATCGTTGCTGGCATCCTAGCTTGTTATCCGGCGCCAACATGGCTGGTCTCTCCAACGAACACCTCTAAGGAGTCTCTCCTGGGCTCTTCCTGTGTGGCTCCCTCTCTCAATTTGGGCTCCCATTTTATACACCTGCAGATAGTTAATAGGCTGCAGGAGTAAGTTCTTACCTAAATTTGCCTGACCATGATTAAAGGGACTTGCCTGACCCTCTCTATTCCTAACAGGCATCCTCCTCATCCCAATACCAAAGTAGTCAAATGGATGGCTAGTGTTCATTACTCCTATTCACCTATTCCTCGTCTCAATATTGTATGACTTTAAATGAGGGGAATTGAGGGGAGATCTTCTGTAATAACCTATGGAGGATTACATGGATTTTCTATAGGAAAAGTTGGATACCATGTCTCTTTTAAGGGTATCCTGCTCCCAGCTCCCACAGAGCCTCCACCGAGGTGATTGTCACTCGCTTCTCCAATCCCAGGGCTGGGATCCAAGAGCGGTGGCCCTTCCTTGGCCACCCGAGAAGAGGATTCAGGGGATGTAGAAGTGAGAATACCCCTAGGTTCCTCACACTACTGAGAAAAAACATTCTTCAATTTATTTAGGTGAAGTGTTTCTAAAGTGAGCTTATTCCATAAGCGAGGAGCTTGGAGTAACGCTGCTGCTGCTCCGGGTGGGATATTCAAATGTGGGAATAATAAGTAGGTGTTGTTTTGAAGAATGAAGTGTATGGCTTGGGACATACAGAATGATCATGAAGACAATATGGCTGTGGACTGGAACCCATTGTCTTAATCGGAGATGATTTGAAACATGATCCTGAATGTTGAGACCACCAGGCAGATTTACTGCTTCATGGTGTACTCCCTGCATGCACTGGAGTTGGTAAGCAGGGAGTCCAATATACAGAGAGATAGCATACTCCAGTTTCAAACGGATCAAACCTCCTATATCATCATAATCTTCATTAGATATAAAAGAATAATGTGATGAAGCTGACTGACTCTGAAAAAAGAGCCTTTTACCACTGCCATATTTTCTTTGCATTCCTAAATCGGATTTCCAGATAATTCTTAGGTTTCTGAATTATACATAGCAGGAAGCATCAGACCCGAATAGTTTAAGTAGTGGTGGGGCAGAGTAATGATCCAAAAGCATGTTCAGAGGTCCCAATAGGATCAACTCTATCTTGGAGGCATGCAATTTCAATCTGCTTAAATTCATCCAATTGTTACATATAGGGCATTTGGGAATAATATGCATGTGTTGTTTTGAAGAATGAAGAGATTTGACGCTCATATCAACCTTACTATCATCAGCATATAAGTGAAAACATAGCCCAGTTGCCCTGATGATGGTGAGAAGTAGACGCCCTTATATATCAAACGGTAGTTGCAAGATAGGCGAACCCTGAGGGTCCCCCACAGCCTGCTCGGGATGGATTTCAAAGGTAGTATCCCAGCTTCATGCATTGTTCTATGTCTGTCAAAACAATTGAAACCACAGAATTGTGGTCCCAGAGCCTATGTTGATGGTGTATAGTAAAGGTACGAGACGTTTGCGGTCCGCACTGATGAATGCCTGCGACAGTTCAAGCAGCACCAAAAGTGAAAAAGACACCTCACCTGCAAGCCTCAAGTCATCATCTCACACAATAGCAGGAGATTTCTCTGTTCCATGTCTAGGGCGGAAACCAAACTGCAACCAGTCAACAATCCCTTGTTCTTCCACCAAATCCTGCAATTGTTGGGTTAAAATCTTCTCCAGAATTTCGGATAGCATGGAAGGCCAGCAATGGATTTTCATTTATTCAGTAAGGCAGGGTCTGAGCAGGGATTTTTTTTATAATAGTGGAGTCAGAACTGACAGCTTCACACGGATGGGAATCTCTTTGTGAGATTAGGAGAGGTTGAGAAAATCTGTAATACACAAGGTAATCTCGTCCAAATGCACTTTTGCTGATAATGCTGGAAGGGTTATCTTAGCTATCACAGGTAGGATGGAGGTGCATTGAAAGAAGACAGATATCAGTGCTCAAGACGGTCTGAAAATTCAACAGTGTTTTGAAAAGTCCTATTTCCTTTACCGGACTGACTAGACGAATCTGGAATCCTGAATTATATGTCTTTACAAATTGATACAAGTATGTATTTGATTTTGTTGTATTCATTGATCACAGGTGTTGCCATTTATAACAGAAACAACATACATAGGGCCTCATTACAACTCAGGCGGTAAGGGGTTTACGGCGCCGTAAACAGCGCCGACCCTTACCGCCTGAGTACGAGGTCCCTTAGCGCCATGGCGGATTTAACACCTGCTTTTAGCAGGTGTTAAAATCCATGGCGCTAAGGGACCATGGAGTTAATTACGCCACTGTAATTTACGGTGGCGTAATTAACGCCTTCCCCACTCCCATTATGCCCTATGGGGCAAAAATGGGAATGGGGAAGGGTAAATGGGGATTGGGGACTTACCGCCCCGCCAAACTCGGAATGGGGCGGTAAGTCCGCCAACCACCATGGCGTAAACGTAGTTTACGCCATGGTGGTAAAGTCACGGCCCAGGCGGTAACTTACCGCCTGGGTCGTAATGAGGCCCATAGTATGTAATATAGAAGACAGGCATTCCCAGGGTAGGGTGCTGTATAATGGATTGTGGATGTTTGAATGAGAGGCAACCAGTTAGTGAAGGGGTGGTGAAGACGGACATAGACAGGGGACAGAGACACATAACAGACATAAAAATAGTCAGCAGGACCTAGTGCCCTGGTATGTGGTCTATATTCACATTTCCATTCCGTACTTGTGACTGTGGCATTATCCAGGAGGGAAAGGCTGGTATAATTGGTGAAGGCAGTGAGGCAGTGAGGAGATGTGAGCGGGGGCACCCCCAATGGCTAAAAAGCCCGGCTTAAGTCTGTTCTTAATTATTTCTACAGATGGGTTGGTTTTGATGTTGAAGGGAAGCGCATTTCAGTGGAGTGCGGCAGAAGAGACGAGGAGTGAAAGTGGTGGGAGGCGCGGCGAGGGAACAGGGGACAGAGTGGTTAAGGAGAGGGGGATGATTTCACAGCACTGGTGAGAGCATAGGGAGGGATGTGCTCAGCGAGATAGATGGGGCAAGCATATAGATGGATCTTAGATGAGGAGTCGGAATTTTAAGAGAGAACACTTTTGCATGGTGATCCATCCAGTGTAGTGTCAGAAGTTGGGAAGGATATTGATAGGTCGTACAGAGTATGAATAGTGAAGTTGAGTGGTGACAATGAGTGGAGGGGAGGCCTTGAAGTAGGCTAGAACAGTAGACAAGTTTCCTCATTCTGAGAGGTCTAATCCTAGCCATCGTGGTAGTTGCCATGATGAACTGTTTAACAGGCCGATTTATGGAATTAATGTGCGCTGAAACTTTCAGCGCAAGCGTGCAAAAGCGTGCGAATCACAGTGCCAGTGCGAAAATCGATTCATGGAAGTCTGTGTGCATGTAAATCCCCGGATGTGCACCAAAATTCTGCGTGGCGTTAGCTGGCGCACACATCTCCAAACAGCGTGCGCTACGCGCACAGCGAAATCGCACATAGCGCGGCACACACAACAAAACTAGGAGGAACAGAGGGCGTGACACGCGGAATGGGGAATAACACGTGAAAATGTGGGCGTCACGGGGGAAGTACAGGAGGCAAATGTGCGGACCGCCAACACGGACGTTGAAAACACGTATTCATGGATTCGAACGGGGCTAACGCGTGCGCCAAAAAAGACGCGCTAATCTGAAAGCAGGAAGCAGGCGTACGTAGACCCGCGCAGCATAAAAGTGCACGCAAAAAACAAACAAGCCCAGACGCCAGGATGAATATACCGTTCCTAGCAGCAGTGGTCGTGGGATACCACAGGAGGAGGAGGATTGTCAGGCCCAGAATTTTCACACCCAGAACCAGCCTTTTTGGGATGCCTGATGACCAGATGTATGGGAGGTACAGGTTTTCACCTCACATAATACTTGGCCTGGTGAGTGAGTGAGGGGGAGGATGACCTCACATCACCCACCCTGTGCTCCCAAGCACTCAGCCCCCTGGAGAAGGTCCTCAATGTGCTGCACTTTTTGGCCACTGGATCATTTCAGCGGACAAGTGCTATATTAGGGGGGGGGGTGTCACAGGCCACGCAGTCACGCTGCCTACACCAGGTCTTGGCCATCATGACTACACGCCCATCAGTCCGCAGGCACATATACCTGCCCAGAACACCTGCAAAAAGGCAGGCTGCTGTCCATGATTTCTACGGGGTGGCACAATTCCCCAAAGTCCTAGGTGCCATTGATTGCACCCATGTGGCCCTACGCCCCCCCAGGGCATCAGAGCAAATCTATAGAAACCGCAAGCACTGGCATTCCATCAACGTCGAGGTAGTATGTGATGCCAATGGAATCATCACCTCAGTATATGCCAACTATCAAGGGTCCACCCACAACAGTTTTATTTACAGAATGTCAACCCTAAACCAGGACCTAGAAGCTGGGCGGCATGGAGATACATGGCTGCTCGGTGAGTATAAATGCCACAGCACATGCATGCATGTCAGATACTGAGTAATGTCACAACCCCACTAATGATACCCATCACCGCCTCCCCAGGGGACAGTGCCTACCCTCTGAGCACCCACATGATGACGCCAATTCGGAACCCCACCACGCCACCCGAGGTAAGATACAACACAGCCCACATTGCAACCCGGGGCATAGTGGAGCGCACATTCGAAGTGCTCAAGTCACGCTTTCGCTCCCTTGACCATTCTGGCGGGCAGCTGTTATACGCTCCCCCAGTAGTGTGCAGGATCATAGTGGCAGCATGTGTCCTGCACAATGTTGCAACACGCCGGGGCCTGCCCGTGGACATGGTGGTGCCCCCACATCCCCAACCACATGCACGCCGGATGCGCATGGGAGGCAGCCCGTACGCAGCTGGTGGCTAATTACTTCACCTAACATCACACCACAGACCTGGCACATACCATCTGACAATCAATAAGACATAACGGACAGTCAACTGTCACAACGATACCAGCCTGAGATTGGTCACCTGGAAGTGTTACATTGTGTGCATCCCTACCTACACAAACACGACCAATGCTGTGTCATCAAAAGACACACTTCTATGCTGCTAAATGCATTACCCCCTTGCAAAATACAACATGACAACAGTGCCATGTCACCAACCCCTCCCCAGCACCGCCACCCAACACAACATGGCATGTCATGTTATGTGAGAGCAAACAAAGCAATCCCCAAGACCTGACACAAGTGTCACAAAGTACAGTGTCCCTAATGGAAACTGGCCACACACAATATGCTCCCTGTAATGTAGAACTAACAACACACATGACCAAATACTTACCAACAATACAATGCAGCTACACAACCTCAAACATAGAAAAAACATGACAGTACTAAGTTAAAGTAGTGGTAGACTTACAACCTGATTATGCCAGCACATCGCCCCCTTCCGACAGTACAGTGTTGCCTTCAAATGTGTAAGTGCACTGCTTACAACATGAACTCCATCTCCAAAGTAGACGGCCTTGTGAAGACATGAGGAATGAACCTGTAAATTAGGAGGAAGACATGGATGAATGCACACGCACATATCAATACACCATGCAGTGTACAATACAACAACAATATCCACTAGGAATGTATACACAGTATTTACTACAGACTGCCCACACAGCTCATGGGAGTCCAACATCACTGTGTAAGTCACTGTCACTTGGGCACACCCTTTGCAAGCCCATGGAAACTGGAAACTGGAAGCAGGAGGAGTGTGTGTCTCACGAACCCAAGCATCTAACCCAAACTCAGGACAAGCCTGCATGTGCCCAGCCGGAATACAGTGGATGCCCACGGGATCCACACAAGGCAACACACTGTAAAAAAAAATCAAAAATCAAAAATGGCCATGTGAGGGCCAGGGGGCGGGGAGGGAGGCCACCCAGGAGGTCCATGGACAGGGTGCGCACCAACAGCCACCTGTGTGGCTGTTGGGAAAAAAAACACCTCCATGGGCTCATGGCCTGCACGGCTATGCCAATGTGGGAGAACTGCTGCTGTCGCTCTCATCACCCTCAGCTGCTGCATCAGGAGGTGGTGGTGCTATGGGAGGCAGCCCACGCAAAGCCCTGGTATGGTCCTCCATGTCAGCAAGCATGCGGGTGTGGAAGGTCTCGTTCTGTAGGATTATAGTGCGGAGATCCCCATGCAGCACCTGACGTGATGCCCGGATCTCCTCCCGAGTTGCCTGCATCTCAGCTGAGAGCAAACGTGTGAGCCGCTCCAGCTGCTGTTCTGTCCTCAAGTTAGTGGAAGCCTCATGGTCAACAAGAGCCTCCCTGAGGTGATGGAATTCTACCCTCAGGGCTTCCCTGTGGCCCTGGGACTCTATTGATATCGATTGGCGTAGAGTCTCCAGTGCCGCCTGTCGGTCCCTGTTGGATGCCAACATGTCCTCCCTGTTTGATTTGCAAATGGAGTCTGTTGCCTGCTGTAGTTGCTGCATCTGCCTTTCAGGGGGGACAATGGAAGTGGCCACCCTCTCCATTGCTTGAGCCATCATCTCAAGTGATGCTGCCTGTTGGGTTGCCATACCGCACATGGATTGTTCCTATGCGGTATTGCCTGGTGGCGTACGGCCACCGCGTCGAAGGGCACCACACCTGTTTGGGTCAAGGCGATCTGCGCCTTGCTGTGCTGGCACTGCCTGAGGCTGCAGGACTGCATTCCCCCTCTGATCTGCTGGCCCAGGAACAGGATCAGATGTTGTGGAGTGTGACCCTGCATCCGTAACTGCCAAAGGCGGACTTACCAACACTGACATCCCCATAGAGGGTTCTACCCCTGGTGCAGGTAGGTTGGACAGAACAGAATCCCTGCCAGAAACACTTACCTGCGACGGCACATTGGTCTCATCATCCGAATCAGCACCTGAATAGAGGTCTGGGGAGGTGCACCCAGAGACACCCCTGGACATAATGGTCTGCAGCAAGATTGGGTTCTCACCCACCACCACACCACGTCCCCCACTGGTGCCCAGTCGTGCCTGAGATCTCTCCTGGGTCTGCACCATCTCCTCAACCTCAACAGCATCAAGTGTGTCATCCCCTGCAAAAACATGAAAGACAAAAAATGGAAACAGGCATTAGCACCATAGCACACAAATAGGCCTGACAAGGTACAGAACCACTACATGATTTACACATGTCCCACATAACTATAACCCTCCCATGCATGCACTGGGGAGGCAAAAGGCAGACACTGATGACACCAAGATGGAAGAGCAAAACATTTGCTGCATGCTGGGTAACACTGCCATCACACATTGGCCTGTGAGTGGCATGTCCAATACACATTCATGACACATGCCATCACACAGATGGCATGTACCATAGCCATGGTACATTCCACAAGTACATCCATATGTCAGTGAATGAGTACTGTCAGCCATCCATGTGAGATGGACATGATGAGATGAAAAATGCTACATAGTCTGACAAAATAGGTATGTGCCACACACTGCAACACATCCAGTGTACAAAAATACAGTGATTGCAGGCCGATGTACACTTGTGAACTTCAACATGACAGGAAACAACTATCATGTTCCACATTCAAACAGGCCCCAAAAATGTATGTGATCAGGCCAATACTCAATCAGCCTGAATGTTCAAATCATTCACCTAACAAGGTAACACATGTGGGCCAATGTGGGGTTCATCAATACAGAAGCATGTCACAAATGTGACAATAGGGCTGAGGAATGTGTAGCAAAAGTGGGAGAATTGAAACAATCAGCCTGAACGAACACTGAAAAATACAAACAATGTTGTTGCAAGATGCCACTTCAAGGGCAACTGCTGTAATGTTGCGCTAAATTACTACTATGGGCAGAAGGGATACTGCCACACCCGAATCCAAGGCCGCTGAATGTTTTGGATGAAGCACATGGGTGACCCATACCACTCAGGCACACACACCCTCACCTGGCACTCAATCAGAACCTGTCACCCAAACAACATACACATGCATTACACACACATGCATTGGCACTCACCGGACAATTCATCATAATCAGGTAGTTCTCCCACACCTTGGATCTGTTCCTCTGTGACGAAGGCCCCAGCAACAGACTCATGTTCAGTGAGTTCGTAGTCCTCTTGTGGAGACCTACCGCCAGTCACCAGAGTAGCGGCATGATTTGAGGCCAGCTTGTTCTTTGCTCTGCGTTTCAGGTCATTCCACCTCTTGTAGCAATCATCAGCTGTGCGCCTCACAAATACAAGGGCACTTATGTGGTCGGCGATGATCTGGCAGTGTGCTTACGTTGACCAGTTGTGGTCTTGGACCCTGCAGTCACCAGCATTTCGTGGCTATGTGCCGACACATAGGACACAAGTGCATCAAGTTCCACCTCATTAAAGCAAGGCTTCCTTGAGGTACCGGAGTGTGTAGCCGCGTCTGGGGTCTCAGCCTATCGTGCCAGAGCACCCTTCTTCCTCTTCTTTAAAGGTGGAGCAGAGCCAGAGTGGCTTACGCCGCTCTGGTCAGTAGGGGCAGAATCACCGGTGGACTGTGTAATAGGAGTGTGGGAATGCACAATGACCATAGGTCTTGATGCAGGCATTGGTTGCAGGGTAATGTTGGCAGGGGGAATGTCAGTTTGATGGACCTGGACTGACACTGTCCTGGATGGGAGTGTCACGACTGCTGGCAGCTGGCGAGTTTGGCGAAGGTGGAAACTCCGACGCCATTAGACTGTTCCGCCACGTTTCCTGGAAATGCTACACTGCGGTCTAGTCATTTTCCAACATGGCTGCCGTCAGGTATAAAACCTTCAGTTTCTCAACAGATCAGCGCGTTGCAACTGGGCTTTCCCGTGTTGAGGGCGCTATATTCTGTGTTTATTCAGTAGTCCTTGTTCCACCTTCCTCCCCTGTTTCCTCCCTCGTTTCCATTTCCTAGCTCCTAGTTCTATTCCGTAGTTCTTGCCACTTCCTCCTGGATCCTACCTCTTCTTCTTCTTCATCTTCTGCTTGTGTAGTTGTTTAATCCTCACTTCTGTCTTGGATAGCCCTTCCGGAAACTTCTGCTTCATTACTGGAAGATTACCTCTCATCGGATCCGCTTATTCGACAGCCCTCTTCGGAACATTGTGGGGTTTTTTATGCCTTCGTGGCTTTTTCCCCTGAAATACATCTGGCTGTCGCGGAGAGGAGTCACTGTGAATTTCTCTATATAGAGTCACGGTGGCTTCCTTTCGAGGCAGACCATATCTGCTCACAAAGAAGACGACTCCAGCACGGCAATCCCGAAGAAAGAAGCTAAACTATTCTACCTCATCAGGTGAGGAGGAGGAAGAGTTTTTGGGGCTGTGCAGTAATTCTAGCAGTGAAGAGGATATAGCAGATCCTGAGATCAATCCGGTAAAAGTGTCTGCTAGTCTTGACAGGGAGAGTCAGAGCTGGGGCAGATGGAGCTGCAGCTGCCCCTGCAGCCTCCCCATCCTGCATACTTGGGGCAGCAGATGACATAGCTGCCCCAGATCCACGTGGCTTGGTGACAACAACTTGCATCGCCACACGTGGCCTAGACTTGCTGACCTGGAAGTCAGCCAGGGAGTCATCCTATGCCAGGTCAGGTGCCACAATGGGCTGGTCCAACAGGGGCTGAGCTGGGATGGTGTCAGCCACGTTTCCCTCAACCATGGGGGGGGGCATGGGTGTCCCTGATTGTTCCTCCACACATGGGGGTATAGGGGCACCCTGCAAATCCCGGCCACGTCCCTACCGCGCCCACAACACCCACCTTTTCAAGGGCGGCCACCTTTGCCTCCCTTATTGCTTGGTCGCCTCCCAACCATGGCACTGATGTTGTTGTGCGTATGGGAGTTGCAGTAAACTATTGTCCTGGGCAATTGGGGGTCAAAGGGGTAGGATACTAGATGGAATTCGTACCCTAGTGCTCTAACAAGGCTGTCTGTGACCCCTGGGGGAAGATGACGGGTCACGCAATGCACAGGCAGCCCAAAATAAAAAATGAACGTGCACGCAACCCCTCGTAGACCACGTGCATGAAAAAATGAACCCGCACTACGCTGTGGCACCAAGAAACACAAAAATAAGTGTACGCGTAATACACGCAGCCTACAATGAACTCTGAAGGGGAAAGCGACACACGGGGCAAGCATAGTTGCTAAGTACGTGCGGAACTCACCATCTGCCTGGAAAAAGAACGTGAAAAATACGCGCGTGCGCACGTTGGCAACACCCCCGCCAGAAGAAGAATTGTACGCTGTCTGAGGAGACAGGACAAGAGGAGAAGTGAACTCTGTTTGAGGAAACCGGCCCAACAAAAATTCAGAAAAGAGCTGTCAGAGGTAACAGGTAGTACGAACTAGAAACGCTGTGAATTAATCGCGTGTGAACCGACAAGAAGTACAGATTTCACCCACTCGCTCTCCACGAAAAGCACGTACAAGGAAATGGCGTCCTACACGTAGCTTTTAAACCGGCCCACACGTACACGTCAGATACGCGTGTACGTGGGCGCTTTCCTCCAATTACACGCGAAGAGACTCGGACGTGCAGTTTTTCCACGTGTGCTCTGTCATCACGTGCTATGAGGGAAATGCCTGCGTGCGTAATGTAACTTACACGCTTACGCGCTAAGGTGATGACACTCGTACATGCAGTTTTTCCACGTGTGCTCTGTCATCACGTGCATTGAGGGAAACGCCCACGCGTGTAATGTAACTTACGCGCTAAGGGCCTTTGGTCCAATGAAATCACATGCGTGTGCTGACGCGCTTACACGCTAATGCCCTTTCCTCAAATTACACGCTGACATGCAATTTTTTCACGTGCCAAATCACTCCGTATCAAGCTGGCCACGCGAAAACACACGGAAGACCACGTACCTGCCCAGAAGGCCGAATTACTGCCCCCAGAGCCCTGAGCACGCGCCCACCTATCATCTGCTGCTGCCTGACTGCCTGCTGCCCACGTGCCCTGCCATTTGCTGCCTGCACGTCAGCCAGGGGTGTAGTTGCTGTGACCACCCCTGCTGGAACCGAAGACTCCCGACTGGGATTCCATCGCACCACAGCTCAGCCCCAGGACCCAGTTGCCCACCCACTCCTGCCTCTGGGGTTGCCATGTCCAGCACAACACCATCTGGCAGCACTGGCAACCCCCAGCCAGAGAGGCAGAGGGCCACCAGCTTCACTGCCACCGATGTTGGTGCCCTGGTGGAGCAAGTCCTGGGGCAGTATGATGCCCTCTTTGGAAGTTTGCGCGCCGACAATGAAGGACGGACCAGGATCTGGATGGACATCATGACTGCCATCAGCGTGGAGGGGTGGCAGTCCACGACTTACATCATGTCAAGAAGTGTTGGGAGGACTTCAGGTCCAGGACCCTCAACAAGGCCCGGCGCCTCGCTAAGGCAGCGGATGCCAAGGGGCGCCGGGGCCAGCTGTCGAACCATCAAATGAGGGTCCTGGAACGCATATACCCAGAGCTCTACGTCCAGATCCTTCAGAGGCAGACCCGTCTGGAGTCGAGCGGTAAGTGTACATGAATGTTGATAGTACGCTGTGCGTGTCGTGGTGTGCCAGTAGTGTGCAGGATGCACATGTGTTTATGTAGGGCCATGTAGGGATGTGTATGAACATGGGCGTGAGGCTGCCACATGTGAGTCCTCTCAGTTGTGAGACACATTGATGGTGTATGTGTTGGTAAGCATGCTGGGCAAATGCAGGTGTGGGAGCACACATGTTTGAATTTCTGTGTATGTACATTGGCATGGTTGTGGCATGGATGGTGGTTCATAATGCATGTATCTGCACTGTGTACATGTGCATGTATGTGTATCTGACAAGTGTGCAACTGTGATGCAACATGGATGCACGTGACACGGATATGTAGAAGGATGAATGGCAGATGTGACATGTATGTCGATCTCATCACTGCAACAGTTGGAGGAGATGTAGACATGCATGTAAGTGTGGTGGCGTTTGTGCATGTCTAGTGCACTCCTTGTGTTTCATGTGATGTCAGGCTCATTTTTGGCTATTCATGCTGTTGTATGTGTATGGATGGTGCTGCCTGGTGCAATATTGCTGTTGAAATGTTCATGTGTGTGAGTTAAAATGACATGTGTGTCATGGAGTATGATGCTGTGTCTGTAGTTAAACAATGCCACTCATGTGCAACTGTCATGTGTGTATCAGTCCATTGTACAGTGCCATGATACCTGTGTTTTATCTCTCCCTGTCTGCAGCATCAACTGAAGAAGAGGGCGGAGAGGGTGCTGTGGAGCACAGTGGCAGGGATCATCCCGCCAGCCGGAGACGCAAGGCCCGGCTCCCCTCCCAGGTTGTCATCTTGTCGGGGAGTGAGGAGTCTGGTGCCGCGTCCCAGGCCACAGCTGCCGAGGGAAGGTCCAAGAGGCGGAGGTCAGAGTTGGACTCCTCGGCAGCAGAAGGGGCAGCTGAGATCCCACAGGGTCCGACGGAGGAAGATGGCACGGAGTCATCCAGGTTGGTGGGGGGTTGGTGGAGGAGGAGGCCGTACAAGGGACAGACACGGGGTCTGGAGGTGGGGATTCCACTGATGCTAGTGGTGCAGTACAGGGGCAGGGACAGGAGGCAGCAAAGGCCACCGTGGAGGTGCCTGTGTGTAATCCTGTCCCCGATCCTGTGACTGCATCATCCCGCACCAGCCTACGTCCAGACCCGTTTTCAGGGAGGATATCCGCTTACAACAACTGGCCTTCCTCTCCCTGCGGACGTGGCTATCCGGGACCGGGTTGAGCCTGCCCTGGGTGGGGTGGCGTGGCGTCAACGGGCCATGCGAGGTGACCTGCAGTCTTTTCATGAGGAGACTGCACGTCATCTCGAATGGCTCATTGACCGCGTTGACCTACTGGGACAGCTCACCAGGGCCGGATTCCTCCGTTTGCTGGACCTCGTTCCGACCCCCTTCTCAACTGAAACCCCTATGCGCCAGTCGTACTCCATGCGATCTTCCCACCCATGTATCACCTGGGTACCCTGTGGAGCTGCCTCTGACCCTGCGGCCAGGTTGGTGGAGGACACATCCCTGCCACAGTTGGGAGGCAGATGTCCAGCAGGGGTGGCCACATCAACAACTGCACCCCAGCCGGAGGAGGATGTTCAGGCAGCAAGAGCCAGGGCACAGGCAGAGACACAGCAGCAGCAGCAACAAGGTGGGGGCCATGATGGCTCGGGGCCTTCGTCGTCGGAGGGGCAGGCATCGGCCAGAGGGCAGGAGGACCCAGGACTGGAAGTGTCTTCTGTGTGGCAGCGATTAGGCCATGCTATAGATGCAGAGCGGCAGCGGGCAGAAGAGGCACGGCTCACGATGGTCAGGGCGGAGAACACCATGCGGAGGGCCCTGAGGCGGGCAGAGTGCCTCGAGGTAACTCGCAGGGAGTTGGAACAGGCCATGAGTGCCTCCTTGCGAGACCTCGGGCCAGGACAGAGGCCCGCCTCCAGGACATTGAGCAGGAGTTCGATGATGCCCTGGCCCGGGACATCCAAAAGGGAGCCGTCGGACTAGCCCACAGCCATTGTAAATAGTTTTTAGAGTTAGGTTTCCTTTTTGTTTTCCTTTTATTTGTGGTCAATGGACAATGCCACACACATTTGTATATAGTTATATTTTTAGGTAGTTTATTAGGTAGGATTCATTTGTTTAGTTGGGCTCATGGACCCTTTACATCGTTGGACAATGGATTGATTTTTTTGGGGGGATTTTTGCACATAGATTAATGGATTTATATTTTGGATAATGGATTGTATATATTTACATCATGGATTCATTTGGATTTTTATTCCATTATGGACATGGAGTAATGTTTTTTTTTTCAGGACAATGTATTGTAAATAGTTGGACTATGGATTGCTTTCGCATTTTTATTTATCATTACCTTTTTTTTAGATTTGCGTTGGTGGAGGGAGAGTTTGGACTGTTTTTCTTTCACATTGTTTTGCATTGCTTATCATTTTCATTCTTTCATCTTTTTCACATGCTTTTCATTTCATGTTTGATATTTTGGTATGCTTTCATTTCATTTATTTATTTATGTACATAATACATTTTCATATTTTAGTTCCATGTGTGGGATTTGCTCATTGGGTTGATGCATGTGAAATTGTGGGTTTACACAGGCAATGCCAACCAGTGTATGTGTGTGATGGACATGTGTTGATGTACATAGTTGAGTTTTGGTTTGTGTCTTGAGATAGGCTTGTCAGTGTGGGGTGGATTGGGAAATCATTGCGTCTCAAGAATGGGGTGGCGTGATGTGGTATTTTTTGGTGTAGAAGTGGGCCATGACTATGCATCTTTTTTTTGTGTAGGGGAGGACATGAGTGGGACATGAGTGGGGGCCTGCTGGCAGCTGCCATGCACTGCTCGGGGGTGGGGGTTCAAGGGGACATGAGTGAGACATGAGTGGGGGCCTGCTGGCAGCTGCCCTGCACTGCTGGGCGGTGGGGGTGCAGGGGGACATGAGTGGGACATGAGTGGGGGCCTGCTGGCACGTGCCCTGCACTGCTCGGGGCTCTGGGGGGCAGGAAAATGGCCTTCAGGGCAGGAGCGTGGTCTTCCGTGTGTGTATGCGTGGCCAGCTTGATACGGAGTCATTTGGCACGTGAAAAAATTGCACGTCAGCGTGTAATTTGAGGAAAGGCCCTTAGCGCGTAAGCGGGTGAGCACATGTACGTGATTTCATTGGACCAAAGGCCCTCAGCGCGTTAAGCGCGTCTGTGACGTATCGCGCACGGGTGTTGCCCTTTCGCATGTAAAACTTCATGCAAACACCAGGAATACACGTACCCCACTCACACAGGCCCTTTCGCATGTGAAACGTCCCGCACACCCCCGTAATACACGTATCCTGCTGAAATCGTGTGTGAGACTTCCCGCAAACCCCAGTTATACACGTACCCCACTCGCACAGGCCCTTTCGCGTGTGAAACTTCACGCGAACCCCAGTAATAGACGTTCCCCACTTGGCATTTGCTGTTTGGCAGCCCTGTAAACTGGTCCAGGCTTAGCGCAGCCCTTTGCGCTGGATTGGGGATTTTGATGGCTTTTCCTTGCGCGAGGGCGTTCTTGGGGGTGTAACTGGCGCTGCTGCAGGGTCGCTGCGCCACTCTTCGCCACGGCTAGTTTTGGAGGCTAAAATCCATGAATCCGCTGTGTGCGGAAATCGATTTTAGCGCACGCGGCTGGTGCAGACATTTGCACGCGCACACTGTGTGCCAAATTCTATGAAATACCCCCTAAGTCTTAGGTCAAAGATGTCATCAAGGATGCAATCCTTGGTTGAAGGAGGGAGGAGGTCAAGAGTTAAGAAGATGGGAGATTGGGGTTAACATTGGAGACATGGAGAAAAGATTACTTCTGTCTTAGAGGCCTGTAGCATCCGGCAGCAAAGAGTCATCCAATGTCGGATGGCTGTTGGACAGCAGGTTATGCACTTTGAGAAAGCTGGGGTGAGTAAGGGGATGGAGATAAAGA
The DNA here is from genome assembly GCF_040938575.1 of Ambystoma mexicanum. Lineage (NCBI taxonomy): Eukaryota > Metazoa > Chordata > Amphibia > Caudata > Ambystomatidae > Ambystoma > Ambystoma mexicanum. Next base: position 819,289,045 of record NC_090922.1, read on the forward strand.
TCTGGGCATCATGAGCAAACAAGTGGTAGCGAAATCCAAAGGAAGAGATGACTTTCCCCAATGAGGTGCTGTAAACAGTATAAAGGAGCGGGCCCAGGACTAATCCTTGTGGACTGACACAGTAAGGTGTGTGAGAAAGGAGGTATAGCAATTCCAGGAGGTGTAGAAGGAGCAGTCGGAGTCATAAGGGCCATTCAGTGCAGTGTCTTTGAAACTAAGGGAGGATTTGGTCAGGAGGGGAGAGTGCTGGTCAACTGTGTCAAAGGCTGCAGGTAGGAAAGGGAAGTAAGAGCAGTGAGTGTGGTAAGAAGTGGTTAGAAAGTGTGAGATGTAGGTGAGCAGTTTCAGTGGAGTACTTACTCCTGAAGCTTGATCATATGGTTTACTGAGTGGTGATCCTCGCAGTAAGCATGCAACACAAGGATTTTGGAGTGGTCGGGCAGGAGGAAGAATCAGTATTCACATTACTTATCAAGCCTTAGTTGAGACTCAGTAGGGAAAAGTCAGGTAAACCAGGTAAGGGTTAATCAAAAAAAAACTCTGGCCATTACGGCAGAAGTCTAGGATGAAACTTTTCATGTAACAAGCTTGTTATATTTTCAAGACTTACAAGATTGCATTGGAGAAAAAAAAATGTACAGCATATTAAATTCTCATAGTGCACAACCTATAGACTCCAATCACTTTAACTTCACCCCATATAAAATAATACATAGGCAATAGTTAAAAATATTGTTTCTTGGCAGGGTTGGCACAAAGATTTTCACAGATATAGACAAACGTTAATTTTTCTACCCCTCCATTACCAACTCTATCTAACCTTACTATACCATTTCCCACGCCAGATGCATCCTCACCACTTCAAATGCATGTCCTGCCCACCACCTTCACATTTTGCCAACATGTTTTTGACCTTTTCAAACCGTGTTGCTTCTGGACCCGCGTTTTGGATTTCAATTTGGCACCTCCATTCTCTGCCTCCTTGGTAACGACCTCAGCTCTCTCAACGGATTGAAATTGGATTTTCCTTTAGCTCTGTTTCTTTTTGAATGTTTCTATTCTTGGATCTTGACTAGTAGAAATACCCTGTTCAGGATGCCTTGCAGTATTGGTGCCTACATCATAGTCGTTAGAGCGTTGAACTGAATAACCTCAGCCCTTTAAGATGAGTAGCAATTATGCTGGAAATGGATGGGGATGCAGATGTTATTCATACATCAATAATCGAAACAACTCAGGTAGTTGACAAAAGAATAAGTGATTTATTGTCAATTATCTAGTACAATAAACATCAATGAATTTGCTCGATCCTCTTACTCAATGAGTTTCATAAGACTGAACTATTATATCCAAAACTTGTCATCATTGACGTTGACCTACGTCACTACCAACATCATCCTATGTGGCAAACTACAAAAACCTAGTGGCAACTGTGATAGGCTCTTAGTGAACATCTAAGAGTATGTTCTATACTAATATGGGACAGTGAGGAAAAGTGATAGGTTTCATAACATCAGGTGGGACAACTAAGCCCTCCCTTCAAAATGGCCACTATGAATGTCACTAAATACATGAAGTCCCATTGGCTACACAAACTATAGGACCCTTAATTACGCGGTCCCCTACAATTGGTTGGCACTCTAACTTTCATCAGTACTTTTCCACAAACGCCTAGCAGCACGCAGATTGGACCTCCAGGTGCTGGTGAGCTCGTCTAAAAAAGAGCCTCCCTCCAATTAGCATATCAATCCAATAATCACCTCAGTGTTCTGCAGGCAATTAAGACTTTGAACTCATCCTTGGAAGTGTTCTTAGCTCTGGAGAATTCAGGGGAGTGAAGGCACGCTCTGCCCTCATACATAGGTGTGAGCATATTGCTCGTCCAACTTCACCCTTCCACGTGACTGAAGATCATGATTTTGAGCTTTCTCTGCCTTTAAAATACTATTTTTTATTAGACCTCTGACATCTTCCTTGTTTGTTTGTGTCTTATGAACGGGAGTTTTGTTCTTTCCCATGATTTGTATCCAATGCTAGTTGACTTCAGCCTGATAAGACCTTGGCTTAATGGCTTGGTTTCATGCCTCATCCAGCCTCGCCTTTTTCGAGATTCACTTTTAATTCATGTGTTTTCTTACTGCGATACACAGGGAAGAGGCCTTTTTTTTTAGCCAACTCTGCTATGACACATAGTGGAAACATCCATCTTTTACTCTTTATGCATACATGTATATTTTGGTGCATGCCCCAATCTATTCACTATAAAGCTAGCCTCAAGAATACTTTGTCTGCTTGTGTTTCTTATGCATCTGTACACGTGTAAACTGACTTGATATCTCTACCAGTTCTGTGACATAAGCTTCTTCACCCTGATCCCAAGATGTCACTTATCTTTGATAATTTCTTGATGCCTTATAAAATATCTGCATTCTCTAGTCTCTGCATCTTTTCTAGGCACGTCAGCTCAGCTCTATGTGACGTCACCGTTTGTCTTGACCATTAATTTGCTCTGCTTCTTACAGGATTTCATTCAAATAGCCATCATATTTTCTTGTATGTAAGTACGGTTTTCTCAATAGGAACTTTGCCTCCAGGATTCTCCTAGGTATCAGTATTTTCACTGGTACCGCATGGTTTTTGCATCCTGCCTCCCAACATATAGGCAATAAGGGTGAGGTGGTTGAGATGGGGTACTTAGCTCCTACTCTACACTCTGTCATCTGGGCAATTTGTCGACCACTCACTCATCATCCTTCACATCCAGACATCTTGGTCTGAAGAAGAACTTCTTTGCAATCCATATCTTTACGATTTCCTTCAGGTCTCCTGCTGACTTCACATGCTCATCTTTGTTTCATGTCATGAGGCTGCACTATCCATTTGGACTACAATAGATCCATCTTCCCATGTACTTCTTATGATTCTTTGGATACAGGAACTTTGTTCCTTCAGGTGCATGGATACTAGCCTTCACAAAGTGTCTAATTTCTTTATCTGTGAAGTCTTTGGCCTTCCATCCTGGTTTGACATTGATCATAATCTTCATCTCTATGGCTTTCTTGGCTGTTTTCTTGCATTGGGAGATTGTTATCTTGATCACACAAAATCCAAGCAAAATCATTAGTATCAGAGCTCCAAGGCTCTTAAACATGTCTGCCATCCATTGTGGAACCCAAGAGAAGAGTGATCCAAAACCAGCTATCATCAGTAATGTCTTCTACTTCATCGATCATCTGGGCGTTGTGTTTTGTCAGCATACCTATGGCCTTCGTCAAGGTTCCATTCTCGTCATCATGAGAAGGTATGAATGTGTAACATGATTCTCCAATTTTTGCACAAACACCTCCATCCATAGCTGTTATCATGTCCAGGACGTATCTATTCTGATGAATCATCAGTCGTATGGCTCTCAACTCTTCTCTGACAGCATTGAATCCCTTTATGGTAGTGTTGATTGTCTGTAGCAATTCCCATCTTGTTATCTGCAGCCATTTGATATTTGCATCAACCTGGACACTCAGCATAAAGATCAACAGAAACTCTGAAGCTGTCTGGCTAAATACCCTGTGCTTATAGGGAATAGCATCAAATGCTTCTATAGATTTTGCTGAGAAATAGTTATCTCTCTTCATTCTACTGGTCAGCTCCACAGATCTCTTCTTTCTCAGGTGAGCATGTGCTTATGGAAAACTGTCAAAGTGTAAGTCACTTTTCCGAATTACCAATGCTGGACCATGAACATTCACTAGTGAGCATCGTCTTCCCAAATCCTTGGGTAGCCTCATATGCTTTGGATCCACAAGCCCAATAGTGATCAATGATTACTGCTGTTCCAAGTATCATTCCTGGTACATCAAAGTTTAAACCACAGTTCTGATTCTCTCTAACTTTTCTTGTGTCATTATTTCTGAAGCACAGCTTTGCACTCTCCAAAGGCACCATCTGTAAGGGTCCTCCCATGTCTTCGACCCAAGTCAGTAGTTTAGCAAGCCTTGGCTATAGTGGCCTACAACCATTCTGCACTATGTCAACGGTTGGTTTGTAGAAACCAATGACCACCCAGGCTCTGCAGATCACCACTCCTTCTTCCCATCCATCTGGGGATAATACTGATCCCCAGATCTGCATTTGGCCTCTGTTCTTCCATCTACGATTTTCTTCTGCAGATTTTCCTGGACTCTCCAGTCTTTTGTTTACTTCCCATCTGATTCCAGCTCCTTTTACTCCAGGCTTCTCGTACCTGATCACATGATTCTCAGTGTGAGCTCTGTTTCTTGTCTTTGTGTCCTGGACATAGGGCCTCATTACATGGACGGCGGTAAGGGTTTACCGGTACTGGTATTTTACCGGTACCTGTAAAACCTTACCGCCTTACTATGAGGTCCCTTTGCGGGTTGGAGAATTTAACGCCTGCTTTTTGCAGGCATTAAAAACCAACCCGCAAAGGGACCAGGGAGATAATTACGGTACCGCAATTTGCGGTGCCGTAATTAGCACCTTCCCCATTCCCATTATGCCCTATGGGGAAAAATGGGAATGGGGAAAGGCAATGGGGGAAGGGGGTCCACAGCCGTCTGTGTAATGAGGCCCATAGTCATCTTCATCTGGATCTGTCCATTCAGTTGCCCATTTGAGATAAGCATAAGCATAAACTGGCCTCTTGTTCAGCAAAGTACTATGTGGGAAAGACAATGTGCTGTCTGGACGTCTATTTCAATAGCTATGAAAATCTTGGACTTTCCCATACTATAAATCAGGAGTGCACATACAAAGCATTTCTCCTTTGAGGTTCTTCTTCCCACTTCCCTCATATGTTGATACCATATGTTGTTTCCCAAATGTGCTGTACTATCCAGGTAATCATTTAGCTCAAAATCATCCTCCCTAGTATCTCTCTTAGATCTTATTTTCCTCTTGTGACCTTCCACCAATATTTCATGAAGTATATCAGCATAGTTTCCTCTAACTGAACCAATCACAGGAACACTCGTCAGTGGACTAGGAACTTCCCTCATATGTTGATACCATATGTTGTTTCCCAAATGTGCTGTACTATCCAGGTAATCATTTAGCTCAAAATCATCCTCCCTAGTATCTCTCTTAGATCTTATTTTCCTCTTGTGACCTTCCACCAATATTTCATGAAGTATATCAGCATAGTTTCCTCTAACTGAACCAATCACAGGAACACTCGTCAGTGGACTAGGTGTGTTTGTATGCATTAACTGAGTAGGTTCATCTTTCAACACCCATTTCTTTTGTCTCCCTTGTAAGGCCTGTATCTGGTGTCCAAAAATAATCTCTAAAACACTTTTCCCATGTGACTGACTGTCAGTAACATTTACCTCAGACGTAGGTGATTCCTAATCATTCTTTGGAACAGGGATAACTACATGTGGTCTTGTTTGCCTAGTGGTTGCCACGTTTATACCTTCCTTCTGCTTAGGAAGATTCTCATGAGTTTTTAATCCATGTACATCTATGTAATAGAATGTGCGCAAAGTGAGTGAAAGCAGTATTATTATGAACAGAATGAAAGCATAAATAACACACAGATATGAGAACGTACAGCATTGATTTTTTACACAACGTGGACGTCTCTCTGAATCTGGCATGATGATATTGCTAGTAATGCTGCCCATTTTTATTGCCTAAGGAAGGAAAAATAAAATTTTAATATAGCACTATTATGTATTTTTTCTGGATTCTGCTGATCTCACTTGATAAACTCCTTTGGTCACCTGACTGCTTATTGGACGATGAACACGAATTCCCAGTGGACCCCACGAATCGGCCTTTCACCAGACAACATGATGATTTTCTTTCAGCATGAAACAAGGGTTCCTTCTAGCCAGCAATCCCTCGATCTGTCCCTCGAAGGAAAGTCTCACTCTGACCTCAGAGTTCTCTCTGAATAAGCATTTACTTGTACTATCTCTCTCAAAATCTCATTCAATACTGCATTATTTCTCAAGTCCCTTAGAAAGGTACAGACATCTGTGTGTCTTTTAACAAGCTGTGGACACTCTTCAATCAGGTAGTGAAAGACTAAACTGACCAGTCTGTGCGCGTTATCAGCTGAAAGGGGCATTTGTACATTCCCCACTGTATTCAGGAAGCTGCAGAACTTGCTCAATAATCGCCTTGAGCAATCTCCTTACGATCAGACCATTCTTAGGATCTTGCAGGAAAACATGAACGCTAGTAGTTCTCCCCACAATTGCAGGATATGTGCGTAACATAAAAAGAAAAACTTCAAATATGATCCGTGAAACGGATGAGCAACCATGAATTCCTGAATTCCTGTTTGGATTTGCTCATGTACCACCATGAGCAAATCCAAACAGGAATTCAGTTAGAAATGAATCAGGGTACTGTACCCTCTTCGAGTTGTCGAAAAGGAAATCAAGATCTGGCATATTTTCTTCTTATCAAGGCTTAAGCATGCCTCAGTCCAATGTCACCAAACCCCTGTGGCTCAAGAATTGTTATCTTCCCTTGACTCTTTCCCAAATGACTGAAAAGAGTTTTCGAAATAAGCCATAGTCCACAAACTCTTTGTGTTTACTCTACAGCTTCTGCGTCCTTCTTCCTCGTCATAGACTTAGTCTGCATGTGCTGAAGTTCTTCCCTGATGCTTGCTTCCGAAGGGTGCGGGATGAAGGGGTCTCTCAAGCACAGATCTTTACGTCTCCCAGAAAAGTCCAAGCATGTCTGCCCTGCACTCTGACTGCTGACGGCGTGACGTCTTCCACGATAAAAGGACCGTTGAAGCGGGGTTCGTCCCACTTCTTTCTCATATGGTTGCGGATTAGGATTGCATCTCCAGGGAACACTTTAGGAATACATAGTTCTTGAAATCCACTTGTTAAAGCATCTCCTTCTGTGTTCTTTACTGCCCCACACCCTTTTCGCATAGCTGATCTGAAATGACAGAGATACTTGAGGTCATACAAGTAAGATAGTCACGTAGCTCCATTCCTAACAGTTCTTTTTTTTTCAATATGTTTATTAACTTTTCATTATATACATAACTACAATATACAAGGATTACAAGAACATGCCAGGGCATACATTATCAATTACATTAAATGAATTCCTAACAGTTCTGATGTTGGCTGGGCATCACTTCTAATTCTGGATGAAGGTGTGAGGGGTGTCCTCGTTCACCTCCCTGTCACTATTTCATGGGGGATAAGATGGTGGTCCGAACATGGTTGGTTCCTGAATGCATATAATGCCAGTGGTAGGCAATGCAACCACCCTTTCTTCAAGGTAAGCTTCAATTTGGCTATTCTCTCTTTAAGCTAGCAGTTGAGCCCCTCAGAGATCCCATTTCCTTGTGGATGATAAGCCAAAGAAAACTTGTGCTTTATACCAAGCAACAAGCCAATCTGTTCAAAAATTTGATTCGCAAAATGAGGACCATTTTCTGATCTTAATACTTCACATATTCCCGATCTAGGAAATACTTCTTGCACTAAGAATTTTGCTGCACAGGTGGAAAGGGACAGACTACTACAATCATGTATCTGTACCCATTACATACTTGCAGCATATCGACATAGTCGATATGCAAATGCTGAAAGGGGCCATTAGGTCTCGGGATAACTCCTCTAACTGTGTGCAGTGTGTGCCCAGTGGTGAAAGTTTGACAAATGATGCAATTCACTACATAGAATGCGATGTGTTCTAATAAATTTGGTACAAACCAATCCTCTGCAATCATTGCAACAAGGTTTTCTCTAGTTGTGTGCACAGGGTAGTGTAGCTGTTCCAGCGCCACCCTTAATAAGGCTACAGGCATTACTGGTTTACCAGTACTGTCTTGTCGCAACAATGCTTCCAAGGGGTTTAAAGAACACCCTCTTTGCGTCCATAGATCCTTCTCATCTTGAACCTCTATTAATTGTGTCTTCGAAAGATTACTATAGGATTCAGACACACTCATCATCACCACCATTTTTTCATTTACATTAGGCGTATGTAATGACATTATAATTTCTGAACATGCAGGGCGTTTGGCTTCATTGTCTGCTGCTTGATTTCAAGGTGAGATAAAGTCTGTCTTTTTAGTGTGAGTTGCGCATTTAATGACTGCGATGGCTACTGGGAGTTGTAGTACCTTGATAAGCCGGTCTAATAAACAGCATGCTGTACTGGAGTGCCATCCGGTCAGAGGTTGCCGCACCTTGTCCAACATGCTAATCCTGCATGTACCGTCAACGTCACATAGGCAGAGTCACTGTACACCATTACTTCCTGGTCTGCATGATTCTCGAGCACGACTTTCAGCGTCACTAATTCTGCAGCTTGTGCTGAATAGTGAGACGGTAGTCGTGCATTTACCAATGTTAGAAACTCCCAATTGGCTGTGTGTTTTACCACAGTGGCACCTGTATATCTTTGCCAATCATTTGATCGATCCTTGAAGAACCGTCAATAAAATCAATTTCTCACCCTGCCAAAGCATTTTCTTTCATCCTAGGGATTTCATCAAAGAACTCTTCATAGTTCGAACAGTCATGCGCATCCTCTGCCAGTGGTTCAGGCAGGATTCACTAGTTTGCATCAAACTATTTGGATTTGATATCACTACCTCATAGCCCTTTGAGAAGTCAATGTCCCTTTCGGTTTCTCCAAGATGGCAAATAATGCATGACTGGCCGGTCTGGCGCACGCTACAAATAAAATAAACAAACAAACAAACAACGTCATAGAGCATCCCATCACTGTACCTGCAGCCTTTTCAATGGCGAACACAGCGGCTGCCAAAGATTGTTTGCACAGAAACTGACCCCTCATTACTGGGTTCAGAATCCCACTGTAATATGCAAGGGGCTTGTACCCCAATGTAGCTCTTTGTGTAAGGAGTGCCGTCATAACGGCACCATCCGTATACGCGAATAAAAATAATTCCTCAGCATAATTAGGAATCCCTAAAGCTGTACAAATTGCCTTTTTCAATTCCTAAAACCCTTCTTCCGTCTCCTCAGTCCAAACAATGTTCTCTTGCGTTGCCTGTGCTTTCTTTAGAGCTTGTAATAAAGGCCTTATATATGAACTGTAGTCAAAGACCCATGCTCTAACATAGTTACATAGTCCCAGAAATCTATACATATGATTTATGTGTGTGGCTTCGTTGTTTTCAAAATAGCCTCAGCTCTCTCAGGAATAACCTTTTTTCCTTCATGTGAAATCAACTGACCTATGTACAGCACTTCCTGTTGACAATACTGTAACTTCTCCTTGTCAACTTTATATCCTTTATCAGCAAGCGTAATGATCAACTGAATAGAATCACGTCTGCACTCTTCCTCTGAAGTGCTGCAAACTAAAATGTCATCTACCTATTGCAACACAACACTTTCCAGATTAATATTGCTCAAATCCATCTGGAGAACTCTATTGAAAATCGATGGAGACTCACAATACCCGTGGTAATCTCGTACTTTTCAACTTGATCTGTCTGAACATAAATGACGTCAGATCCTGCAAATCTTTGTATAAGGGGATTGAGAAAAACACATTTTTCAAATCAATCACAATAAAATATTGTGCTTCAACAGGTATGTTACATAAGATTGTAGCAGGATTAGGAACTAGAGGGAACTCAGCCTCTACAATCTGGTTAATCAGGCAAAAGTCTTGAATTAGCTTCCATGGCCCCACCTTAGATTTCTTGATAGGGTACACTTACATATTACACAGTGACTCTGATGTCACCAGGATGCCTTGATCCATCATGACGGAAATTGTCTTAAAAATACCTTCATCTGCCTCTCAAGACATAGGATACTGTCGTGCTCGAGGTAAAATTGCTCCTGGTTTCAATGTAATCTTTACTTCTCCAATCCCCTTCAATAAGCCTACGTCATAAGCGCCTGTAGTCCATAATGAGACTGACACTTTTGCCATGTCTTCCTCAAAATAATTGGGACGCTTTTGTGCTATCATCATTTTCTGAGGAACCTCTCGTTTGATGGCTCGTGCCCAATAAGTAATGCCCATTTCAAACACTACTTCGTCATCAGATGGGTGATCTGCAAACAGATCTCCATCAGTGACATCAGTTAATCTATATCCCTCATCGATATCAATTACTGTGCACCATCGTCTATCCTCATAATAATTTCCATCAATTAAAGCCATGTTTCCCCGCACTAAGGCTGCTTGTAGTTCTAAAGGAAAGTTTCGCCCTTCCTCTTCATCCATAGGTATCCTTGGCCTGAATAGAAACTCATCAGCTATTCTCACAGTTCTGCCTACTAGGCTTTGTGGCCATGACAACAAAATGCATACCCCATAATGAAATACTTCAGGTTCCAACGGGACTGCTCTCATGGTCACTTGTCCTGCAAACGCCATAATAAATTCACTCACGTTTAAATAATGCATTCCTGGTGTTGAACACACTATGCCTTCATCAGTAAATGAAATTGTCATATTCAACTTGGTCATTAGATCTCGACCTAATATAGTGACAGGTGTCTGCCTTGAATACAGCAATGATACCAACATTTCACATTCTCCTATAGAGACTGGTAGTGCGTCAGTAAAAGGAACTCTGCTTGTAACTCCTGTGAAACCTTGAGTATTCATGGCATAGCCAGACATTGCAAATGTTCCCTCTTTTATACACGAGCGTGTTGCACCCGTGTCTACTAAAAACAAAAAATGTTTACCTCCTATACTGACATCTACCCTTGGTTCCTCGTGAGGATTAGGCATCACAGATAGTATTGAATGCATCAAGTCTCCCAGTGAGCTGTCCTGTTGTGGGTACAGCCTCAGTCCTGTACCTGTAAAAGGATTCCCTACCTGTGCAGTGACACCTACTACCGTAGGAGTCATTAACTGCCCCATATTTGTGCTTTACTATATCTGTTGCAACTGCCCTTGCAGCGGATTCACTGTTGCTTTCTTTGTTTGTAAATCTTGCTGCATTCTCAGCGCTTGTGCCTGTTGCACTGCTTCACTCTGGGCAAACCCCTCTCTACTCTGCTGTGAATATGCAGGTGGGTTTGAAGTCCCCCCTCTTGTAAATTGAACATTCTGCACAAACCCTTGACTTCTACACATACACGCTAAATGTCCTGTCATTCCACATGCCCAACATACAGGAGGCAGAAATCTCCTATTCTGCCCATCCTGCATATCTTGATTGTCATTCTGCATATTTTGAAACCTTCCTTGATTGCTATGAAAATGTTCCTGATTATTTTGCCATTTCCCTTGATTATGTGGAAAATGTCTACCTCGAAATCCTCCTCTTACTCGTGGAGCAAATCCATATTGCCCTGATCAAACTGTCTTTCATTATTCACCTGCGGCATGTTTGTTACCTGCTGTGAATTCGATCCTTCTCTACTAGTTATCATTGCCCCTTCAATAGCGTACTTAAATAACTTTTTGTTGCACTAACTTTGCCTCTTCGCCTTTCCTGATATCATCTTTTTTGCAATTCTTTTCTTGCAAGAGTCTGACATAATGTGCGATGGTCAGCTGAATTTCTGACCACGGTTTTGCCTCCATAGCCACTAACTTTGTAAGGTACTTCTGTACCAGGTCTGGCCGCCCTTGGCATAATATATGATAGAACACAGGTATAGATTTCCTCCAAATTTTGCGTTTCTCCAAGGCCCACTGCTCTTAGAAATTCTGAATGTGAACAAGCGGGTCTTCCCCTTCCTGCATATTTTTCATTATTATAGCTCTCATATCGGACGTGTCTGGATACAGTCCTTTAAGCGCTTTCCAGACTGCCGCTCTGCAGTTATTGAACGGTGCTCCGTCATAAGCAGTGTTTACCTTTAGTAACACCAGCATACCCTGCTCTGGACCAAACGTCATCAGCTCTCTCTCCAAGGATGGCAATCCGGAGACTCTTAATGTCCCTTAAAGCCAGTGTATTTACTCCTGTCATCTTTTGTAATTCATGCATCCATTTCCCAGCACCAGAAGTTAAACTCGGAAGTTTGCACCTTAAAGTATCCTTGTCCATCTGGGGCCAATGTATACACTGTGGTCTAGCTCACCCTTTCTCTATCAAGAGAAACTGTGAAACCCCAAACTCACTCTCATCTCATCTGCCTTACCTCCTTCTCCAGGTGATCGAGATCAGGTGTTCTTTGCCTTCTTTCTCGTTCTATGTCATCATCAAGCTCTCTGCGCTTTCTTGCTTCCTCCCTCACCCTGTCTTCCTCTTTTTTCTTCATATCCCTTCTTTCATTTGCCCTCTGTATCTCCTCATCCTTTCGTCTTTGCATTCTCTTATCCCTTAACTTCTGTTCTTCATCTTCTATTCTTTTCCTTTCTAACCTTTCCCTCTCATCGATTGCCCTTTCTCTATTATCTCATTTTCTCTGCACCTCTGTTTTTTCCTGCTTCTTCAATTGTTCATCTTGATATAACTGCTCTCGTCTTTGTCTATCTTTTCTTTTTGCCTCTTCTTCTTTCAATCGTTCCTCCCTTTCCCTGTCCTTTTTATCTTGCCCATCTTGATCTTCTCTTCGTCTTAAATCCTCAAAGCCTTTACCATTGAGTTTGAGCAAAATCTGTCCACCCATCCATTTGTTCTGTAGAAGTGCTAACTCCTCAGCTCTGTCTCTTTCCCCCTTCCATCTCTTTATTTCCCTTCCTATATCTAAAGATGTGCTTGCTCGATCACTTCTCTCCTTGTCGCGTCTCTCCTTACATCTTTCTCAGTATTTTTCTCCGAGCCCTCGTCACTGCTTTGCACAGGTGACTCATAAACCGGGTTACTATACCTTGTTGCTGCCTTAAGCTCCCCCAACGGGTATAACCCATCGTCTTTCTTGTTTTTGCCGTCTATTTCCGGTGGGGTGGGGGAGCAGAAGGCTCCTCACCTTCCTCTTTGCATATATTAAGGATTCAATCTATAGGAGGTGGCTCTTCTCTTTCCCCCCCTTGTACATTTTCCAATGCTCTAAGCTCACTAGTCGCTTGTCCAGCTTTTTCCCCGTATATGCTGGATGCAAATATGTTGTCATATGCTGCAGGACTACCTTCGATAGTGACCCTCCTTGCGGCCAAGGCATAAACATTTTATCTGCTGTTCCCTTAACCCATTCCGCACTATACTGTCTAAGCTTAGGTGCATGTTTCGGCAATTGCTTGCAGAGGTGCACAAGTGCAGTAACATCCTCCATTTCTGACTCGTCACTCTTGACTATCAATACTCGTTTGCGTTTGTCACAGATTTGAAAAACAATATGTTTCAGAAAAACAAAATAATATGAGAGTGCACCAATCGTCGCAGGCTCTAATCCCTTTCAATCACATTTTTTACTTTAATCTTGCTAAAAAAAACATCAACTTAAATTCAAACAACCAATTACATTTTCCAACCTTGTATTTCTCCTTTTTTCAACAATCACTTTTAACTATTACGTCATCGCCAACACATAAATACATAAAACGAACAGACAAACAGACATGCTCGACCGGTCACATATATCTCTTATCTCTTATGATCTTTTCCCTAAGACTCGTCTTGTCCTCTAAATCAATACTCCTACACAGTTTAAATCAACCTCTTTAAGTTACGTCTTTAACCAAACCCGTCTTCTACGTCATCCGCTATGGGATTTTAGGTTAAGATTTCTTCTTTTACATTCTTTAAAAGTAGGCACGGGGCGTATTCTATTATCGTGGCACTCTCCTCACAATACCTCTTAATTGCTTGGCCTCTCACTAGTCAATTTTTCAAGTTACGTTTATCCCACCTCCCTCCTTTACACTTCTTTCCCTTATAACGTCTTGTCACTCATTACCCATACACAGTTTTGCCACCTTGCTCAGTTTTTACTCACCATTTTCTTTTTCGCCTTCCGACTCTCGGGATCTTACGCCTCTTTTACCGCCTCTCCAACTTCCCGTTCGTTCAGCTTCTCGTAGACCGTGGAAGGGGATTTCTGTCTGAAACTGGAGGGACCCGTCACACCCTACTTGCAAGTTTTAGCAATTTAAACTAAACCACTATCTACGGGGAGCTTCACGTCCTGTTAGCCGAATGGCAGAGGTTGTGCGATATTGCCGGGACTCCAAAGTTTACTTATGTCAATGGATTTTTTAAACCATCCTCTCCGCTACCAAATTAACTGAATAACCTCAGCCCTTTAAGATGAGTAGCAATTACCCTGGAGATGGATAGAGATGCAGATGTTATTCATACATCAATAATCGAAACAACTCAGGTAGTTGGCAAAAGGATAACTGTTTTATTGTCAATTATATAAAAGAGGGGGTACATTCCATTCCAGCCCTGCAGGACACTGAGAGGGCAGGAGCCCTCTCACCCTGCATCAGCCCTGCATCAGCCCTGCATCAGCCCTCCAAGATCCCTTCCACCGTGAGGCCCCTCCGCAGCATAAGGCTCGTGATCATCCGGATTGTGGGCCTGATCCAGCAGACCTGCATTGAATACTGCGGTAAGCCCGAGCAGTTTATTCCGACCTGAATCACCGCCTACAGCTGATATTGCGGCCTACGATCAGCTGTGATTTGTCCGCGAGCGCCGCGCCTGGTCCCAAAATGGCAGGCGCAACGCGGCCTCAAACCGAGGCTCGCACTGGTTGCTGAGCAACCTTTCATTACAACTGCAAGGTGCATCCGCCGGCAGGCGGAAGGAAGCCGGCCACTTGGAACAAGGCTAGGGAAAAAGGCCTTGTTTGCCGTTGTTCACCGGTGGCAGCCGCTGGCCGCCCGGACCCCTATTAAGGTACTTACCACCTTAACACTGCACCTCCATCAACATTCCCTTTCCTGCCTGCAGACACGATCCAATATCGAATCAGCCTGCTGCTCTAAACTATAAACTATATTTTAAACCATAACATTTCAGTAGAAGTGCTTCATGCACTGAGTGAACACCCTCCTCTGTGTGTCCCTCTGCCAAAAGACATACTACACCTAGTATCGTTACGAGAGGCCCTTTTAGGTTGCTTAATTGTGCATGAACTACCTAACTGCTATTACTGTCTAGTAGCGCTTCTCCTGTCCCTAGCACTGCTATCACCCTTAGTATTGCCCACTGTTCTGCATTGCTGCTCCTTTAGCTATTCACTCTCACTACGGCTGCCTAACTATGTACTGAACGATCTTGTATATCCAATTACCAGTGTCACAAGCCCTCAAGCTAAAAATTGATTCTAGATGCCAGTACACCTAAGCACAGCATGTTAGAATTATCTCTTACATGCTACTATACTAATGTACTGTATGTTAGCACATTGCATTCTCCTAGGTTTTAGGCCTCTGAGGCAAAATCGAATCTAGATGCCAGTACATTCTAAGCACAGCATGCTAGAATTACCTCTTGCATGCTACTATACTAATGTACTGTATGTTAGCACATTGTATTCTCCTAGGTTTTAGGCCTCTGAGTCAAAGACATTGCCTGCATTATACCAATTGTTGTGCCTTACCTGATATTGCCTTATACTAGTTTGCCTGATATTGCCTAATATTGCCTTATACTAGTTTGCACCTGACTACTATTGCTGCTGCTACAGTAACCACTAGATCTTACCTGATGTTAGTCGCTGCACCCTTCTACTATCACTACAGCCAGAATAGCCCTGCTATACAATAGTCGCACCACACTACTGTTGCTGATCCCGGATCAAAATCGTACAATGTACCTTAGTAAGAGCCAAACAGCCACCCTACCGTACCTCCTCATACCTTTATTACACCTTGCCATTTTTACTGCTGCCATAACTATGTACCCTGCAGAAAATGCACCTTGTCCAACCACAAAAAGAAACACCAGACTACGAGCCAGACTACCCCGCCTCTACGAGCCCATCTGCCATAACAAGAGACCCACCTCACAA
This sequence comes from Ambystoma mexicanum, assembly GCF_040938575.1. Taxonomy (NCBI): domain Eukaryota; kingdom Metazoa; phylum Chordata; class Amphibia; order Caudata; family Ambystomatidae; genus Ambystoma; species Ambystoma mexicanum. Next base: position 819,304,905 of record NC_090922.1, read on the forward strand.
CACACTAAAACCCACCCTAACCAAACCACACCCTGCTACAACTCCACCCAACCCAAACTCATCCCGGTAACAATCCAGGACACACCCCACACTACCACTATATCCGGAGCCTTGATCTACGCTAGAGCGCTAGTGGCCCACGCCACAGAAATAGCAGACACCTTATCCACAAACAACCTAGCAATCTCCGAATCATGGCTGCATGAAGCAGCAGGCCCAGCACTTTCTATAGCCATTCCAGAAAATTACCAAATAATCAGAATGGACAGGCCCAACAACAGAGAAGGTGGCCTAGCCATCATAGCTAAAACAAACCTCGAGCTAAGACCACTGACTCAAGCACCTCTCAAATCCTGCGAGCTACTAGTAGCCAAATTGCCTATCTCTAACTGCCTCACCATAACCATTTATCTAATATGTAGGCCACCTGGCCCCATTGGCTCATTCGAAGCAGACCTATCCAGCCTCCTAGCCAACAACATAAAAGACACCTCCCAAATATTATTGCTAGGCGACTTGAACCTTGGGTTAAATGACCCCGATGACAAACCAGCACAAGCTATAGCTAACATGCTAGATGAACACGGCCTAATCCAAAGAGTGCTTACCCCCACCCATAACAAAGGTAGGACCTTGGACTGGATCGCCACCCTGAATTACCAAAACCGCTCCCCAACACTGGACAGACAACACATCATTGACTTCACTTTATCTCTCAATAAAGAAGTCAACAAAGAAAAAATCATGGCACCACCACTACCCACTAGAGCAAAAAAAAACATAACCCCTGACAACCTCCTACCACTACTACTGCCAACCCTCAATGCTCTTCCCGACAACCTAAATCCAGAGTGTCTAGTAGAAAACTACAACAATGCCATAAAGAAAGGACTAGACATCATTGCCCCTCTTAAACTGCAAAAGAGCAAACAACAAGCCCACCTGAACACCTGGTTCACCCTCCATTGAAAGAACTTAGATTGCACAAAAGGAAACTAGAAACCCAATGGCGCAATTCCCTGACAGAAGAGAACAAATCACAACTTAAACTTTTTGTGAACAACTATAAAAAAGAAATCCTACTCACTAAAAAGAATTTCTTCAATGAAAGAATGGAAAAATCTAGCTCCAACACCAGAGAACTATTTGCTATACTAAGGGAACTAGAATCCCCCATACGCCCACCAGACAACATAATTAAGGACAAAGTATGGTGCACCAGTGTCCAAAACGCCCTAACTAATAAAATCAAATCTCGCAACCCTTCAGGCCCGAATCTCTTCAGGTTCACCAAAATATCTATCCCAGAAACAGAAAGAGTTATAGCCTCAATTAAACCATCCAACTACAAAGGCGACAACTGCCCTCCCCAGTTAATCAAGGATGCTGCCAGGGACCTAGCCCCCTTTATAACCAAACTGATCAACCCATCCTTATCTACCAACACCATACCAAGCAACCTCAAAGAATCTTGGGTCCTGCCTCTCCTCAAGAAGCAAACCCTCGACCCTGCTATTCCCACCAATTACAGGCCCATCACCACGGTGCCATTCCTGTTAAAGATAATAGACAAAGTAGCATACATGCAAATTCAGCAATATCTTGAAACTCACAAACTACTAGGTGCTCGCCAATCGGGCTTCAGACCACAGGACGACACTGAGACAGCCCTAATCGGTCTTAAAACCCAGATCAACGAGGTTAACGACAAAGGGAACACCGCCATGTTACTCCTCCTCAACCTGTCGCCAGCGTTCGACCTGGTGGATCATACAGTCCTGTGCGAACACCTGGCCTCAGCTGCCCATTTCTCGAAAGAGGCATAGCCTGGATCCAATCATTTTTGGACAATCAAACTGAGGGTCTTCTCCACTCTAGCCTCAGCAGACCCCAACAATATAACTTGCGGGGAACCCCAGGGCTCCTGCATCTCTCCCACCCTCTACAACATCTTTACCAAGCCCCTATTTGACAAGTTGGACAGACTGGGTGTCTCATATACTAATTATGCAGATGACACCCAGATCCTCATACCCCTTACGGGCAACTTCGACTCAGATACGGCCTTGGTAAACCAAACATATCTCAGCATTCAGGCATGGATGGCCACACACGGCTTATGCCTGAATGATGAGAAAAGCGAAATCCTGCTCCTCAGATCCAACACTAATCTAAAAAAACTCAGCTCCAACTATAAGGCTTTCAACATTGATGGCAACACCATCACAGTGGCCAAAACAGTGAAAACGCTAGGCTTTCACCTTGATGCAACCATGTCACTAAAAAAACAAGTTAACTCACTAGCATCCTCTACCACCTACACATGCAAGCTAATCAGGGCAAGTAGAGCCTTCCTCACCAAAGTTAGCTGCATCATCATCGCCAATGCCCTAATACTATCCAGACTTGACTATTGTAATGCCATGTACCTAGGAGCCAACAAATACATAACCAACAAACTATAGACACTACAAAATAATGCTCTCAGAACAGCCCTTAACCTACCTTCCAAGGAACACATCTCCAACAAAAGGAGAGAACACAAATGGCTCAAAATCTCTGACGCATCTCTCTCAAAACAGCATTACTCACTTTCAAATGCTTAAACAATGCAGCCCCCCCCCCATCTCGCAGCCAGAATAGCAAAAAAAACCTCCACCCGCCCCACCAGATCGACTAACTCTTACTGCCTGCAGGTACCCAAATTCAGACAAAAGAAAACCAGCGGCAGTAGCTTCCCTGTCTTGGCAGCCCAACACTGGAACACCCTCCCACTCAACATTAGGACAGACCAATCCTACTATAGCTTCAGGCGAAACACCCTCACCTGGTTACGGTCCAATGATCCACATGACTAACCCTGCCCTCTCACCTGCCCATGCCTTTGTTCAAACCTGACTGCTATGTACAGCATTAAATATGTAAATATGTAAGTTCAACCGAACTGTCTCTATGCACAGCATTAAATATGTAAATATGTAAGCAATTTATTAACTATATGTATATATGCACATTCCACGCAATGTAATGCTATGCTTCTTATTCATGTGTGCCTTATCCTGTAACTACGTTTTTATGTAATCTTACCTTCCTGCTCTCTGTTGCGCCCTGTTACCTCTGTGTTTTGCGCGCCATACTAAATAAATAAACAAATAAACAAACAAACAAACATCAACAATTTCCCTCGATCCTCTTACTCAAGGAGTTTCATAAAAAAACTGAGCTTTTATATCCAAAACCTGTGATCATTGATGTTGACCCACATCACTACCAACGTCATCCTATGTGGCAAACTACAAAAACCTAGTGGCAACTGTGATAGGCTCTTAGTCAACATCTAAGTATATGTTCTATACTAGTATGGGACAGTGAAGAAAAGTGATAGGTTTCTTAACATCAGGTGGGACAACTAATCCCTTCCTTCAAAATGTCCAATATGAACGTCACTAAATACATGTCATCCCATTGGCTACACAAACTATAGGACCCTTAATTACGCGGTCTGCTCCAATTAGTTGGCACTCTAACCTTCATCAGTACTTTTCCACCTACATCTAGCAGCACGCAAATTGGCCCTCCAGGTGCTGGTGAGCTCATCTAAAACAGAGCTTCCCACCAATTAGCATATCAATCTATCATACCCTCAGTGATCTGCTGGAAATTAAGACTTTGAACTCATCCTTGGAAGTGTTCTTAGCTCTGGAGAATTCAGGGGAGTGAAGGCACGCTCTGCCCTCATACATAGGTGTGAGCATCTTGCTCATCCAACTTCATCCTTCCACGTGACTGAAGACCATGATTTTGAGCTTTCACTGTCTTTAAAATAAAAAAATAAATTTAATAGACCTCTGACGTCTTCCTTGTTTGTTCATGTCTTTTGAACTGGAGTTTTGTTCTTTCCCACGATTTGTATCCAATGCTAGTTGACTTCAGCCTGATAAGACCTTGGCTTCTTGGCTTAGTTTCATGGGTCATCCAACCTCGCCTTTTCAAGATTCACTTTTAATTCATGTGTTTTCTTACTGCGACACACTGGGAAGAGGCCTTTCTTTTTTAGTCCAATTCTGCTATGACACGTAGTGGAAACATCCATCTTTTACTCTTTATGCACACACGTTTATATTGGTGCATGCCCCAATATATTCACTATAAAGCTAGCCTCAAGAATACTTTGTCTGCTTGTGTTTCTTTTGCATCTGTACACGTGTAAACTGACTTCATATCTCTACCAGTTCTGTTGCATAAGCTTCTTCACCTTGATCCCACGATGTTACTTATCTTTGATTCTTTCTTGATGCCTTATAAAATATCTGCATTCTCTAGTCTCTGCATCTTTTCTAGGCACGTCAGCTCAGCTCTATGTGATGTCACCATTCGTCTTGACCATTCATTTGCTCTGCCTCTTCCGGGATTTCATTCAAACGGCCATCATATTTCCTGTACGGTTTTCTCAATGGGAACCTTGACTCCAGGATTCTCTGAGGTATCAGTATTTTCACAAGTACCGCATGGTTTTCGCAACCGGCCTCTCAACATAAAGGCAATACGGGTGAGGTGGTTGAGGTGGGGGTACTTGGCTCCTCCTCTACAGCGTCCTCATGCCACCTGGTGGTAGCTCCTTACTTACCTTTCCTTCTTCTCTTCGCTGCAAGTCTGATTCTCATCTTCCTATCCTTGGATCATTGGCCGGTCATTCTCTGTTATAGGAATTCCCTTTTACTCCATTGGGTAAGATTCTTTAGTCAAAGGGAGTCTGGGTGGTTGCCTATACTTGTTTATCAACTCAATATTATTTCTTTATCAATTTAGGGGGAAGACACAGCGTTTCTTTTACCACCGGAAAGAAATAAGATAATGGATTAATGCCCAGAAAACCCAGGTTAGTTCCTCATACTCTACTTACCTTGCACTCATTCTGATACCACTGGTACTACATCTGTCCCCTTTTTTGTTACAGTTTGGTGCATACCTGGTGGTAGTTCTGCTCTTGTACTTGAATCACTGACCTGTCTGTCTTGGTTTGAAAAGGTAGGGAGGTGCTTCAAGGAAAAGATCACCCTGTTTCAGGAGACCCAAAAATATCAGGGTTCCGGTTAGTGTGACTAAGACGTATCAACAACCCGCCTGCCCTTTCCGTGAGTACACTGACACCAGGTAGGAGACTGACCTGGTGGCATTAGACAGGTGGGGAGGCAGTACTGCATGGGTCAAAAGGGTGCACAAATTCTAGTGATGTTCAAGGAAGGTCCAGGAGTTCCTCTGAAAGTACAGGTAGGGCAGGAAGACGGCTCCTTCTTAATCCCCATACTCTTTTGTCTGGGATTCCTTTAAGGTGGTTGATTGTGTTTCAGCATCAGAGACTGAATATGTGGAGTGCACCTTGTGCCAGTTGTCAAAGACTATTAGGAGGAGAAGATCTCTGCTACACGGTCACCGGGTGCCACAGGCCTCTTGAATACCTACCCACAGAAAGGCCAGGACAATTCGAGTTGTTATTTAAAGGAATGTGAGAGATAGTGTCAATGTCCCAGAGGGCATCGACATAAACAACATTGACCGGCAGATTGGGACATTGTGCCTAATGTGTGGACACATCCTCAGCTGGGGAGAATTGGTGCACAAGGAAGTAATGGCCCGTGCACAGCATCATTTTTACTAGTACCAATCCAAGCGCAGTTGAAGATGCTAGGGTTTTGCTGTAATGACATTGCAAAGGGTAACTTTGTAAATCATTTTTGTTTTGTTCTAGGGGAGGGCTATTTATGCAGTTTGGGTTTTCATTTTCTTTAAGACAATTATACTTTTCTTTAAGACAAGTATACTTCCTTTCTTGCTCCTGTCATCTCTTCCTTTGGAGTGTCACATCACTTCTATGCAGATGCACTCAGCTTTTTCTCTCTTTTTTGTCCTTCACACCAGACATTCATGCCACTCTTTCCTCGTATCTTACTGCCATTAAGTCATGGATGACCTCTCATTTTCTCACCTTAAATGCCAGAAAGACGGACGTTCTTTTCTTTCCTGCAACTACTCTTCCACCTCCTTCTCCTCCTCCTTTTATTCTCTTCCCCCCTCTACCCTGCTGATCTCTCCTACTGCCCGTAATCTCGGTCTCTAGCTTGACACTAACCTCTCCTTTAGCCATCATATCTCACTTACCTCTCGCGCTTGCCGCTATCACCTCTTCAATATCTGCAAAATGTGTCCCTTTTTCACTTTTCACACCACTAAGCTCTTAATTTCTTCCCTAATTTTTCTCAACTTTTTTACTGCTCTGTTCTACGCTTTGGTCTTCCTCGCTCTCGCCTAGCTCCACTCAAATCAATTTATCATTCTTCCATCCACTCGCTTTGCTTATTATCCTATCGTGACTCCATCTCCTCTATTCTTGAATCTCTTGGATGGCTCTCCTTTCATTCTCAGCTGAAATTATATTTCCTCTGTTTAGTATTCAAATCTTTACATAGCCTTGCCCCTGATTACCTTGCTTCTCTTCTTTCATTTTACTCTCCTTCTCGTCTTCTCCGCTCTGCTGGACCCTTTTTACTCACTGTTCCACGTGCCCCTTGTACAGAATCTTGTTTTCGATCTTTTCAACTGCTGGCCCCTCTCCACTGGAACCATCTTCAACTATCTTTCCAATCCATAACCTCTTACTCTCTTTTCCGCTCCTTCCTAAAATGTCACTAACTTCAGTCTCCTGTTTGATTGCTATTGGGCGATCCTGAACACAATTGTTTACGCTGATTTTAATGTACTGTTCACGGTTTCTCTGTGAAGCGCTTTGGTATAGCGCTATATAAAAATCAATAAAATACAAATAAAATACAATTAACCAAAAAATTATGAAATATCAACATTTGAGAAAGAAATTACAAATCAAAAAATAAATGCCCTAAAAAAAGCATGTTAAACTTTGTTAAATTTTGTCTGGTATAATGTTTTGGGTATTACAGAATAAACATTCAGAATGGAATTCTTTTGCATAGGAATGGAATTGTATGACATTCACTGAGTCTTTAGTCTCACTATCCTCTTTTGGATAGCCATTGCACAATGTGCTTGTCTACAGAGAGAGCTGCGTAAATTAGGTACAGTTATATTTCCAAACACAGGAAACACATAATTCAGGATGCTTGAGTGTCTACCCTCTGGCAACAGTGTAGATTACCTTGCAGGAATGTGGTAATGATGTTTTACAACAAGTCCCACCATGTGAAGATACTCAGCTCAGACTTGAGAATGGTTGATCAAGCAGCTCCTCACTATTCGGGCTCATGTCTCCTGAGAGAGACATAGAAATCCCCAACCCCTACGAGACAGGAGAGATGTAAACATTGATTGTATGCTGTCATTCCTGTGAGAGAGGATAGACGTACAAATCCAGGCTGTGCCATCACCCCTGTGAGACAGGAGGGATGTAAAATCTGAGTGGGTGTGAGCTCACCCCGGCAAGACTGGACAGGAGAGAGACATAAAAATTCAGGCTGCACTCTCGACCCGTGAGACATGAAAGATGTAAAATTGCATGCTCTGCCCAACTCCTGCAAGACGTACACATTTAGTGTTTTCACTCACACCTGCAGGACAGGAGGGATGTAACAATTCAGGCTGTTCTCACCTCTGTGAGACAGGAAAGATGTAAAAATTCTGTGTGTGCCCTCACCCCTGCAGGACAGGAGAGTTGTAAAGATTAAGTGTGTGCCCTCACCCCTCCAAGACAGGAGAGTAGGGTAAATTCAGGCTGTGCCCCCACCCTTGCAAATCAATGGAATATTGACAGTAGATTGATCATGCATACATGTGCTATACTCTGACAGTAGAGACACAAAATGCAGCATACCTGGTACTTCACATTTTGCGCCGGTACGTCATCAAAAAGTGTTGTTCATCAGCACCTTGGTCCCCACCATCCATCCCCACCACAATACAATTTCATCTCCAGAGAATGAGTTAGCAGTATAATTGGAAGCCCCGGGAGCCGCCATCACCTACCCACTGCTCAAGATGCCTCTCGTCTGGGACACAACAGGTCATCCTCTGTCTCAACTATGATCTGCTAATGACTTTGAGGATGCTGTCGCTGTGCAGCGTTATATTGCACTAGTCCACTTGGATATTGTGCTCATTGCTTTTAATGAAGCTCAGGTGTTCTACATAAGGTGTAGCGAGGCTTCTCTTGTGGTCTCAGACAATAGTGCTAGTAGCACTAAAAGCTCTGACTGTGCACCTTCTGGTGGGCAGTTAAGGGTGTTATTTACTACTTAGACAAATGCTGCTAGCCACACAGGCTTCCTGGAGAACCAATACTGCAGTGGGCAATCATCCCTGCTAAACTGGCATGTGTTGCTCAAATATGCATCCATCATTTGTGTAGCTGTAGGCCCACTACTGCTATCTGTGCTCTCCAAGGTCCAGACATATTCAATAATACAGAATCTGGATGTGTGTACCTCAGGGGTGTATTTGGGAGAGTTGCACACCCTGCATTGGGTTCCCCTGGCACATTTGCAGTGGAGAGGGCACTACCAGGTGAAAATAGACTTCCTACTGGCTGCAGTGGCATGCTCATTTGTCATTGTTGTTGTTGACTGTCCTTTAAGCCTCGGCTCTGCAAGCAAGGGATCCTGCAAATGCCTCTCATGTGCATTCTTGCACATTGCAACAATATGTCTTCTTTATGTGACACCTTACGGCACACAGTCTGGAATGTCTTTAACAGTATTTAACCTTAAAACTCTGGTCAACAAATGATGAAATAAGATACTTCATGTTTTCTTTCATGTGTTTAATATGTGAGTCATTCTGGAAGATTTCCAGCAGTTCTCTTAGCAGCTGCGCAATGTCTGACTTGCCTGTGTTATCACTTTCTGTTGCCCTTCTGGACAGGTTTATTTCCGGCAAGAAGATCAATGGAAGTAGATGAGCTGGCACTAAATCAGGGTGAAGAAGGCCACTTCCAATGTAGCTGTAGTCACTCACAGAATTGCTTTGCTCACACATCGGTAAAGAATATGGAATGCTGAATTCCAGCTGGTTGGAACAGACATCTGTATCTGGTGGTGTGGGAGATGATGCTACTCCTGCAATACACTCAAAGCATTTCGGGCACTTCAGGTGCGGCTGAAAGGAGAGCAGATGATTTGTGCCTCAGAAAGGATATCGCAGAGAGGGTATCAATCACTGACAAAACATGTCACAAGGTATAACACATCACATGTACAAAGGCCGGCACATGCATTGTGTGCCCGAGCCTTTGTGCGCCAATAACATTGAAGCCCTTGTTTGCTGCCTCAATGCGCAATGCGAATTGCCAGAAAGTTAGCCACTCTGCCGCCACCTGCTTCACTTCATCCAAGGGGTTTTATCCTTTGTGGTTCCGACCATCAAAACCTTACATAACAAAGTGGCTTATTAGTGGACAGCATGTAGCTGCTCGGATGTCACTCCTTGCTCCCTCGCTAGAGGGGGAAGGTGACCCAATGTGATGTTACAGCCTTTTAATCAGTGCTCCGTCTGGTTGTCCAGATATCCACAGTGAAATGGGCTTTCCCACCTTCTGACCTGTCCCAAGCCTTTCTCACAGCATGAGCTACTGCATCATACAATGCATGTACAGCTTTGCATGACAAGTAAGTCCAGCTGGGAATATGGCAGCAGGCATCAGCACTTGCCATCAGCTCTGTGGCACCTTTATTTTCAACAAAGGCATGTGGCCAAAGTTCCACTGCCAGGAAGACATGTTATACAAAATTCAAAGTGCATGCAGGGGACCTCCAACATTAGTACTTATGAGGTGTTTGGTTCCCTGCTGCAATTATCAATGCACACAAAGAGGAGTGTAAATGTGAATAGTAACTCAAGGTGAAATCGCCTTTACTCTTCACTTTTACTCTCTGCATTGGGAGAAATAAAACACCACCTGCAAAGTACTCTTTGCAGGAGGTGTTTTATAATGCATTCCAATGGAATCCATCCAGTATATACCATAGGGTGTAATGTCAAGGTGTATTTTATTGGAATCCAATGGCTTCATGCATGGATGTCAATTTCATGCAGAGGTCAAACCATGTGATCTTCCAAGATGGAGGAGGAAAGCAAAGGGGTAATTGCTAACTCCACTTTTCTACCCTCTTATGTCTTGGAACAACAGTAAAATGGGGCAGATTGTCAAATGGATGTGTGACAGCTATTTAATGAAGAACATGACCACCTGAGTATTTTCACTAAGTTAGCATTGAGCAACTGTACCCGTGGATGGCTACCATATTTGTGAGTGCGCTCCAATGACTCGCTGAGACTGGTCTGGCACACAGACATTGCTGCTCACCACTATTTTGTGTTTTGGGTGCTGCTGTTGGACCTTGCAGACACATTACTTTGCTGTGGTGTTAAATCATATTCGCATAAATATCATCTGATTATGAATATTGCCCTAAGCCATTTTGCATTTGTATTAAAACCTGCGGTTTAATTAGAATTGATTCAAACGCCATTATGGAAAATATCCTCCATCTTGATTCTAACTTCTGCTCTCTGTTCAGAAATGATTAACCATGTTTTCAGCTGCCAGAGCAGAAACAACCTTTGAGCCTATGTCAACACTAGGGATGGCAGAGCAGACTATTTGTCCTGTGCAAAGAGACCTTGTAGTCAGAATGAACTCTCATTCAAAGTGTTATCTATGTCTAGAAAACTCATCCTCCCTCAAACAGTGATATACAAAGCATGTAAACTAATGATGTGCATTTATGAGGGAATCCTTTTTACATTTCTTGAAACAGGGCTTACTCTAAAAGCTAAAGATCCACACAGCTGACTACAACAAAGTTTGTCGAATGTTTAAGGAACCTTGGAGCCAAAGTGAACATCAATTTAAAGTGTTGTCTGCATCAATAGCCTCAGCCATATTCAAACATAAAACTGAATGGTAGACAAACTAGAACTATGTGATTTAGCCATAAGCTATTGAATTTGTTTCTTGAAACTAGGATCAACCCAAGCTGGAGAACCAACAACACCATTGAATCTTCAAGGATGGGACAACATGTCAAAAGTAAAAAACAAATATTGTATATTTGTTACGTGAACTGGGCACGAACCCAAATGTGTAACCTATTAGTTTGGAGATGGGCTGGGCTATAACCAGGACTGTGTATAAATACTGCATGTTTTGTGATGACCAGTACTCACTCCCCTCACAGTGTTTTCTGGTACACACTGCGAGGTATTGGGAGCTAGGTAGCTATCTGCTTTGATATTTGAATCTGTACAGAATAAAGTTATTCTCATAACTTTTTGAGTTTGTGACTGGCAGATTCAATTTTTGGTGGTACTAAACCTCGATATTCCTTATTTGATCTTACAGTGGTACTGACACACTACCAAGTTCTAGGTAACATGCAGGGCAGTGACAGCATGATGTTGAGTGTTTGATGGCTCCTGGAGATATGCTGTGCAATATCTTGATCGATAATCACCTGTCTGAAATCGCTTGATATGATGATATGCCTGGAATTGGTCCGCCTTCCCAGGGGACATAACATTTCTGCACAGAGTGTAGGTGGCAAGATGCTGCTCTTGACACTGTACAAGGAAATGCCACACCCTAGCTATGTGCTGTGAACCCACAGTAGGTGTCATTGGCTGATAACCAGAGTCAAAAAAAGAGGAAAGATGGGTCTCTGCAAGGCACACAGGTTCAAGAGGTCGGAGTGGTTGCTGTTTTGATCTTGTGGGTGGTGTCATTGATTAACGTATACAACTATCACCACAATGTTGTTATTCTTTATCAAAATAGGATTGAAAAGAGCACTTATTGCTTTTGAACAATACCATTTGGATAACAATCTAGAAATAAACATGCATACAACCAAAATCATGTATCTTGGCAGGGGGAGGAGGAGGTATTTTATATGGCATCTGGGCAATCAAACACTGGAAAGAGTGAACACATTGAAATATCTAGGACTCATTGTTAGCAATTCCAAAAGTAAAACTGCAAGGGACTTTTCATTGATGGGAGCTGTTAAGAAATGTATCTCCAAGACTGTTCGCTTTAGTATGAAGGGCTTGTTGTTTCTATATTCATCCTGTATTGTTGCAGGTATATTATATGAATTGGAGGTGTTTTTGAATTCTTGTTCCAAATTGCTTAAAATACTAGACGGTAGGCTGTGGAGATCTATGTTAGGTCTCCCTCAGTGTATCCCAGTTGAATGTATACGGTTAGAACTTGGCTGTAACGCTCACCTGATTCCCGTAGAGGCGCCGGTCTTGACTGGGCGTATACCGTATCTTCAAAGGTGATGTGTAACACACGGCTGGCTCTTTGGGCTGGACCTCTGTGCACTGTATGTCTGACTCGAAGGGTAAGATGTCTGCAGATAGAAAATATGGGATTAAGGAACTGGGTTATTGAATGTCTCTCTCTTCTTCCCTTTCTCTTCTCCTGTAGAACCCCAAAGGTTAACGCTCTCACCTTAGGTAAGTGAACGCTGTGCTCTCCATCTGCTTCGGGGCAGGGTGCTGTAACCAGTTTCTTCACTGGATAAGGGGAGCAGGCCTCTTGACTTCAGAGGACTGCTGTCCGTCGTTTACTGCACGAACGGTAAGTTTCGAGTAATTCGAATGTCTTTAAAGTCTTTAGTAATGATGTCTCTTGTTTTGCAGGGTTCCGGCGATGGCGGATGACAGGCTGAAGTGAGTTGAAGATGGAGCCCGTGTGATGAATAGAAGCACCTGGAAGCACGTAAGTAAGCGCTTGTTGCCTGCTTCACGATGCGCTCTAACTGTCTTTTTATTTTGCAGGTACAAGTTCGGAGCGGCTGCAGGGTGCCGGAATACCCACTGGGTTAGATGTGGAAAGGAGTAATGGCACGTGAGTATTAAAGTTCCCCAATGTCTTTAAACGCACCTTGTTTTGTCTTTCAGATGCGGGATGCAGCGCCGAAGGCCTCCGGAGCGTGCGAAGAGTTGGTAAGCTTTTGTCTTTCAGATGCCGGAATGCAGCGCGAGGCGTTGGTGACAGTCGATGGACCAGGTAAGTGAAGAGCTGTCACTGAAGACCGTAATGCTAACCTGTTCTTTCTTGTCTTTATAGGTGTTGCTGAAGACTGGATTCAGGATGGTAAGCCTTTTTCCTTAGGCCCAGGATCAGATGCAGAAGACACAATGAGCGTTCTGCTGCAGAGGATGCAGAATAACGCAAAGCAAGATTCATCCATCGGGTGTGGTTTAAATAGCCTCCTGTAGTGCTTTGGTGTCTCCTTCCACAGCCACGCCTAGGTAAGAAAAGAGTTCCTGCTTTCCAGAAGAGTTCCAGTGTTGTGAATCTAGGGAGTGGCTCCTGCCTCACCCAACAGGAAAAGTAGTTCCAAACAGAAGAGGATCAGAGGCTCAACTGGCAGGCAAGTAAGCAGCATGGTCTGCTGCAGGTAAGTCCACCCAAGCATTATGAGCCCGGCGCTTCCAGCGCTGGGACTGGGCATATTTATGAGCCTGGTGCCACTGGCACCAGGACTGGGTCCAAAAGGTCCCAATTGGGACTGGTTGGCACTCGGAACCTGGGTTATGGATCTGCTTCCAAGGGAGTTGGGAAAACCCTGACCTTTTGGAAGCAGAGATCATGACATTGGCATAACTTCATTGTATACACGGTTGACAATATGTAGGGATAGTTTATTTATTAAAAGTCTGTATAATCGAGATTGTCCATTGCTTGAACATATGGGGAACATCTTTAGATAGAACTTGAAGAATAGTAAAGATAGTTTTGTGACAATAAATCTGTCAAACTTTAGGAAAATTGTTTGGCAGCTAGATTTCTATGAAAATTATGATTTTGGTCAGTAAATTAAAGCGTAAAGCTAAACAGTGGAAATGGGTTGCCCGTTAAGATTATGTACATACTAACACAAGTTTGTAGATTATACAGCTTTTGTGATAAATGCAATGACTCCCCAACATTGCCCGAGAGGATTTTTAGGATGTTAAGAATTAACTTATTGCTGAAAATGGTCCACTTTAGGCCCACGCTGACACTACTTAAGGAGAATTGAATTTGCAGATTATGCAAAAACTTGGTGTCTGAAGAAACCATACAACATGTGTTAACATGCTGTCCTGCAACTTCCCATTTACTTGAATTTTATTTGGATCATTTTGCTATAATCTGAAGTAATTCATTCTAATGTATTCTGGAGGAGATGTTAAGAACTCATAAACCTTGCTTTTCTTGGCATTAGTTATCTTATGGTTATGAGTAGAAAGCTTATTAGCAATTGCAGAATAATGAATTGAGATGTATTAGTTTGGTTGAATTTATGTAATGAGCTGCAGGCTTTATAATAATGAGGCTTATTGGTTGATATTTCTACATAAATAAATGGTTCTTGTTTATAGGATTGGAATAAAAGGAAAGTTTAATGAATTACTGAACTATTGTATTTGAAAGTAGTTTATATGTATGTAAATCAATATGTGTGATGTAATGTTTTTCCATACGTCTTATATTGTAAATATGATTTTAGTGTGAAAAGTTGATTTTAACTTTAACACTCTTTAATAAAAAAGAAAAAATATCAACAGCCAATCAATCACCACTAATGTCCACAAACAGCCCCGTGTATATATGCAAAGTATATTTTTGAGTTGCCTGGGAGAGAAAGTGAAATCGATCAAACAAAATCCCAAAGGCAGGCCTGCCTTTCTGTGAAATGCACACTGATTTTAAGGGTTGCTTGCAAAATAAAAATAAACATTCTACTGAGCACTTCCTAAAATCACCCTACCAAGTTCTCCCCATCATATTAAATGCACAACATGTAATGGTGTTTTTTTCAAAATCCAAAAAATCTACCTAAAAATAAAAGTAAGGTTTTCTAGCTCTCAAACAGCACATTTTTTTAATTATAATATTTAATTGTATATGGTAATACAGGTAATACATACCTTTACAATGTCTCTCAATTACAAACAATAAAACACATTAAAGAAAAAAGAAAAGTATAAGAATCAATTTCACTTTGTTACAGATAATCTTGCAGAAAACCTCTCCTCATTGTATCATTATATCACAGTGCAAATCAGAGGTCCAAAATCAATACAGCCCTCTATCTGGTATTTGCCAATAAAGAGACACCACAGAGTGGATCGTGGTATGCCAAATGCAAGATAAAACAGCTTTATTGGAAATATGCAGCTAGGGAAAACACAAGATCAACAGCAAAGCTCTCACTCTCCAATTCCTCTCCGTTTTGAACAGCAAACACAGTTTACATAATGTAGATGTGTCACTCTGATGTCATCATAATCACTGAGTTATGAAAACCTATCTCTACTGCTCATTGGTCCTAATGGCTAAGCTACATATAGTACCTATATGTCCCACCCTACTGATTGGGTACCTCTCGATCTTAGGTCCCACCGATAAATCATCCCATAGAAATGTACAACCTCATCATGCTTGAATATTATTGGTAAGCTCTATATTACTTCTAGAGTGAAAACGACATATGCTTATCGGTTAACATGCAGTCACACTCTCCGTGAACTGGCGGCATGATGATATGTTTATGTAGATGGAAGGAAAGGACAAGCGTATCGCCTTTGTTCTTAATTTAATAAAACAGTCCATTTTATCTCCTCCATGATGTCTCTGGGTTTCAAGGACCTTGTCCTTGCCCAACTTCCAGTAATTCTAGCCCTTCCTACTCGTGCAACAGTAAACGCGCCATTCTGTTCTCGACACATTTATGAATGACTATACTGCGAGTCATGCTGCTTCCAGCATGATAAGATTTCGTTGCAGCAATTATTTGTCTTTTTAGCCACATCCACATTTCTCTGTTACTCCTAGCTGATCGCTGAGACATTCATCTTTCAACTACTTATGAAATGTCTTAGTCTGTGGTGTTGTAACTGATTCACCTTAATGATTGAACGGTCAGTGCCCAGATACTGGTATCTTGTTCCATTATGTAAACTTGATGTCCTCGGCTTTTGACATTCCTTGGAGACAGGAATGTCCAGCCACTGCAGCATTTTCCTGAATTAAATGTATTTCTTTCAAATAGTGTGCTTAGCTGGGGGCCTCTCTTGAAGCTACAGAGCTTAATTCTCTGCTCTGCTGGTACAATTTAAACTGGAAACTGCGTGTCATGTTTCTTTCCTCTGCAGGACACATTTGCTTTGCTATCTACCGATTTCCTCGTGCATGCCTGTCACATTATTACCCTCCCTATGTGCACACTGCAACCTTGTCTACCTACAATTGTCTGCCCTACTTGTGTAGTGAGTCCCTATCTTGGGTACACTCCTTCCTGTCACCTAATCTATTCTACTTGAAAACACAGTAATTGTGCAAGATAATGCCTTATCTGTTCCCTATTTGTGTAGCACAAAATAACTGTTCTTTGTGTCAGCTGCATTTCCAGGAGAATTTAAAGTGCAGTTTCAAATATGTCCTTTCTTATCTTATAATTTCACTTCTTCTTAGGAAGGCAGGGGGCAGAGCCTGAACATGCTCTTTAGTGAATAATTGCCCCACTACAACAGGATCATCATTACTCAGCATCAGACATCCAGAGCTTCCTTTCCTTTTAGACTTTACTTCTTTCTGTCTCTCCCTATAAATATATTAATTCCACAAGCCCAAAAAGCTGTGCCTAAAAAAGAAAGTTAAATACTCCAGCACAGACACCAGTCCACAGCATCCTCCCCCCATCCATCTCTGAAAGAGTTCAAGTGCCTACTGACGAGTTCCATACACTTCCCTTTATGTAGCCATGTGAATTTACCTTCCTGAACTCATTTACCCAAAACTCTTGAATGTTTGGGAAGTTCAGAGGAGCCCGAATACTATTGTAGGTGATACGAGATTCAAACAAACAATTTGGCCCAGGCTTATAGGTAGGATTAGGAAACATGTATGATATCAGGTAGAGTTGGAAATAATGTCTACCAGACAACCACATCCCATACTCCATCCCTCCCCATAAATGTATGTGTGAATCAGTCATTTTCTGGGACACTTTGGGCTACTTTAATGGCATAAAGTAATTGTGTGTTAAAAGGTTGTGGACTGGAGGCTATTGCTTCTTTCCACAAACCCTTTCACAGAACTCTTCACTGGAACCCCCCGATTTCGGTGGTGGAGCTACCGCTTGCTCTGCTTGCTGTATCACTGCCACTACTCTGCTTCCACTTGCATCTATTCTGTCTTTACTAAAGTAAGTGGCAGAAAATGCTGCCTGGAGCAATGAAAATCAGTGGGTGTTGGTGGCTGTCAGTAGCTTTATTGCTGGCACTTGGAGCTCCTGATTGTGTTAGTCCCTTTATACCCTGAATCAAGGCATTGGAGATGGCAAACAATTCATTTTTTATCAGCTGTCTAGTCAAGGCTGAGTAGAGGGAATTAGTTCTGAATATCAGTGATCCGGGAGGGGAATAGGAGTAGACTGTCTCCGCCAGCCCGGCAGAGGTGGTACACTGCCAAAGTACAATCTGGAAGTGCATGCAATCTACCTGGTGATGGTTCTTCTGCTGTCTGATTACCGTCAAGGAGACACTTTTTCCACCAGATGCAAAAATGGGGTGACGGCTCTGCGTCTTGGTCACCAATTGGTAGAGCAGAGACATGGCAGAAGATTTGTTTGCACCAGGTTCCCTTAAATAGGGGCTCTAGGGTATTGGGCAACTGGGAGTAGTAGCCAAACATTATTATTATTTTTTTTTGTAAAAGCGCACAAAAAAACATAGACGAGACATAGAGCAACAAATCAGAGAAGAGGGCAGAAATCAGGGCCAGAGCTGGTGGCGGTGTGGATAGAGATGTTGTTTAATCTGGGTCCAGATTAAACAGAAGGCTTTTAAGTGTTATTTTATTAGACCAATGTGCTAAAAAAAAGTATTATTTGTCAGAAACTGCCCAAAAAGCAGACCGAGTGCTACTTGGTTTGAGGGGCAAAGGTGTTTCATGAATGTGGGCCACACTGATTCCATAACTCACTAAACAGGTACCGCCGAAGGCCTAAGGCCTTACTTCCAAGACTGTAGGCCCTGGCCACAACCACCGCCGCATGTGCCACCCATGCATACACCCGTAGTGTTGCGTTTTGATTGGCAAGTTGTGGGGAGTGCGTGCAGTCTTGGGTGCATGGCCGAAGGCCATGCAACCAACAACAAAGTGGTAAGTACTAGACTTCGAAGACACTGCACACCCATCCCTGATCTAGAGACATACAGCTAGGAGGGAAGCCTCTGGGCAGAGGTGCTGAAGGATAACAGACCTATAGAATAACCCCCACTACCATACATCACTGAGGCGGTTGTGGGGAGACCCTGCACTCTTGGGTGCATGGCTAAAGCCCATGCACGCAAGAATGAAGTCATAAGCAGAGGAGTTACAAGTCAGTATGGGTGTGGTGGAATGTGCTAGTTGTGTTGATGCCCTAGTGTCTTAACTTCATGGCTGTAGACGATGTTCCAAAAAGTAAATATATAAGCAGCTAATTTACAAGGACCATGGTTTCCATATGCAGCGATGGTTGTGGATAGGAACTATACTCCTTGTACCTTGGTTGTAAGGCTTAGCTGATAGGTTACTCACCGAAGATGGAAGGGCAGCCTACAGGCACGGCATATTAGTGCCATAGATTAGACATGTAGATTCCCATGTGTAGAAAATGCCTGCCAATATACTTATTCCTTACTTTGTTCTGATTCCACATACTTTTTTTTAATTGGCTATCGTACTTGGCGGAATTATCATTTTTTCCATTTCTGTGATGAAAGAAAAAGGTGTGTTAGTGTTTGCATTTCTATAAAATGTACTACATTGCATAATGTACAGTTAACTTTTTTTTTACCCTCATATTTAGTTTACAAACCAGTGTACTCTGCATTGCGCTCAGTTTCTGTGTTCGCTTTTCTAATCCTTGGGTCTGGGGGAAAAAAATCCTTGTCGGATTAAAAAAAACCTTCATTTCATATGGTACTAACTACTTCATTTTTTCCTTTCAGTGTTTTCTTCATCTTTCTGATCAATGTTATGTTTGTTGCCTTCCTGCCCATTTTTAACAACAGTTAGATACCTGTAGGCGTATTCTAACTGTGCATTTGTTCCTACAGATTTGTGATACTCATTCATTTGTGTCGTAGTCATATCCTGTTTCCTTCATCTCTCCCATTAATGTTTTCTTAGTTGCCTTCTTGCCAATTTTTAAAAACAGTTAGATACCTAGATGCGTATTCTACCTGTGCATTTTTTCCAACGATCTGTGATAATCATTTATTTGTGTCATTCTTCCATCCTGTTGGGTAGTTAGATACCTGTGGGCGTATTCTAACTGTTTGTAGTCATTCACATTAATTTTGGCTTCAAGAACATTAAATACGCATTCGTTAGGTTAGCTGGCAACCTCTGCTTTAGAGTAATGGTGCTATCATTACATTCAAACCATCCAGAATTCTTTTTAATGTATGCAGTGTAGTGACCTGCATTGGTTGTAGCTCCTGCATGGTAGATTATTCCTACTGTTGTAAAGGTTTTCCTTCCAAATGACACTTGACCGTGTGTGAATCCAGTCAGTTTGCAGTTGTTTTTGGTGCCATCTGCATTATAACGTAGAAGCATAAGTATTATGTAGGCACTATGTGATTGTATCAGTAAGGTAGAGCGATTGTCTGAATTGCAAATACTACATAATCTGCCATGGTTTGCATTTTGTACAAGTTGCTGAAATGGAATGCTCTCACTATTTGGTATGGAAACATACACAAATAGCTCATTTGGGATTTCTTCCTGTATCACTTTGTTACAGAGAGTGCATGTATGTTTCCACATGTACGAAATTTGGAAGATTTCATTTACAGGTATGCTTTTGTTTTCCAATACTAATAGTATGTACATTAGAAATTCTTGTGGATCTTCTTGTGAGTTTATAGTGAATCTCACCATTCCAGCACAGTCATCCAATTGTTGCCTTACTCCATGAACACTGTATGTGTTGTCAGGATTGCTTGTTGCATTTCTATGCAGCACTAACATTTGCAAACACATTTGGTCTGTGCTGTGCAGGTAAATATTGTTAACAATTGGTGGCACTTGAAATAGAATATTCATTGCTACATTTGCATAGCAACTTACCCCACTTTCATTTGTAAATTTCAATGGGCCAGCAAGTTCTGTATCTGAGTGCATTTTTCGTTTTTTCTGTTGCTTCTTTGCCGACATGCCTGGTTTACATTCCCTAATAGGTTCTTCTATGTTTGTGGCAATTGATGAAACTTTAGCTTCTTTTCTTTTCTTTGCGGAATTTGCTGTTGCATTCTGTTGCATTTCTGTTTCATTTACTTTTCTTTTACCACGTTTCACTTAATCTGATACAGGGTATTGTTACAGATGAGGGGTGTACTGTTAACGCAATCTATTGTATTCTAGAATTCAAGGAATATCAGCTTTGACTTTACTTGAATCAAAGTTTATTAGCAATAGACCGTCAAGTGTACGTAAGCGTGATAATGCTACATAGCTCATGCCTTCCTTAAACACTGTCTTTCCTATATTTATCAATGCTTTCTCTAGGGTAAGACCTTGAGATTTATGAATGGTAACTGCATATGCAAGAGTTAGAGAAAATTGCTCTCTACATACATACATGTCTTTGAAGAGAAGAAATCGAGCAATTGAGTGCCCTATCCTTTTCACTTCTGAAACTTTATCAAAGCGAATATTTATAAACTGAATGTTGCTATCACGTGGGTATGATTGAAAGCCAACAGCTGTGCCCAGTGCTCCATTAACTAGCCCTTGCTCAAAGTCAAGGTTACGTTTAAGCATTACTCTACAATTTAAAGATAATTTCAATATTTTTTCCAACCCAGCTGTGTTGGAGATTGAATTATTTTGTAAACTATTTAGTCTTGGTGTGGCTTGCTCACACATGGGTACTGTCATACCATGTACGTTTAGTTTGTCTGTGGCGCTAATGTCTATTATTGCTTGCATTTCTTTCTTTAACATTGTTTCACTGAATTTGAAACAGCTTGCAAGAGTTGGCATTAAGGCCATACAATTGACATTTTTGTGCGCTATTTGTTCCATAACATCAGTTGCACATGCATTATCGCCATAAAGTGCATGTATATGCCAGTTTTTCAATACAGCTTGTGCTTCTTGCGATAATACACCAACTCTAATACTTTTTATGATGTTGGCATAAGTGAGATCTGCAGATTGCTGCATGTTCTCAGTTAATTCTCTGTATTGGAAATGTTGCCAAAGGTTAACATTACCTATGCTACCACCAGATTTCCGGCAGAGTTTGTGACCTAAGGTTTTAAAAATCAGTTCACCTTTCACTGGTGTAAATTGTAGAAGATCTCCGAAAACGATATTGTGTTTCCCTGCAAAGAGTTCTTCTTTATTACTTTTAAGTACTTCTTGCAATCTGAGATGAATCAAAGCCAACGTTAGATTGGAGACCATGCTCACTTCATCTATTAGTAGCATTTTCATTTGTTTCAATACTCTATGTAATTCCATTGCAGCTTCTGCAGAAAGTTTGTAGTAGTCTAATTTATTTTGATGCTCTACTGGAAGCAGTAGTAATCGGTGTAAAGTCACACCGCCTATGTTGTACGCAGCTAAACCTGTGGGGGCTGTTACAACAGCTGACAGTTTGTTGTTTGTCAATTGTTGAAGGAACTTGCTGATAATTTTGATTAAGAATGTTTTCCCTGATCCAGCTTCACCACTGACGTACAACAGTAGAGGTTTGTAATTTTGGCAGGTACATTCTTTATTTTTGTGTTGTGCACCATGTACAATTTGTTTTGTTACGTTTTCAAAAATGATGCGCTGATCGTTGCTAAGTTTTGCTTGTTGTACAGTTAAGTCTTCTGTATCTTCTTGATATTGATACATGGTGTTTTCTACTTCTGCCATAGCTACTTCAGCCTCATTTGCTAATAGTGGTTGTCCTAATGGTTCTTGACTTCCTGTTACAGAAGGTTGATGACTGTCGGAAGCGTCTTTATCTAGTTGGCCCTGAATTTCTTCTTCCTGTTGCTGCTCATTGTGTAACATTGTTTTGTACTGCGTAAAGTTCACATCGGTGATAGTGCTTTCATTTGCTTTGAAAGCATCTTCATAGCACTCATAATGATCTAGTATGTCTTCCTCTTTTCTCCATGGTTTGAAAAGTTGTAACAGAGACATGTAATATAGTTCTTTCTGTTGAGTTTTTAATGACAATTTCACATGATTAATTAAGCTTCGTTTGTTAAGTTGCACTAAGCTCGCTTCACAATCATTCACTCTATATCTACGTTTGCTTTCATCGGGTTTTACATTATTTTTGGATGCAAAGTTTTGAGGTATGTGGTATAGACACATACTTTCCAGAGTGGTACTCCTGTTCGGATAGTATGTGTCCAGTAAATTGTTTTTTTAGAATGTCTTGGCTGTTGGAATCATTTCTGGCAAT
The DNA here is from genome assembly GCF_040938575.1 of Ambystoma mexicanum. Lineage (NCBI taxonomy): Eukaryota > Metazoa > Chordata > Amphibia > Caudata > Ambystomatidae > Ambystoma > Ambystoma mexicanum. The sequence goes on from NC_090922.1 coordinate 819,327,395, forward strand.
TGTTTCTATGTCCTCATATGATTTTAGCACTCTTTTTCTAGATTTTGCAGGACCAAGACTGAGCCATACTATGTTGTCTAATTTTCCATACAAAGCAGTGCCGGTTAAACGATCTGCTGCTTCATAGGCCCCACATTCTCCATGAGAGAGCATTTTATGCCTAGGCTGTACAATTTCTGTGATAATGTTTTGTCTGATGCTAGGTCATCCCAGGGGTCTTGAAGCTCTGTTTTTTCTGCTTTTGTTAAGTAGGCTGTTACATATTGTGCAACAGCAGTTGAATTGTCTGCAATGTACTGCACATCTATGTTTGCATTCCATAATAAGGCAATGATTGCATTGTAATCATTGATATATTTTGATTCTTCCCTTCTTTTTATGTAATACGTGTTTTTAGGTGATTTACCTTTAACACTATGTCGAACTGAAGACATGAAGTTGTTTACTTCACCTGTTTCTGTAACTGGTCTAGGGAAACCAAAGCAGCATTTGGTGTAGCATTTATCTTTGTTTTTGTATTTACGGCGACAATATTTGCCACATTTGTGTCTTTGAAATTGTAAAATCTGCCCATGCAGCTCACTATGTGTCTGTTGTGAAGGGATTTCACATGTGACATATTTTTGGATAAACTGCAAAACAGTGCTGCACTGTCGTGCCCAAATGTCAGTGCACCTTTGATCCATAACAGCATGTGAATATGTGGTGCTCCTCTCGCTTGATATTCCTTTCTCCAAAAGAAGTGTTGCACTTCTCCAAGGGGAGGAACAGTTTTATTGTAAATAAAGTGTAGCATTGCAATGAAACGATGATGGAAATATCTTGAGACATTAACTGGACCTAGAGAGCAAAGTTCTCCAGGTGTTAATATATCTATGTTGTTTTTGTTGCTGTTTGCTATGCATAGGAACTCATGTAAATCTTCCCATGCATATTTTGCACAACTTAGTGTAACAAACCAAGTTGGTGGTCCAAGGTTTCTGATCATGCAACGTACGTCTCCGTGCTGTCTGAACCAGTATTCCTTTGTGCCACGCATGTTTGCAAACAAATTTGTTAAACTTGATTGTAAAACCTCATCTTTTTCTTGTACTTTTTGTATTAACTGCGTAGCTGACATATTTTGAAAGTGTGTTCCAGATTTAAGAATGTGTACAACTCCATAACATAGTGTTGCTAATTCACTTTCATAGAGTAGGTGGAATATGTATTCCACATTTTGTCTAAATCTGGGATCTTGCGAATACATTCGTAATGAGCGGTATTTTGATGCCCCAATCTGAGTGGGTCCATCATCGTATCTCCAACCTTTGCCAGTAGGAAATAGCAGTGGAAAAGCATGTGCTTCTATACTTTATTCCCAAATACTCATTGGTGACCCTTTGGTTTGTCACATTTGGTAAGTTTCTAGTGCATCATCTATGCTTTCATTGGAATGCAATAGATGAATTGTGTAATGGTCCAAAAGAGTGGATACTGTAGCTGGATCCAGAAGTTCGAATTGTCCACTTGCTGATGGCTCTTGAATTATTTCAGTTGTTTGCCTTAAGCTTTCATCAATATTTATTTCCTTGTAGAACTCATTATTCTCTCTTAGATATTGCAATGCTTTGTGTAAGTCCACTAATTGTTGCCAAATATTTTTGTCCTTTGTTGGTACTCCATTTACCAAGAATATTAAAGAATGCTCTATTGAACGTTCCACTCCTAGAGTTTGTACATTTTCCGTTAGATCTAATGGCAAGTAAACTACTTTGCCACGAATGCCTTTCACCAATTCAGAGGAAGGTCATTTTGCTGTTTTTAGATGAAGGCGTATAATTGCTTGAAATGGGTGAACTGTTTGAATTATTATGCTCTCATACAAATTGAGCTGTTGCAGGATTTTTGGTAATGGAAACAATTCCAAATTATTTATAATAGCATGTGAAGGAGTGTGGTTGTTGTCTAATTTTGCAGTACAGTAACTGCAACATATTAGGCATTCAGTTATTTCATATTTCTTTTCAGCTAAAAGATACAAAGCTAATTCAAGCCATTTAGAGTCTTCATTGTTTTCTATTTTGTATGCTATGTCCACATTTTTTGTGTTCCTTTTGTAAAACATTCTGCAGCAACACACACACACATGGTTTGCTACTTCAGCCGATGACCTTTTAAATTTTACTATTTCTTTTCTGTATGTGTGTAGTAGAAGGTTGCTATCTGCAGAATTGTCACTGCTATGTTCTAAAACAGTTGCATTTTCTACGTGGGTCTCACTTCCAAAATACTTTTTCTGAATACGGTCCATTTCTTCTTGTAAGTATTTGGGTGTACCATGCAGAAGAGTGGTATTTAATTTGCCTAATTCTGAAGCTGGACTTTTGGCATAGTATATTTTATACACTAAATTTCTTACATTGGAATGATGTAATGATATTCTTTTGATATCATGGAAGGTACTTTTGCGAATAGGCCCAGAAATGCAGGCTAATGAATGTCATTTTAGTCCTGTGTCTTTCCGCACTGCACAAATATCCAAATTTTGCAGCACTTTCATTTTACTTTTGTCTTTACCTTTTACATATTGATTGAGGAACTGATGTAAAGATTTGAAAGCTTTGTTTGGAATGGCACATATTGATGTGCACAGCCATTTGTATACTGGACGGTGTGTTTCTGCTGAATTGTGAGGCAATTCTGAGTTTTCAGGAGATAATTTTGTAAGCAGTGTTTCTTGTTCCATGATGGTAGTATTGATTTTCTCATACCCTCGTCCACTGCTTGGATGGCAATTGTGTTTGTTTGATTTTGTTTGTATGCTTCTTCATTAAAATATGGCTCTGTGGTTGTTGTGTGACTCCATTCACCACCACAAACATGCAAGAAATTATTTTTGTTCACATTCCGTTTGTTGCTGAGTTTCTTTTGTAGTTTGGTACTTGGTTTTGTTAGTGCTTTCATCCTATTTAACACTAATATGAACAACTTCCTTTTGAGAAGGATTGCACTGTCCACGAGTGGTTGTAGAATTAAATTTCTATGGTACGTTTTAAGGGGTGAGGATGATTTTGGTCCTCTTCTCAGTAGATTCTGAAGGACTCTGTGGCAAAGCATTTTTGCTAAAATACTTTTTTTACTATGGGTTCTTCTTACACTATCAGGATTATAAGGAACATTGTTAGCTGTACTGGCAGACGTTTTTTTGACAACATTTCTGTGTTTTGTGACACTTTTTGATGGAGGAGGTACAGTTTCGGTAGTTGCGACTTCCTTTATTATGTTACCCAACTGCATTAGCTGGTTTGTACCAAGATTCTCTACACAATCTACAACAGGTGGATGCTTACATTGGGCATCTTTATTTTGCTTTGCCCTAATTCTGCGTTCCTTTCTACGAAGTTGCTTTTTGATAGGCATTCTTTGGTGTCTGTTGAGAAAAAAAATATACTTTGGTCTGCTGTCCAATGTATGTGTGCATAAGTCTGATGGGGAAGCTCTTTGTCATGGTGTCTCTACGGTTAACTCTAACAATCATTTGGTAAGGCTACTTTACTGTTTGTATACTACTACAATGCGCTTCAGATGAGAGTACAAAGTGGCCTTCTTGTGACGACAACCATTACTAATAACCGAAATGCCAAAACTTGCTACAGCAACTTCTTTTCACAATCTAACCTTCCAAGGATTACCTATGTTATTTCAGTACCAAACACACAGGGATTTGTCAGCCATTCTGCCTGTTATTCTTTGTTCAATAAATGGATATTTGTAGGTAGAATGGTTTAAAAATTAATGCTTGCTTTGGTTCCCAAAATAAACAAATAACCCACGCAGCCTCTCTAACGAGTAGTTACAATATAAAGGTTGTACTGTACTTACTTTTTTTGAGCAAGATGACCAGGTTTCTTCAGATAAGTCGTCTGCAGTGTAGATGCTGTTGATTCTCAGGAGAGTAGTCTTCACTGCGAATTAAAAAAACAAAATCAATTACTTTGTGTGCTTGCAGCAGTGATGATACTGCAGACATTACTTGTGCTTATTTCCACAGAGGATTAAACTTTCATATTTCAACCCAGTGCACGGGCACATTTAACTTCACGCTGTGCAGTCTTTGCCTTTTACTTGCAATATGGTACTTGTAAGTCCTTCAAAATAACTAAATCTTTTAAGGGTATGGAAATGCCTTGTTCTTTACAAAGTGTACTATGCATAGGAGAGAGGTTTGTAAGCGATAGGGCAAAGTACTAGATGGGGAAACATTTTGTACTTGTTAATGAAAAGCACGATGTCGAAAAATTGGGAGACCCTCAGAAGGAAATGTCAGCACTACAATCGGGAGTGCTTACTGTTCTCATACGATCACATTGCAAGTAGCATTACTGTAAGCCGTACAGAGTACAGAACTCCGACATTTTCAAATACAAAATTGAGGTCTGTCCTAAATAGGCATGCTTGCAACGTATGTACAGGTTATGCGGAAGACAGTAAGCAGTTGTGCGATTTGTGAATGCCAAATCGGCAATCTTGCACTTTAAAGGGGGAGCGTTGTTATGTGTTCCCTATGGACATTTAGCGAAATTATTTTGTCTAATTTAAATCATAAGGCTTCCACATGTTCTCTGATTAAAATATACATACCTGTACTCTATACTGATGCCTGTGGACATGTATGGAGCTGTATGTAGAAATTCGCAATCCTTGCACAGTAGCTTGTGAAGTAGGTGCTTTGCAATGGTATGTGACTTCCATTCAAGATCATCAACAGTAATTTTGAAGTGCAAAATGTTGATGACAGAGTTAAAATTAGCGATGTTCTATGTGATTGGTGGATGATTGTGCGACCGCTTAGTTGTGTCCAATGAGGGACTCGCTTTGGTACCGTTGTAGAAAGGGTAGAAGGACTGGCTAAGAGTTATGTGCCGCACGTAGGCAACGCTTGTCCGCTGGTAGGGCGTGTCACATACGGGTTTCTACAGCAAATCCTGCATGGAAAGGCGAATGTAAGCATCAGCCAATCAGATGTTTACATTACTCTTTTGTGTGGAAAGACGGTGCGCACACTGAAGATGGCAGAGGTGGAGAGGGTCAGGGTTTTGATGCTTGGAGACATTTTTGTCCAAGGCTTACAACACTATGGCGAGAGTAGGCATGTGGCACACCATTTCGATGTGCGAGGAATGAAGGTGGTGTGGAGCACTGACACTGATGCCAATGCTGTGGCAATTCAGCAACTTTGTAGAAACATGCGTAGAATGACCACTCCTCATGTGGTAATTTTGCACTACAGCGCTTGCCATTTGGGATACCTAACTTCAGGTACTTTGTTGGCATATTTGGCACAGTTGGTTGAAGCACTCATGACCATCTTCCCAACACCGAAGGTAATTTTTTCTGCTTTACTCCCGAGAGTACAATGGAACAACACTTCTGTTTTCTGTCCAGATCAAAGCATCGGGAGGTGTATCATCAATCGCGGCATGCGTGCATTCATGCTACGAGTTGGTATGTTTTTTTGCAGCCACAAAAACATTGCTCCAAGCAATGCGCATTACTTTGAAGGAGATGGTGTTGCACTATCTTCTTTGGGAAATGCGATGTTCTTTTGGAACGTAAGGCTTGCTTTAGAGAAGGTTCTGTAATGTTTGCAAGAGTAAAGCAAGGACAAAAAATACAAAAATACATAAAATATCAGATGTCTATATGGTATCTGGCCAGAAATTTAAAAAAAAACGGCTCTTTTCAGAGCCTACTTTAAAGGGAAAAAAGGGGAATAGTACTTTAAGGTACCGTTGTCACGCTCTGATCCTGTACATGTCCGCGAACATGGCGGTAGTTAGCAGCCAGTACATATCACCACCGGGGATTTAGGGGTGGAGCCGCATGTAAATGAGAATGAGCGGAGCTAGGGATTGCTCCTTTAAGTTCAGTAGGAGTGTTCTGACCGACGTACTTTAGTAAAACCGTCTTCTCCCTCACAGGAGATCACACAGCCATGATTTTCCTTGCTCGAAAATAGATTATCAGGATTTTGGGAGACTCATGGATACATTAGTTGAAGGTTCATGCAGAAAGCTGCAGTTTATCAACAAATCTCGGATTTCCACATGCGGAAGTGCACTGGCATGGCGTGCGTGGCATGAGATGGCTGTACTTGGTACCTCTTTGTGTTACTTTACTGACAGAGCGTCCTCCAGATATACTGATCATTCATTGTGGAGGAAACAGTTTAGGCCATGTATCTGGAATTTCTTTGCAATTTGCAATGAAGGAAAGACTCGCGGAGCTCATGGACATGTTTCCAAATTGTCAAAAACTTTTTTCCCGTATTGCCCAAAGACAAATATGGCTGCGTTCTTCTGCATTTGGTCCACAAATGGAGAAAGCGAGACGCAATGTCAATAAGGCTGTGTGTGCATTTTTAAGAGATGTTGGCATGTCCTCTTTCCACAATGAAAACATTTTGTTTTGCAGCACTTTCATTTTCCGCAGAGATGGAGTGCACCTCACATGTGCTGGCAATCAGATTTTTATTCGCAATGTACAGAATGCATTGCGACCTCTTTTGCAATCACACTAACCTATCTGACAATCAGTTTTCCCCAATCCACTGTTTTTGACCCACACAACACACCACCGAAAGGCTCTTTTCAGAGCCGCCACTTACTCCCAACGTACACTTTATTGCGTTTGCTCCACTTGCACCCTCCCTTTTTTCCTCTACGACTGTCCGCAAACTTTTTCAGAACTCCGCAGGGACCTATGGCCGTCACTTCATAGTTCTTTTGTTATACTGAGAAAGGTGGCTCTGAAAAGTGCCTTTTCTGTCATTTCTGTTGTTTTTACATTCATTGCTTAACAGCACATGACACACTAGGAGAAGAGGCGAAAGGAGAGTAAGGAAGAGACACCAGCCACGGGGATAAAAAAAGGGCAATTAAACAGAGAAAGATTTAGGGTGAGCTTTATTTAGGTAAGGAGCAGATCTTCTGGTGCTCGGTGACTGCAGCCTCAAAAGCACTTCGGAAACTCTCCCCCCTGCAGAGTACTGCGTCACAATACATGCACACTACTGTCACCTTTGAAAGGTAAGGGTCAACAGCATTGCGAATGGCTTGTGAGGCAGCTGGAGGGAGGCGCTCCCCCACAGGAGTGTCTCTTGCGGTGGGAGGATCGGATACCGAGGATGCTGTGGAGGAACTCAAACGACTACGCTCTTCACATGGCACCACCTTGCGAATGTCCGCAGTGTGGAACAAAGTGAGGTGTCGCTTCATGGTTGTCGTACCAAAACTGTACGCTCCAAATCTCCCGCGACTCAACACCACCTCGTACATGCTTTTGGTACGTTCCCATAAACGGAAAACAACCACCACACCCACGACTCCCGCCGAGTGCTCCTAGTGCGGAGCTCCTCCACTTCATTCTCTTCCTCCACTTCTTCCTCGATCTCTACATCCTCATCCATATATCTCTCTGCAGGCCCTTGGTGAGGTGGTGGTGGTGGCGGGTTTGGGGTGGTGCAGAGGCTAATGACCCAACAGCAGCCATGGAAGCCATACCAATTAGTTTCCTTTTGGTCACTACAGCAGTAAAGGCAACACACCTCTATCTGCTATAGCTAGAAGGACAATGAAGATGCACTCAGGGGTGTGGCCTTTTGTAGGGGTTCAGGGGTGTGCCTCGTGACCTTCTTCATCCCTACAAAGCGGTACACAAATTTTACACAGCAACTCCTGAGGTGGCCTATTGCTTGAGATGTGTGAAATTACATTTTTACACTCTACAATACTTTGCCTTGTGTCTACAAGTTCAGTTGTATTGTTGCGGAAGCACACCAACCGCAGATATTTGTCCCCACGCTCAGCATAGGTACAGTCACATGATGACGTCCCCAACACATCTGTCCCAGTAATGAAAGTCCCCTGGACATAAATTTGCAAAGAATCAAACGTGCGCATGTTCACAAGTGTCATACGAACAGTGTTCGGGTTCCCAAACTACTTGAAAGTGCGACACAAGTGAGACGGACAGTTAGGAACAGGTGCAATGTTCACAATACTTACGTTTGTACTGCGCATGTGCACGCATACTATGTTCACTGTACGGACAGTTCCAGTGTCCTTAGGACAACTCCATTTTGTTTGCCTACGAACTTGCCGGTCACCATGCCTGTTCTACTGACGGCACCATTTTGGCTGCGCCCAATACGGACCGCTATACTGTCCTTCACACACTCCCATTTTCCTCATTTACCCCCATTCCGGACGTCTGGTGTGTTCTACGAACATGTATTATCTCGTTTACAAGCAGTACGCCGAGGTAGTATATCCTTTGGACACCCCTTTCTGTTTATGTACGCACAATTTTAACAGATGGTGCAGTCACACATCACATCCGTCTTACTTGACATTAGACAGCACCCACATTCCATTCCTTGTCAAACATGCGCTCTGTTTGCAAACATTTTACGTCTTTTTAAAAATAAATTCTACACACAAACTCTTTCTCTACAACTACTGTACAAAACCATTTCAAACACACACACACATCAATCTAAAGAAATAGCGGGGGAAGCGGACACTGAAACAAATATGGGGGAATTAGGATTCAACACGGGCTGGTTATGAGGAGAAGATTTGTGAGGGGAAGAAGGGATGGATATTTCGTCAAAACATCTATTTTCCTGTTCAAGGTTTGGGGATGGTTCACTAGGGAATGGAGAAGCAGGGCAGGTGCAGGTGGGGCAATGATAGCAAACTTTTCCTCTCACACAGTCCTCCACAAACTCCTGTAAACTTTGAAAATTGTCGTTCAATATGTCCATTTTCTGCTCTATCCTTTTATCCTGTCTTCTTCTGTCTCGTTTGTTGCCCTTTCTTCTTTTCTTTCCTGGTCAAAACAAAAATAAATAAGTTGAATGCCTCTAAAATACTGGTCACTATTTTGCATATGCAGAGCAATATGTGTACCATTATTGTCGCTGTCTTCAGACATTTCCCCATGTGGGAAATACTCCTCCAGCCACTCCAAAGTACTAGCCATTTCTGAGTCAAAACAACAGAAAGAAATTATTATTTCTGCACCACATACCACAAAAAAACATCACCCATATAAAAAAATGATCTGCACTCACTCTTTTGCTGTAATGTGCCTTCGTCCTACTGCGCCCATCCACTGTCGTTCCAGGCTGCCGAGTTTCTGTGAAGTGATTACGCTGGAGGCATCCTTTCTTTTTTATGGTACCATCCACTTTATTGTACATGGTTATAAAATGTATTGTTTTCTTTTCCCAGCTTCAGGTTTCCATATTTACTTATTACTACTTCTAATATCTTTATGTCCTTCTTCTACGCTCACATTTTTTGTTTAAGACAATAGTACATGTTCAGCTATCCCCCGCCTCTTTGGGTAATGTTGATCCTGTCTACTCCTGTGCGCAAACAGGCGCTCAGTCCGTCCCTTTCCAATATCAATAGGGAGGGGATTCTGTATGTTCTATGTTAAATGTATGTCAAGTACGTAGATTATAATACATATCTCTCAAAATCACATGATTACAATGTATATTCTTCTCAATGACTTCATTGCCACAATTTCATGCTAAAGTTACACCTTCCAAAAACCTATACAATTCCCTACAAAAAAAACTTTGTTACGGGAACGTTATGGTTAAGTTGCCCTCCCAAAAACCAGTGAAATTCACTACTAAAAAACTTTGCTGAGGGGACGTTATGGTTAAGTTGCCCTAACAAAAACCTGTACACTTCACTAAAAAAAGTTCCTCCTCCCCTTTATGCTTCAAATTAAAACCGAAAAACCCCTGAAATTCGACAGTTATGGTAAACTAAGCTGCCAACCCTGCCACCGCCCCCATCACTGATGACATCTCATGTGAAAATAATATCCCTAAAAAGTCCCTGCCTACAAGGGGTTCTTTCTATTATGTTGGTAGCAAGATGTCAGGGCTGATTGTGTAATGTTACACATGTAATAACTAGCTCACAAATGTACACTTAACATACAGGGAAACTGAAGTAGGGTAGAAAGAACTAGCAGCATCCCACAGTTTATCTTCCTGTATACAAATCAATTGTTTGTTTGCGGCCTGCCATTGCCTCATGCATGTGCATCTTGAGCTGTACTGAAAGTACTTTAAGAACACACGACAAGGGTAACGTTTTGGTATACAGCACCTTTTCAATTTTCATATTGTGCTGGACAGTGAATAAAACCACCTAGCCTACATTTTTCAATGCACCAAAATAAGTGAGGCACACATGTGATGTTATCAGTGATGTCATCAATATTTTGTGATGTCATCTTTGATGTCCTGGGTGTTAGTCTTAGCAATGGTCGTAGATGGTGCGAGTTATGGTTGCTTAGCTTATTATAATGGGGGAATGTGCAGTGGTGTTTGGTTGCACTGTGAAGTATAAACATTTTTTAGTGAATTTATTTTTACTGAATGCACATATATATGTATGGCAGGGAAGGAAAAGAAAGGGGCTAAACAAGTGATGTCATCATTGATGTCATCATTGACATTTGAGATGACATCTTTCATGTTCTGGGTGTTAGTGTTAGCAGTGCACAGGGGCCGTGGCAGGGTTGGAGGCTTAGTTTACCATAACTGTCGAATTTCAGGGGGTTTTTGGTTTTAATTTGAAGCATAAAGGGGAGGAGGAAAGTTTTTTTTTTAATGTAGTGTACATGTTTTTGTTAGGGCATATATATATATATATATTCAGTGAAAAAACTTTGTTAAAGGGACGTTATGGTTAAGTTGCGCTACTAAAAAGCTATGAAATTCAGTAAAAAAAACTTTGTTAAAGGGACGTTATGGTCAAGTTGCGCTACTAAAAACCTATGAAATTCAGTGAAAAAACTTTGTTAAAGGGACGTTATGGTTCAAAGTAAAACCCAAAAACCCCTGAAATTCGGCAGTTATGGTAAGATAAGCAACCATAACTCACGCCGCCACCGTGCACTGCTAACACTAACACCCAGGACATCAAAGATGACATCACAAATGTCATTGATGACATCACTGATGACATCACGTGGCTGGCTCTCCCTTCTTTTCCTTTCCTGACATATCTAGGCCACATGATTTTCTTCAGTAACAGTCAGGAACTAAAAATTGTAAATTACTATATTCGTAGACTTATCCTTCAAGTATGTTCTTAGAATAATTCCCTTATGGTCCAGTCATATCATATGAAAAATATACATAGGAGAAGTCACAACCTTGAAAGACAGCAATCCTTTTTGTGCATTAAAATTATCAGTAGATTTATCAGCACTTTCTGATACTTTTGATGCTTTTTTATTACTGTACTTTCCCTGTATATGCTCATATTTTTATATGTTGTACTCACACTATTTTCCTTAGGGTCCAGACACATCATGTGATATATATTGATAGGGTAAGTAACAGCTTTGAAACAGAGCAATCATTTCTCTCCATAAAAGTAATCATTTAGGTTATGAACACTTTCTGCTACTATTGCTGTTTCTTTTTCCTACTTCAATTCCCTTGTATATATTCATATTTGTATGTGGTGTTGTCTCTTTGTGATTTGTGTATAATAATGCAATTTTGTAGTAAGTGGGTTTTATTACCTACTTATCACAAGTTTCACTGTACGCAAAACTCTAATATGAAAACAGTTATCATTTCAATATTCAACATGGCAAGCTTATGAATATTGCACCTCCATCATGTATGCTGCACACAATGCCTATGTTTCTACATGAGTACCTTAGTATACTCGATTGAAGTTAATAATAGAATGCTATTTATATCAATGCATAGCTTAATGCACTGATTAGCACTTGATATTTATTCCAATAATCTTTGACACTTTTTTTATTAACATTAAACTAAGAATCCCTTGTGCAGACTTTTCATGAAAGGTAAATGCACATGTGATGTCATCAGTGATGTCATCAATGACATTTGTGATGTCATCTTTGATGTCCTGGGTGTTAGTGTTAGCAGTGCACGTTGGCGGCGTGAGTTATGGTTGCTTATCTTACCATAACTGCCGAATTTCAGGGGTTTTTCGGTTTTACTTTGAACCATAACGTCCCTTTAACAAAGTTTTTTCAGTGAATTTCATAGGTTTTTAGTAGTGCAGCTTAACCATAACGTCCCTTTAACAAAGTTTTTTCACTGAATTTCATAGGTTTTTAGTAGCACAACTTAACCATAATATCCCTGACTTCATATACATGTAACATAGAACATACTAACCCCCTCGTAGTGATTTTCATGTCCGCGGACTACCGCCATGTCCGCGGACATATCGAAAATCTGAGCGTGGTGAATGTAAATTTAAATATTGTGCCCCATTTCCCCTTTGAAGTTGGCTCTGAAAAGAGCGTTTTTTTAATTTTTTTTTACAGATGCTTGACAGACACCTGTTATTTTGTATTTTTTTTCTTGTTTTTTTTTTCTTACTTTACTCCTAAAATCTTTACATAACCTTCTCCAAAGCAACCCTTCCATTCCAAAATAGAAAGGCATTTCCCGTAAAAGATAAAGAAATGCCATCTTCTTTAAAATTAACAGCATTACTGGCATCAATATTCTCATTGTTACAGAAGAACATACCAGCTCTAAGCATGAAGGCACACATGCCTCAGTTGATAACACACCTAGCAATGTTTTGCTGAGGACAAAAAACTGAACTATTGTCCCATATTGCCCTAGGTAGTAATCCAGAAAAAATTACTTTCGCATTTGGAAGGATCTTCATTATGGCTTCAACCAAGCATTCCAAATCAGCCAACAAAGTAGGGGCACTGACGTTGCCCAAATGGAAAGCACCATAGTGCAAAACTACCACATGCGGACTGTTCATCGTGGCCATATCCTCACAAACTTGTACAATTCCCTGTACATTGCAATCAGGCACAGTGCTCCACACCACCTCCACTCCTTTGACATCAAAGTTCTTAGCAACATGCCTGCATTCAGCGTACTGCTGTAAACCATGCACAAACATATCTCCGAGCACCAACACCCTGACTTTCTCCACTTCTGCCATCTTCACCACACACAGTCTCTTTCAACACAAATCCACAACCTCAACATCTGATTGGCTGATCCATACAGTCTTCTTTCCATGTTGGATTTCCTGGAAAAACCCAGATGTAGCACGCCCTGTCCACGAACAGCCGCGGTGTCCGTGGACGGCCTCCACTTTACTCTCTGTGCCATTCCCTCATTGCATACAGCTAAGCAATCACACAATACGAATAACGTCCTCAGAACACCCCCATTTTGTGAATTTTCGAACATTTCAGGATAATTATCATTTCATTATTCAACATATTAACATTACAAATATTATACTTTCATCTTGTACTCTGCACACAATGCTATGTTTCTCCATTAGTAGCTCAGTATACTAGATAGAATCCCATAATACAATGCTATTTATATCAATGCATCTTTCAAAGCACTAATAAAGGTATGATGTTTATTGCAATATCCTTGACACTTTTTTCGCAACATTATAATAAAAATCCCTAGTACACAAATTCCATGAAAAGTACATACACATGTGATGTCATCAGTGATTTCATCAATGACATTTGCGATGTCATCTTTGATGTCCTGGGTGTTAGTCTTAGCAGTGCACGGTGGTGGCGCGTGTTATTTTTCATAGCTTACCATAACTTGCGATTTTCAGGGGTCTTTCGGCTGTACTTAAAACCATAACGTCCTTTAAACAAACTTTTTTTAATATCACGCAAAAAATATACAAACATGGCGTGCAAAAACCAACTTCTACACATGGCTTTACACAGAATGTTGCAAAGTAAGAATTTATGCTCGTTCACAGTGACGGTCAGCTGCTTCCATTTTTTTCTCGGGCCCCGGAGAGGCTTACGAAGCAGACTATAAGGTTGTATTGTGTTTTGACCTTGACAGACAGAGATTGTGATGAAAGACTTCTCTTGAAGGAGTGTTGCTAAAACGTAAGAGAAGATAAGGATGAAATTTATGAAACAAAACCACTTTTATATATTATATCACTATGCGAAAGATTGTTGGCACACGCAGAGTCGTATTTTGGGACTGCACCACTCGTAGACAATGGAAATTGCAATTGTACTGTAAGTAACCCTTTAGATTATTTTATACCAAATATAATTACAATAGCGTAGCATTAAAGACTGCTCAAGCTGAACTTGTTCGTTGAAAGTGGCATAATGTTTTCTACCGCGCACTATCACCGCCGAATTGATCCCCTGTTGTTTAGAGGGCTCTGAAAAAGGCAGACGACACAGGGTGGGTTAATACAAATAATTTAACCGGTCTATAGGCGGTCAAGCGCTCTACTCGCTGTGCCACTTCACTGTAGCCTGTCAAATGGCACAGCGAGTACAACGCTCGCTTTGACATCCGTGCACAGCTTGCTAACGCAAGTTCGAATCCCGGCAAGGCCAAACTCAGCCTTTCATTCTTCCATGGTCGATAAATGAGCACCACACACCGTGGTTAATAATAAGCACCGCTTAGACACCTCACGGTTCTTAGCGCTATATGAATGGGAAAATATTATTATTTTATTATTAACATACTCCGTTGCACTATCTTCGATAGCACATAGTTTCACGCCCTAATAAATAAAATGATGATTTTTAATGAAGATCGGCTGGTGAGACTAATTTATGTTTTTTAAAACAGGTATGTGGCCCCATTTTGCCTATGTCACGATTTACAGACTCCAGCGGATGGGGTCTTCAACTGCCAGGTGCAGGTCCAAATATGCAACTTCATGACCCTCACCATTTTATGGGACAATCGCCAAGGACCAATATGCCCTTACGCAGTACTAGCGGCTACAAACAACATACCAACCAATAGGGTGGTCTAATGGCTCGTTTATGGAGCAACCTTCCGATTATCAGAGCGACCATTTACTGCTTTTATTATAAACCAACAGCCTATCTACCGCAAAGGAACAACGCGTGGCTCCAAATAAACTTTTGCTGATCGACAGCAGAGACAATAGAAAATTGCTGAATATTCACTAAACATTTCATGTGAAATAAATGTACTTTACCAAATGTACAATCCTGCTGTTTACTTTTAAACCACAGTTTCATATTCCGAATTGTGGCGCACTGTGTTGTGACATGATATGTGTTGTCTTCCGGGTTCTGTGTAAAGTCACTTAGGACTGGAGAGGACTGGGCACGTTTGATGACGCACCCTGTGACGTCACGGAGAGAGGCAGGGAATATGAATGCTTTGATAATATCAGGCTTAGGGGCGGGAGATATGATTTAGTGTCGCAAAAGCAAGTCAGCCGTGTCAATAGCGCCAGTCATAGGATTATCACATAATGTCGGCGCACACCGCCGCATTTATCGTTTCTTTAGTGGACAAAAAGTCGGTTGACGCCCATAGGAAATTGTACTATTAGCGGACAAAAGGAGTGGTCTTAAAACACTTTCACCCTGACAAAGGAACAATACAAACAAAGTTCTCAGAACACCCCCATTTTGTGTAATTGCAATGATTTCGGGACACCGCGAGTGTTCTTAGAACACATTCAACTAGACAGATTACAATACGGACAGCGTCCTGAGGACACCCCCAGTTTGTGTATTTACGAACAATTAAGTACACCGCGAGCTTTCATAGCTCATTTTTGCCTTCCTTGCGAACAAAAATGACACATACTCTGTCCTCTAAACACCCCACCATTTAGTTTATTTACAAAATGTCAGAACAGCCATGTTCTTCGCGTACAAATCGAACACAACAAAAACGTTTAACACATAAAAAAACAAAACATTGAACCTATCTCATACTCCCCCACCCTCCCCAAACACTCTTACACACCAACACAGGGCAGTCCGTCCGCGAAGCGAACACAGATATCACTATTTTTTTTGCCTTACATTTTGGTCATTTTAAAAAAAACTACTGGACGGATTTACACCAAATTTGCAAAAGCACGCTTTCAGGACCAGGCCGCCGCTCCTGCCGCAAATTTTATGTAAATCCATCCAGCGGTTCGGGCTGTAGCCGTGCGCAAAGTTTTTTCCCATTCAGTCTATGGGAAAAAAAAAGTTTTGGGACCCCCCCTATAACTTTTCCCCCCCTGGACGAATCCTCACCAAACTTTGCAAAAAAATTAGAGTGGGCCATATACTTTTTTTGCAAAGTTTGGTGAGTATTCGTCCAGGGGGAGCGAAGTTATAAGCCGCCCAAAAAGTGCTCTTCTATGGAAACACCAACTTAACCATAACTACATGGCCGCTACCGCGGCCATGTAATATATATATATCAGAACAAAATGGCAGAGAAAACTCCCTGTGTCACCTTCGCACTTGCAGCAGTCCCTCTTAGCGTATCCCCCTATAGAGGGGTACCTTACAGTCCATTCCACAAAAAGATTGTGACTACAATCCCAGAAAATATGTTACTTTATTGAACAAATGTGCATTAAAACAATTTTTCCATAAAAAAACACCAGTATCCAATGCAGATATTTGGTTAATTGTTACAAATACTTTTATTGGTAGAGGGAGTGTTGTGAAAAATGTAATGAGCACAAACTTGAGTGTGCATTTTGTACTTAGTAATTCAAGTTTACAACCCTTTTATCACAGACATATTTGTCAAATATAAAGATCTGTGGTCATTCTTATATATACAAAATGCTGCTGCATTTTATGCAAAGCATCTAAGAACCCTCATTGGTGCTATTTGCCCCTTCCCCTTCTCATGTGCATATTTTCAAAGGCTACAGTAAAACTGTGCCAGACTATTCACCTTGGAATAAAAACCTTTCATCTGAAAATAATTTAATGGCACCAATGGGGTTTGATAATGTGCTTTGCTTAGTCCAATAAGTGGAACCTTCTCATTATAACTCAAGCCAGTTTACGATGTAAGCACAATTAAACGATTTTCTTAATTTTAAAATCGCTTCTTTTGTCAAGAATACCTATAATGTTTTCTCTCAAAATTCTATGAAAGGGTTACACTGTCTAAGATAAAAACCAATGATCTGTTTCTTCAATATGCACCAATCCGATGTTTATTTTGTGTAATGGCCAATGATTGTTTGCTAGGGCTTCAGAATCCATGCATTTGTTACAGTATGGTTAAATACTTATAAACAACGAAACATAGAAAAGAACAAACACAGTTGTAGACCATGAAACCTGGTCCTCTGGTCTTTAAAAGGTCTGTCAGAACCTCAGCAACTCAGTATTCCCTATTAACTTCTCCCTCGCTTCCCACGTACAGAAAGTGTGTCGCCTGAGTGACGGCAACTTTCCTGCAGGACACACACAATGGCAATGTATGTCTCCATATGCTAAAGGGGTTTCCTCTGTCAACTCTCATTCTACTCTCAACTATAAATAAACTGAGCATTCTCTCCTCCTCGTTTAAGATGTCTGCGTTTTATCGCTGGCCACACTGCTGTCGGCAAAGGATTGGATGGCTCTAGCAGATTCACACCCGACAACGTAACTCTAACCCAGAGAGACAGAGATTCAAATACAAGAGAGTGCCGGAGGAACGAGAGAAATAGAAAAAACACTATGCTAGACAGCTAGTTATTATCATATCAGATCAATATTATTTGTGTCCCTATTGTATATTTCAGGAATAATTACAATTTCCTTTCATTAACCTTTATAATTATGGATTCTGAGCATTTTCTTTTGTCGTTATTGTATTTTCCACATTTCTTATTTATTTTTTTATTTATTTTTTAGTTAAGGGCTACATATGCGGAAATGAGTGTGTCTAGTAAAAGCAAACACAAGGGAGGATGCAAAGGAAGATGACAAAATATTATGCAATTATTGCTACATCAAAAGTGATAAAGAAGAAAAAAATGAAGAGACTGGCCAAGCAGTGAACACTTTCACAAAATGGTCACAATCAGTCATTTTTCCATTTTGTGCTTTTATGCAATCTTTGCTCCAGCCAGGTCCAGCAGCTCGGTCAGATTCACAGGCATATTTAATATATTCATAAACATATTACTATTACTAATATGTATTCCTGAACATTTGCATTTTTCCTAATAAACCCAAACTGCTGCATACACTAAATACAAACAACTGCGCATGCCTGCTTAAATTCTCTTTTTTTCTTCCATGCAGGTAGAACGGTCAATCAAGAAATTCCATTTCCTGAGAGGCAAAACCGCAAAATGGCTCCAAAAAAGAAACATGTTTGCACAAGCAAGAAAGTGCCAACCTCCGTAGGGAACCAGGAGTCTGGCTCAGACTAGGATCAAACTATGCAAATTATTCAGCTGCCTACCACAACATTCTGTCTTTTGTAACTTGTGCATTTACTAGTACCCAGCCTGATAGTGAACACGGACGTGCTGCTGAGCCCCAGGCATCATCCGATTTGACTCATGGGAGGAAAAAGGTGACTGGCACTGTAGTGCTGGAGACAATCTATGGTGATGATGTGCCGTGCAGGAGGATGGGCAAGCAGAAGAAAACAAGCAAGCCGGCCGAGCTATGACTACAGACAAGGCAAGCCCTTCAAAAGGAGGCAGGACTGGTGATGAAAGTGGCAATTTGTGGCATTACCTGACCTGCATTTATGCACCAGCGTTAGGACCTTTGAGACACTGTCTGAGAAACAGGTAGTCAATGAAGCGATCTTCTGGCCTCTAACACATGCACAGTTTTCTTTAAATGATAATGAGCAGTTGACCATATATGATGAACCTCTGTTTTATTTGCATAGGAAAATAGAGCAGTAGCCAATAGGCAGGCTGGCAATTACATTTCCAAAATGCCCTCCTTCCAGTGTTAACTCCAAACATGAGGTTTTTGCATGGAAGCCATTAGTGGAGACACAAATGTATTAACTTCAACAATGATGAAGATGAACCAGTAGTTCCTATTCCACAAATAAACTACTCCAAGTGATGAGGATCTAGCAAACCTGGGAGACTTTGAACAGGTTCCTGCTGCTGCTTCTGTTGACCCAGATGGGGATGATACACACTGGATGGAATGAAGCCAGCCTCCTCTAGTGTGGCTTGGGTCTGCTGCCGCACTCTGCACCAGAGGAACCAGGGTGCATCAAACAAAGTAGACACTGTAACACCCATATTGATTTAACTGAGATGTGTGAATAGAAGCACTATGGGTAGTTATCCTGATCACACAAACCAGAAGCATAACATGGCAAAATACACCACAGCAGAACAGATGTTAAAGGACTCCACAGCAAACACAGATGTTAAAGGAAAGGGAAAAATGAGTGGGCCACTGTCCAGTCTAAAATAAATAACTGTAAAAAAACATAAAAAGGGAAGCATGGAATGGGGGAATGGGAGATATAAAAGGGCACCCCTGGAGAAGGCCATCTCTAGCTTCTCCTAAAAATATCCAGTCATGACCTGCATATCGTGCAGCTGGTTTTGGATTTTCCAGAACTTCACATTTATTTTCTTCTGTTGTCTCTGGAGGCTATGACGACAGTGGGCCTGGAGTCACTGCAGGGTGCTGTCTCTTTTTGAGGTACAATTCCAGAACATGTGCAAACTTCCTTTGACATAGTGACTTCCTGCAGAGCTGTAAGATTCCAGCTGCGGCTCATGTGGATTTCTGTCTCAGGAAAAGAAACAGGTATTTAGTTTTAGTATATTATAGTATGAATAATATAGTATATAGCACAGTTTGCTGCACTCTAGAGCTTAAAGTCTAAAAGGAGTTTAGAGTTAGTTTTGAGATAACAGTTTATAGTTAGTTTAGAGAGTTTAGAGGTTAGAGAGTTCAGAGCATAGTTTACAGTTTCGTTTTTAGAGTTTAGTATTGAGAGTTTAGTTTTTCAGAGCTTTTAGTAGCAGGTTAAACATTCATCAAATGAGACACAGATCTCACAATTAGCTTGCTCTCACTTGCCGCCCACCTTCTGCTGCTGGTGCAGG
This sequence comes from Ambystoma mexicanum, assembly GCF_040938575.1. Lineage (NCBI taxonomy): Eukaryota > Metazoa > Chordata > Amphibia > Caudata > Ambystomatidae > Ambystoma > Ambystoma mexicanum. Next base: position 819,347,326 of record NC_090922.1, read on the forward strand.
CCTGGGGTTCACAGGCGCCCATACAGGCATGCTGAGGCATGCTCGGGCTTGCAGGCAGGGGTGGTCTGGCCTCTAGGAAAGTCTGGAGATTTCCCGGTGGGCCTCTGCACTCTGTGCCTCTTTTGTGTGGTAACCTATTTTATTTCCACATGTTCTCATAGGAAAAGGGTTGGGCTTGCTGAAAATGTGTAATATGGGGCCTCTTTTGGGTCCCAGTCCACCCCTGCTTGCAAGCTGCTCTGGAGCCCAGCGAAAAACATTGTTCTTCTGAAGGGTGGCCTGGTTGCAGGTGTGCTAGATGCTACCTTCATCTTGGTGCCCAACTTCTCCCACAATGACATTCTTCCTGGGAGGCGGAATGCTCTGCCACCTCACTCCATCATTTGCGGCATGTAACGTACCACATTCCACTTCACAAAATATTCTGATCTTACACAGGCTATGTCCCAAACCACAAATACCAAAAGGCCTAGAGACAGCCAGCAAGAGGGAGCAGTATCTAGTAGCTAGGCTCACACAACTTTTGTGTGCGTTGTTGGTGTACATGGACATTTACTTATACCTATTTATTTTTTTTCCGATGTTTTAGTTTGGTTTCAAACTTTTCCATCATTGTGCATTCTGTTCTTTGTGATCGAAAGGTGGAAGGAAAAAAAAAAAAAGAAAGTCAAAGCGTCTTTGAACGTGGTTCAGGCATTTCTTCCGTTGAGTTCAAGAATGCTGGACAGGAACAAGCAGATTGTGTATATGTATTTGTTATTTTTCCCACTGAGTATGGCAGCCCATCTTTCTTCTGTATCAATTTGTTGCGATGCGAGGTCAAAATAGGAGCCAAATTGTTTCCGTTGCGGTGCGAGGGAGTGACATTCCATAACCAAGTGGAATATGGTTTCTGGCATTGTTTCAGCTTTGCAGAATCGGCAATAATCTGTGAATCTGTTGTGTTAATGCCAGATGCGATTTCGTTGGTAAGATGTTCAGATTGTTTCTAAGAAATGTTGTCCTGATAGTTTGGTCTGGGAATAGTAGAAGGTACGCTGGTGGTTCGTGGATATTCCTATTGTCTTGGTTACATTGGAGGGTCTGTTTGTAGGTATTTTTCCTTTGGATGGTTTTGATCCAGTCATTCTGTAAAAGTTTGATTTTGGCATATTGAGGACGCATGATTAGGAGTTCTTGTGATATCTCTTCCGTTTCCATTTCTTTGGTGATTGTTTTTTTCCATTTTTCTAACACTGTGTTATTAAAGGTATTTGTTTGAGTTTTCAAAATTTGGATTGCAGGAGATTTCTCGTCAGATAGTATTTTTCGATAGATGTCTAATCTTTTCCAGCACACAATTGATCCAATTGATTGGGTTGCCAGTTCGTATCGTATTCTCGGCATAGGATACGAGTGTGGCAAGTGAAGAATCTTGCGCCAAAAGGTTGACTCAAATTTCGTCCAGTTTATTTTTTCGGTGTTCATCATTGCTTCTGTTCCGTAGGTTATTATCGGAATACATTTTTGTCTGTAATAGGCAATGATGGGTCTGAATGAAAATGTTCCATATTTTCTGTGGATTATGCACCCTTGGCGTGCCAGTGATTGGGCCTTTTGTTCTGCTTTGTCCAGCCATTGTTGTTCTGTCTTGGATTGGTTGATTAGTATGCCGAGGTATTTGAATGTTGTCACATTTTCTAATCAGATTCCTCTGATGTTGAATGTTGCTTGATGTCTTTCGGTTGATTGTGGTTTAGTTAAGGTCATAGTCTTTGTTTTTAGATGTTAATTGTTAGCTCGCTGATGTTCATATAGTTGCTCAATGATATTAAGGCAGCTTGTAATCCAGAAGGGGTTTTGTCGAGCAAAACAATGTCATCGGCGTATGCCATAGCAGGAACAGGTGTTGAATTTATCTTCGGTGGATTGGTTTGAGTGCTGATCAGATTCTGTTCGATATCTGATGTGAAAAGATTGTAGAAGGTTGCTGCTAAAGGGCATCCTTGCTTTAGACCGTTTGAGGTGGTGATTGGTTTAGTGGTTGCACCTTGTTTTGTAAGTCTCACTTTTATTGAAGTTTCGGAGTAGAGTAGGATTATGGGTTCCAGAATGTTTGGAGGGCAATTCCAAGTTTTGAGTTTCACCCATAGCTTATTCCGTGATATGGCATCGAAGGCCATTTTTAGGTCGATGAATGCAGCATATACGGTGGTTTTGGTGTTGATGGCTTCATGCTTGATTAGGTGCAGTAGTATTAAATTGATATTGGTTCCGACGTTGGCAGTGAAACCCGTTTGCCGTGTTGAGAATCAGCCGTTGTTTGTTGCCCAAGAGGTTAATTGTTTCAATAGTGTTGTTGCAAAGAGTTTTCCAAGCGGATCTAGCAAGGCAATTGGACGGAAATTCTGTGGTTGGTCGCACGATCCTTGTTTGTGAATAGGAACAATTGTAGCTGATCTCCAAGAGGTTGGGATTTGATGCAGTGTATTGATGATGGATATTATCTGGCACATGAAGTTTGCCCATGCCGGAGGGTTTTGCTTGAGTACGGCATTTGAAAGTCCATCAGGGCCAGGTGCTCTTGATGTGTTTAGGTTTTGAATCATAGAGATCAAGTCGTCGTATGTGACGTTTACTGTCCACTTCGTTTTGACATTGTTTGTTTCTTTTTCGAGTTGGAATGGTCAAGCTGCATAGATGTTTGAAAAATGTGTAATCCACGTTTGTTGCGGCACGTTAGCCGTTAGTTTGTGCTGTTTTTGAGAGTTATCGTTCAGGAGATTCCAAAGCTCTCTTGTGTTGTTTGAGTTATATGTCTTCATTATAGTTTCTGCGTCCATTTGGAGAAGAATTTTCTGTTGAGATTTTTTCCAGTTGTTGTATGATTGTTTCAGTTTTGAGATCTGTAGAGTGTTTTCTGTGGATTTTGTTTTCTTCAACTGTTTTACCGATTTCGCCAGAGATTTTTTCATTTCGGCTATTTCCTGGTTGTATGCATGGAGGTGGATTTTATGTGGGCGGTTTTTGACTGTTTGTTGGAAAGGAAGAAGAATCCACTCATAGTTCAATTTTTCAATGTCTGTCTTATTTGAGGTGCAAAGTTTCGTCGGTAGATGGACTATCGCTGCTTGTGGAATGCGAAGCCTTGAAGATGTTCCATCGAGTTCGAGTGCACAGACTTTTGGAGTTCAATCTTGCTTGACGATGGGGTGTGAGTGGACTGTTAGTTTATTGTAGTCACTTTGTCTGAAATTAATGTTTGTGCTGACTTGACCGATTCAAGCAGGGTTTGTGACAGAAATATATAGTCGATGATTGCAGATGAGGATCCTCTGGCCCATATTGGCATGTACGGAGTGGAGTTGTCTCTTGCATGGTTTAAGAGGATGAGATCCTGGGTGAAAATGTCATTCATCCATCTAGTTGCTTTTGATGAGAGTTGCGTTTGAGTTCGGGGAGTACCATTCTGTGTGACTAAGTTGATGTTAAGGTCCCCACAGAGTATTATTTCTAGATGGTAGTGTATTCCAGCTAATTTGTCAATTGTGATAAACACTCCATCAATGAATGCTTCGGTTGTTATAGCTGCGGGGTTCCAGTAGAGGTTTAGTATTGCAATTCTTGTTTCATCGAGTTTTTTTGTCTGGTGAGTCTCTGTCGTCTTTATTATTGTTAGTTGAATCCAGGCATTGATGTTTTCGCTGGTCAGTACTGCCCATTGGGGGTTTATTTTGATTAGAGTGAGTAATCCGGATGCTGGTCTTCCTTGTTTTTTTACTATTGCTGGGTTGAGAAATGTGAGAAATCCATCGCATGCTGGTGTTTCGCTGATCCATGTCTCTTGTAGGCATATGATTTGATAGTTTTCTAAGTCAGATGAGGGATGGGTAAACAAGTGCAAATTTCCTCTAGTGTTCCATGAGCAGAGTGAGCTCTGGTTTCAGTGATTGTTATGATTGGGAGTTAAGTGAAATTCTTGAGGAAACAGTTTCTGTGATTGAGGTTCCAAAGTCATAGATTCTTTTGAATGGTCGATCTGTTCTGTCCCACTCTTCCGATTGTCATGTGCACTATGCATGTATAAGCTTTGGCAAATGGAGCTCTATACCTGGTGTTTTCTGCTAACTGTACTTTGGCCAGTGATAAAGTGTGAAAGTGTGGTAATCCATGTTTTTTTTAATGTTCCGCTGAATTCGCTTTAGCAAGTAATACACTTTGCAAATACTGCTCTATTCTTCGGGACACATACGTTTCGTTTGTATGATGATTTTTAGCGGCAAAGAGCAGTGGTGGGGAATCGAATCTGCAAAATGAGTTGTGTGGGAAAACAAATCACCGCCAGCGCAGGAGGAAAAAAAATGGCAACTTCACATTCCTGCAAAGTCAGGAACTTCACAAAATTACGTCACTGAAAAAACACTTGTTACACCACTGTAACCACCAATAATCCTGCAGACAAACATCCAAACAGCAAATACTAAAAGGTAGAGAAAGAGAAATGAAGAAAGGGAAACAGAGAACACTAGGACAAGAAACAAAGGCGTGTTAGAAATGGCAAGCTACATCTGGGGGGCAAGTAGCAAAAGAAAGAGGGAAGGGAGGCATCCCCCAAATAAATTGTGAAAAACAAACAAAATGAAAACAATGGAATGGGAAGGGCAAAACAAGAGAAAGAAGAGGAAATAAGGCATCAAAAATAGCATACAGTCCTTTAAAATTCAAATTAAACATACATCATTTGGCAAACAAATTGGCCAAAATATGATTAGGAAATATGTCACAGAACCTCGTGCCTAACTTCTACAAAAGTAATTCCAAAGCCTGTGGAGCTGCAGCATACATGATGACTCGCAATACGATGAACTGCACCATGCACGTGGCGTTACTTACCGCGTTTACGTTCATCAACAGAACAACGTCATGTGTGGCTGAAGGCACAGGAACTATACAAACACCAGTGAGTCCCCAAGTTTAATGTAAGAGTAGGGATCGTGGATTAACAGTGCCCACTTGTGAGTCTTGGGGAACTTGCTTCTATTGTTTAAAACAGATAATTGGTGAACAGTAAATGTCGAAATGGGTTTCTCGCTGGGAAAAGCTACCTCACATGTTTTTTCCAAAGGGATCAGAGAATAAAGCATAACATGCTTTCAATTACATAATGGTCTTTTTTCCCTAAATTGAGTAGGCCGTGCCCCGTGATATAGCCAACATGTCACTACAGGGTTGACATGCATGCCATCCATAGGGGCCTAGGTCAGCAGCACCATAAAATCAAGGTGATCTACTAATTGCAGTGTTTTTTCTTTTGAGTGCTCCTGCAGACCAGGCCGAAGTTTGAGCTTTTACAGGCAATCTTCATTGCATTGTGAATGACAGATGTTACTATTACATGAAATGATGGGCAGATGAACACTTTTACTTATAGTGCTGCACTGGCTGGTGTCATTCTTTCGTGTTATTCTCTGGCCAATAGAACTGGCCCAGGAGTGCAGCATGGATGACAACCGGTGTGACTATGCCCTAAGTCACCCAAGGAAGCGTAATTGATAGAAATTGGTTGCTTCAAACATGCGCCTGCATCCTGTTTATCTAATAACTTAGACAGTGCTTGTTTTACAGTTATCCAAACATCTTTATTTGTGATGTCTGAATAATTGTATCAAGTCTGAGCCAATTGTATCACGTCTAAGCCGACACGTGCTTTGATCGTTACAGTCTTTCTGAATGCTGCGTCCTATATCGCTGCTAATATCTATGAGTCCCTATTATCTCCAATACATTCTAGGTTCTCAATGTGATGCTTCTTATCCCTTGCAAGAAATCCTGAAATCCAGTTTGCTTGAAATCAATAATGTGCTTGTAGCTGTGGTCTGTAGGGCAATATATCTCCGACCATGTTGTGTTTCCTTACCATCCCCTAGTGGGTATTAAATGCTAGTGTTACCCAGATAGCAGATGCAATAAGGAAAGCCTTAAGCTCACGAGCGACTGGCCATAATTGTATGTCATGTACAATACTTAAGATCGAACCAGTCGCATGCGCCACCATTGTGTACTTCCTATTTGCATCTATTCTGGTAACTATGTCTACTCCCTGCTTCTGGAAACTATTGGTGGTAATTCCATTATTTAAGAAAGCAAATAGAAGGAATGCATCAGCTGAAGCTCTGAGGTACAGTGTACTGTACAGCTACAAAGAGAAACCCAGCCCCAACCTCAGGAATGCATCAGCTGACGCTCTGAGGTACAGTTTACTGTACAGCTTCATAGAGAAAACCACAACCTCAGAAATGCATCAGCTGCCCAATTAACAGTGGTCAACGACCTGTTACACGGGGATCACGAACTCCCGCACATCAGTGCGGATACAGCCATTACACAAGATACTCCACCAGCCACTATACTTTACCAGAGCCTCACTAGACCTCCCCCACAGACACCTTCTGCACATATCGCAATGGTATGGAGGCAGGCACAAACAAACATTGGCTGGGGAAACAAAATAACTTTAGCACAACCACTGTGGCACAATTATATCCTTACCGAGGTGCGGAAACTTGCAATGTGGCCCAGGTGGGTGGAGGCAGGTATAACCACAGTCGAGGATGTAATAACAGAGGGCGCCATCTCCCAGTTCGAAGTGCTGCAACAGAAGTTCAGACTCCCCGAGAACGAGCGCTATCACTATGTGCAGCTGCTGCACGCCCTCTGGGGCCACAGGCAGGCACTCATGGGCGCACCGGAGTATACCCCCCTGGAACGCAACCTCTTTCCACAACATATACCCACCATAGTCACATCCACTCTATATAAAGCCATTAGTGTGTTTGCAACCCCGGAATTGGCCAGCCTCAAAACCAAATGGGAAAGAGACGTGGGTGTCATAGAGCCATAGGACTGGGTTCAAGTACTCATGCACCCACGAGAGATTGCCATAGACTCTAAGATCCGGTTGTCCAGCTCAAGATACTACATAGGGTCTACTACCCACGAATGGACCTATTCCGCTGGGAACGGGTGCCGGACCCCAACTGCTTGAGATGCCGGGGGGAGGAGGGCACCTTTCATCACCTACTCTGGGAATGCCCCCAGATACAAACCTTTTGGACGCAATGCTGCCAAAGACTGTCGTGAGTCCTGCATCGGATGGTGGCACTGGAACCCGCGAAATGGCTACTGGGGGTCCCAGATGAAAACGACACAAACAAATGGGAGACTATCTTCTTATCGACCGCAATGTGGCTGATAAAAAGCGACATCACACAGATGTGGGGAGCCCCGAAATGTCCGACTCTGGGCCAATGGTCCGCCGAAATGGACATCTGTGCAATTAAAGAACAAAGAATATATACAGCACGGGGGTGTCCAACCAAAGCTAACAAGATCTGGGGGAAATGGGAAGAGGGTGTGGACTGAGATTCAGTGCGGCGTAGTGGTAAGGTGCGAAACACTCAGCAGTAGAATGGTGGGTCATGCAACTGCAAAACAAACACAAAGCGGCATAACTGATGCCCCAACGAACCGGAAAAGAGGGTGTAGGGGTGACGGGGCAGGAGGGAGGGGTGAATGTTTGTATATTATAATGTTAGGTTAATAAAACAATAAATGTGGTTTAAAAAAAGTGCATCAGCTGACGCTCGGAGGTACAGTGTACTGTACAGCTTCATAGAGAAATTCCCAACCTCAGGAATGCATCAGCTAAGGCTCAGAGGTACAGTGTACTGTACAGCTTCATAAAGAAAACCACAACCTCAGGAATGCATCAGCTAAAGCTCTGCGGTACAGTGCACTGTACACTTTCATAGGGAAAAACCGAACCTCAGGAATGCATCAGCTGACGCTCTGACGTACAGTGTACTGTACAGCTTCGTAGAGAAACCCCCAACCTCAGGAATGCATCAGCTCAAGCTATGAGGTACATTGTACACTTCATAGAGAAATATTTTTGAAGGACAACCCCAAACTCAGGGATAATTCTGGTATAATTCTAAAGTGCAGTGTAGTGTACAACCTCATAGGGAAATAATTTTCAAAGGAAAAACTAACCCCAAAATGTATCAGCATTTGCAATGGCAAATACAGCCTCATGAAAAATAACACCCATGAAAGGATAACACAAATCAGGAATGTCTTGACCATAGGTCTAAGAAGAAATGCCTTGTTCATTATTATAAAAGAAAGACTTGCTTAAGGAGAACCCCAGACCTTGTGGAGTGCTTGGCTATGCCTCTTTCCTCATGTGGTCCTTCCACCATGATTGAGTGACTGCAATCCTTATGGTAGATCCATGGTCGGGATTTGCAAGCTCTGATGGTGAATTGGTTTTCTGGTTTCTGGCTTGGGCGGAATCGATAGCCTAGATCTATGTCCACAAATCGCTCACCCAAAAGTGATGTTGCAGAAGGCCGCCAATTCTAGGCCACACCTCTGCAAGGTCACTCTCGCCCCTTCTCTCATCATTCTCAGGGGTTCCCCCTAAACCTTGCATGGCTGCTGTGTGGTGCCCCTGCTCCTCTCTCTGCCTGCCTCCCACAACATTCACAACATTCACACCTCCATCCTCGCCACTTTAACTGCTCAATCCTGCTCCTACATCCTGAGGCTCCCTTTGATAAGCATGACGTGTGTCGACCCATACACAAAGTTCCTTTGTGAGTGTGACTTCTCGCAGGTAGCCTCTGCACCACAAACGCAACAGCCTACAACAGCAGCAGAGGACTAGACTGCCGGTGGAGGCAGGATCAGGACTAACCAGTGCTTTAAGTCGATGAAATCTAGGTTGCCTCTAGGTATGGAAATGGCCTGTGCTAGGCTCCTCTGTTGTCCTAGATTGGTGTATTATTTTGGCGTTGCAAGATCACAGGAGTTGGTGGGGTTAAGCCGGTACCCCAATTTGTTGAGTAGAAAAAAGGAAAGTTTGTCTCCTGCCTATCTTGCTCCAGTAGTTGAAATGATTGTTCTAACACTTTAGTTAATGTGATACAAGATTCGCTTTTATTAATGATAATATAGAATTGTTTCTTAATATTACATCAGATAAGCATTAAGTACACTCAAATGCAAGGTGCGCCTTGTTTGTCAGCCGACACGTGTTTCGACCCGTGGGTCTTTATCAAGGCTATTGTCAAAAGGTCTTGAGCCCCCTGTGGGGTCCTGGTCCTGATATTGGTGCTGTCCTGTTGACACGCGTGGCTCCTGTTGGGCCCTGGTGCTGCTTGTATCCTAGGTCCGTGTGGCTCCTTTTTTCTACTCATTGCTTTAAGTCGGATGTAAAATCGAGGTGGTAGGCTCTAACAAGGGGGCATAGCCTAAAGAGATGTTGGTGTGGTTTCAGTGATGGCAGGTGCCTCAGGCAAGGAGTGTCTGCCCCAAACAATACATCATGAGACCCTGCAAATATGTATTTTGGGTCACTCAGCATGTTGGCCTTGTTTGTATCCAGTCGGTACGTTGTAAATAAATATCTCCCCGTGGCTTGATTTGTAAATAAACAGCTGTCTATAAATAAATCACTGTCCCACTCAGCATATAAACAGAACATCTCATTCTGTGAATAAATCACCAGGCGACAAACAGCACCAATGAGGATGGCTTTCTCTTTCACACAATATCAGAGAGCATTTATTACCAAAAATCTTTGTTTTTTACCAATATTTATTTAGCATTTTTAAAGCGCTCACACAGCCCGTGGATATTGAGGCACTGTTACAGGAATAGTTTTTTTTTTTTTTTTTTAGTTTGCGTAACTGTTTTTTGTCTTGGTTGCGTATTTATAACGCGCTGGGGATCGAACCTGTGTTGCTTCGTGTCGTCTTGCTTCCAAGGCGCGCATGTTGCCGCTGAGCTCTCCTCCTGGGTCAATATATCGATGATGAAAGGGTTGCATGCTTAAGTCATAAAGCAAATCATTCAAATGGGGCTTGGTGCTCATTTAATTTGTCACAACATGTACCCTAAAGGTAAAACATCTGTAAATACTCATTTACACAGCCTTATCTCTCGGGTATTAAGATCGCGCTGTCTTGTCTTCTCACAACTTGTAAACCAACCGCATGGGTGCGATTTCCAACGAGTGCAGGTCTTCTGCAGTGCAGCTTTCAGTAGTCAGATGCGTGCACAGAAGTGGAGCCTATCAGTGGGTAAGCAGATGAGCAGTTTTGGGAGACTGTCAGGGCACAGCCCCAGCTGGCCCCTGCCCACACCAGATCTACTGAGAGTCAACTGTATGTGGCTGCCTAGGGCTTCACCAACAGGGCAGCACCAAGGGGCATCAGCGGGTCCTTATGAATATAACATCTACCCTGTAGCCATGTCCGTCTGGGCAGAGGAAAATGACCCTCTGTCTGAAGGACGATGCTTTCCTTATACTGGCCCTGGGCAGGTGTGCCATCTGACCCACTGCAGCCCACAGTAGAGTTTCAAGCTGATCCAGGGGGTTGGCAGCAACGTCAACGAGGATGTGGGCAAAGGTAAAAGTGCAGGCTGCCATCCCCCATGGAAACGGTATCGAAAAGCTGCCTAGGGTAAATAGATGGCTGCACCACAGCAGCCCTCAGCGTGTCCCCATTACAATGTATGTATTTGTTTATTTATTTGTGATTTATGGCAGATGACATACAAACAAGCCATAGTAGGGGGCAAGGTGATGAGATAAGAGCAGTGAATTCAAGTCTGCAACATAATATGGTTCTCCAAATATTTTGGACTACATCTCCCATGATACCTCAACCCTGACTATGCTGGCTAGTGCTGATGGGAATTGTAATCCAAAAGGATACTAACGCCTGAAAAGAGGAATACAAATATAGTGTGGGGGTGGGGAGGGGGGGTGATGGGCATGCTGGGGCAGGTGGCATGGTGATGTGTGTATGTGCTAACCGCAGCAGTCTTTCTGAGTGGCAGTGCCCTTGGAAGAATGGTCCTCTGAACTTACAGAGTCTGGTTGGCCAAAGCGGCTACATCACTGGATGCATAAATATGGCGACTCGCTGACTCTAAGCCACCCAGACACTTCTATTGTAGCCCCATTGTTTTTTCTTTCTTCATGTATAGAAATCAGGTGTTGAAGCCCAGTTTTTTTGAAAGATTAGAATGACTTCCTGTGCAAGCTATGCACAGTGTAACATGAAACTACCTGGACATCTTCTGCAGCAATTAATGGGTCAGAGAAAGGATGAGAGGGGTGGAGCAGCTTATCAGCAGAGTGCAGCAGGAGGTGTGGCGGTCGGGCCTGTGCTGAAAAATGCTGAAAATCACTCTTGTGGGAAAAAATCAAACGTCGACACCTCACCTGCAGCCTTCTCCCAGGGCACCTAGTTGTGCCAAGGAAAAAGTGCAAAAGCCAACAGTGGTTGTTGCACCAGGCCCCTCGAAAACTCTTCATGGCGAAACTTAAAACACGCCTCTGCTGAGAATGTGGCCTGTAAGCACTGCAGCTACTGTAACATGTGTGCACACAATCAATGCTTTTCCCACTACCATAAGCTACTAATGTCTCTGCATAGTACTTGTCTCCTCTCATCCGGCTTTTAAGTGGACTGTGTCCTCATGGGTCAGAGGCTTGCTTTTTTTTTACAATTGTCAGCAAAGGTCAGACACCTCCGGGTGCACTCTCCTGCTCATTTATGTGTTTATGTGATTATTTATTTATTTAGGTAGGGTTTGAATCAAAACGTTCACATATTGATCAGGAAAATTAATTTCATTACTACGATTCAGCTTTAAACCAATGTACAACAAAACAACATTTTATTTAAAAGCAACCAGGAAATCCTTAGAAATCATCTAAAAACACATACAAACCTGGAAACAAAATGTCACCTAAGAGTATGCAGATATAAACACAAAATATTACCAACGTAATAAACAACGAGATCTGTAGGCCCAAGAGTCTACATCAAAAGGCTTCAGGTGGAGAAGAAATCCAAATTATGGACAAATCGCCCGAAAAGTTCAGCAACAGATAATAAGATGTTTCACCGTTTCTTGTTTGGTTTCACTCCCACGCAGGTGACACGTTTGTAAATCTTTAGTTATTTTACATCTAGAGCCAATTCTTTGCAGCGTGGTTAGCAAACCAAAGTTGAATCTCATTTAAACTGTTATATAGTTAGGGAGAGGGAATCGTCTTAAATACTTAGGTTGGGTTTCTAATTTTCTTGGAAATCGCATGTATTTTTGCTGGGTTACATATCTCTTTTGATCTAATGTAGATCCCGAAATGTTTTCTTTAATATGGATTAATTAACCATTGCTTAGTAACATCACAATTCAACTGCATCATATATGATTCAATTAGTTTCGTAAAGTTAGTTGATTTTGGAACGCTGCTTCCCTTATAAATGGTTAAGGTTTGCACAAGAGAGAGCCTGGGATAGTGTGGATTATCGCTGCAGTCTCTTGCTAAGCTCCTCTGCCCCCTCGCTCTTTTTCTGCTGTGGAATTTGGAACAAGGAGATAAAAATCCCGACTTTCCCACATCACTGAAATTGTGTGATCTTCCGCACATCATCATAGTGATTCAGTCCACTTATTTGGCAAAATCATGAATGGGTACAACATTGACGACTATAAAAGCTAAGGGCTTATAAGGTAAAACTATCTTTCGGGTTCCTCATTTACTCCGTACAAGGTAGCTTATGGTTAGCAATGATTTTAATCAAAACTTTGGCCCTCATTACAACACTGGCGGTAACCAATGGCGCTATTAGCACCATGGTTTCGGCCAGTATTGTAACGAGTCCGCCAATGTTAAATGGGGAAATACCGCACATTCCAAGGTTGGCGGGGCAGTAATTCCCCATTTAACATTGGCCCTTCCCCATTCCCATTTTTGCACCATAGGGCTCAATGGGACTGGGGAAGGCGGTAATTACGGTACCGCAAATTGCGGTACCGTAATTACCTCGAAAGTCCCTTTGCGGGTCCCTACTTTAATGGCTGGTCCAGACCAGCCGTTAAGGTCGGGACCCGCAAAGGGACATCGTAATTAGGCGCTAAGGGGTTAACGGTGCCACAGCCTTTAACGGCGCCTTTAACCCCTTAGCGCCAGGGTCGTAATGACCCCCTTTGCCTTTACTGAATGCTCAAGCGAATGCTCAACTCTGACGAAGCTAAATGGTGGTTGCACCTCATATCATGAAGAATAACAAAATCGTACACATTTGTTTATAAGGGGTGCCCCTTCTCCCCTTCACTTCCTATGTCACTCCCCTTCCTTAGCAATGTCAGGATCCCTCCCTTTCATCAGACTTAAAGCAATGCTTCTCGCTAGTTCAATAACGAAACTATCCTCCTTTCTGTAACCGGTCATCCCTGATTCATGGAATCATTTGCGTGTAAAACGTGGATTTGCACGCCATTCTGCCCGCAAAACCCTGTTTGATGAATGGGGATTTGTGGTCAAAATGGCAGGCAAATCCCTGCTTTCCACGCAAATAATTCCATGAATCAATGCTGGATCATTTCCCTGGACCCTGTGTGGAAATCTGTAACTGATGATGAACGGGGTCGGGCTTAGGCTTGGGCTGCCTGTGCCATTGTCCAGGGCCTCATGCTAATGGGGGTCACACAAGCAACAGCTGCCACATGCACATGGAGTAATACAGCGTGTATGCTAGAGGGGCTGCACGGCTTCCAAACACTGACCCTTTTATTTCTGTCTTTGCCAGCAAAGCTGTGCTATCACCTCCCAACTCACCTGACGCCCTGGAGAGAAATACCCCTCCCTGGGACCTCACAAATATTCTACCACTGATAACTCTCTTTGTGTAGCCAGACCACTTAAAGTGGAATTTATTTATAAAGTGATATTTAAGTAAGAATTGTTTTGGACAGGATGTTCTTAACTTTTAAGTGATAACAACGGCAACTGGGGCATTTTATTCTGAAAGCACGCGCAAAGTATCAGTCTGCTGCCTAAATCGATGCCTTCTTCCAAGACAATTAAAACGTGTCACACAGAAATGTTTCAAACTATCTCCCTTATTTTGTCAAAACCAAAAAAGCATTTATTTTTTGGTAGAATGTCACATTTTCCACACATCATGGAACTGAATACCCCTTCCTCTCATCTGCTGTTTTCTTCATGTCATCTTTCCTGGAGGCATCTTGCTTTCCCATTTCGGATCGCCCTGGTATCTCCCCTCTTCTGTGGTGATGTGGGGGAGTCGAGTTCTTATGTTTCTTCCAAACATCACTTCCGAAGGTGTCTTTCCAGTGGTGTTGTGCGGTGTGTTTCTGTAGTCCTGCATCAGTTGACACAACAGCTTCTCCACAGGCTCCCCTGTGAGCAGATCTATCTGGGTCGTGCGCTTGATATTGCGCATAAACCTTTCTATGGTGTCATTTGCTTGGGGCCATGAAGGTGTTATTTTGCGATGGCGAAAACCCATGTATTCTGCAAAAGATTTGAAGTCCTGCCCGTGAATGGGGGCCCGTTGTCTGTTTAGATAACCCTGGGGACACCATAGGTGGCAAAAATTCAGTCTAGAGCAGGAATGGCACGATATGCCGATGTGGATGGCACTATCTGTAAATCCGGGAATCGCGAGTAGTCATCCACCACTACTAATATGTGTTTTCCACCTTCCAGTGGTCCGAAACGTGGTCATACATAGGAGTTTGGGTCAGGTGTGAGGGTTTATGACTGCGCAGGGGGGGCAGGTTTTGAGCAATTCCTCCACATGGGCGTCGGGATGGGGGAACCACAGTTTTTGTCTCAGCATCCTTTTCGTGGACACTATCCCTCTGTGTCCTTCTTGTGCTAGCTGAAGGACTTTTTGCCTTAGACTGTGTGGACTACCACTTTAGTGCCTTTCAGCAATAGCCCTTCGTCCGACTTGGTAAATTCTTCCTTGACGGCTAAGAAACACGTGATGTCTTGTTGCACCTTCCCCTACGTTTTCTTTAAGTTGCTTCGCTTGCTTCCAGTGACCCGTTTCCAGGCACCTCAGGATGATCTGCAGACCCTGATCCGCATTAGACTCCAGAGCTATCATGTCAGTGTCTAGACCTTGTGGTGTGTTACATTGGATAATATATCTGATGTATTGATCCACTATCGATGGGTCCGCGGTGCTCTACTTGTTCGGGTGTCTCAAAGAAAATCTGCTGGATTTTGCTCCTTTCCTGGCCTGTGAATTATGTTGAACTGATGGTCTTGAAGCCATAGTGCCCACCTGGCTATTCTTGGTGGCATCTTGGCTTGCGGGTTGCCGTTGAGGAACAATAAAGCCTGGTGGTCTGTGGCGACTGGGAAAGGTTTCCCGTAGAGAAATAAATGAAAGTGTTTGCAAGCCCAGACCATGACGAGGCCCTCCTTTTCGGCCTGCGAGTAGGCTTGTTCCGTTCTTGATAAACTTCTGCTAGTGTATGATACGATGTGTTTTGCATGTCCATTTCTTTCATACAATTGGGTCAACCTCCGAGGCCGACTTGGCTCGCATCCAAGACTAGTTCAGTAAGCATTTTCGGGTCAAAGAAGGCCATGTTCTTGGCGTCTGCAATGCAAGCCTTGATGAGTTGGATCACCTCTTGGCATCTGTTGGACCATTTGAATCCCGAGTTGAGCTTGGTGAGTGCCCTAAGAGGTTCAATGATGGATGCAAAGTACTTGATATATCGCGTGGAGTAGCTCGCTAGACCGAGGAAGGACCTGAGGTCGGTGGAGGAGTTAGGTGGTTCTGCACAAGTGAGGACACTGACTTTCTCAGGGTCAGGTGTCATACCTCTTTCAGAAAAGATATGCCCGAAAAACCTGTTAAACAGGATATGATATTGTGCCTCCTTTATTGTATATATTGGCCTAAACCCAGTCGCTCTGCGAAGAAATCTGCGTTGCAAAGTTCCGATCTTAGATCGACTTAGCCGCCATCTTAGGTCCGTCCGCCATTTTGATTTCCATTCCAAAGTAATTCTGTGTTCTAAAATGGTGGACAGTGTTTCCTGCTTGTAACTTAGCCGTCCCGACCTTTGACTACAAGTTAATGTCTAAACTGTCCGTTGGCCGAATGTTTGGGTCGAGTAAAGAGACCTTGTCCCATGTCTAACTTGTAGACAGAGGATTACCTGCACCAACAAGTCCGATCCGCGGACATACATCAAATACAATGCTGTCTGAATACTGAACATGGACACTTGATCAACTACATTGTATAGGATGTTTGTTGAGGCTTAATGTTAAATCCAAAGATACACTGTTGCCATTGTGACTTGTTGATGTACAAACTGAAAATGATCCATATGCATAAAGTTGGAAACTAGAAGTGAACTCGGCACGAACCCTAGACCGAGAATTATTAACCTGTAGGGGGGCTGGACATTATGATCCAAACTGTATAAAAAGTGTAAATGTTTAGGCGTCCAGTACCTCTCAATTCTCAAACTGAATGGGCTGGTATTCGCTATGATGTACTGAGGGCCAGATAGCTATCTGATACTTTGTTTCTTTGTAAACTGTACAGTTATTTAAAGAAAGATCTGTGAATCTTTATAAGCCCGTGTTTGGTGTATTTCTGTTCGGGGTACTCGGCCTCGATATTTCCTTTTGCTTTTACAGATGGCACCCGAATAGGGACCCTCAAGATTGATGCCAGCTCATTGAAGGTTGACGTGGCTATCGGACCGGGATCGGACGGTGTAAAAGGGAGCCCCTTTCTTGGATGAGAAGCGACATCTCAGCAGCGCTGCACGACCCAATCCCTGGACGGTGAGCACACGGTCCGACGCGGCATCTTGACGAGGGTCCATATATCGAGGCGGGCAAATTTGCCGAAATTACCAACCACGTGGGACCTTAGAACTTTTTAATCCGATCGGAACTTCTTAGGATTTGATCAGGTGAGTCGTGACCCGATTCTTAACTACCCTGATAATTTGTTTTGGCGCATTACACTTGCAAGTGCAATTATTGACTAGATAACACCAGTATTCTGGTATGCCTGGGAAATTGTCTGCCTGCTTCAGGGCATTATTCCGCAGTGATAGACAATCTTTGGAATTTGGCTGACCAGCACCAATGGAGGGGTCACCGGCGTGTTCTATGTACTGTAAGCACGGTATTGGTAGTATAGTATTTAATGATATTTGGCACAGACAAACTAAACATGCTTCCGAACTTCAGTGACCAATCAATGATAGTTTTGAAATTCCTCGTATTGAATACTTAAAATCCATATTATTGAAGAAAAAGGCTAGACCTGCAGCATTCGATGTATTACAGAATTGGAAGAAAGAAGTTATGCAACAGCTTAAGAGTAGAGAAAAGCATGCGCGCTGTCATATGACGAATGCTGAAAAAGCGTTGTTATATGACCAGAATAAACAGTCTGAGTCAGTTAGGAATTTGGATAGGGCTTTTTCACTTGGTATCCAGAAAATGTAGCCCTCTAAAGACTTTCATGTATCTGATGAGCTCATTGACAAACTTTTAAATGGACGAAGGCCTGGTGCCACTGCGCCACCTCCATATGTTCCTCTTCCTGCTGTTATTCCTCCTCCCGTAACTCTTCTTGCTCCTCCTATTGCTCCTCTTAATGTTCCTCTTCCTCCGGCTGTTGTTCCTCCTCTTGTCGTCGCTCCTCCACCTGCTCCTCCACCTTTGCCTGCTGTTACGGGTCCGGTGGGTTTGCCTGCCGCGCCAGTGATACTACCTCTGTCTCCGAGTGTACAAAATGTGCCTACTCTCCCGATTCCAAGTGGTTCTACACCGCTTGTCGTAGATCGGGGAGCGGGATCGAGGATTGTAACTCGTAATACTGTGTCTTCAGAGAGAAAGCATGAATTGACTGCATGGGCTAAGCATTGCATGGAGAGGGGTGAACACGCTAATGTTCTTGCCACATTCTGTTATTTAGACAATTTTCCTGAGAAAAACGTTTTTATTGAAGGATTAGGAATTTATTTATTTGTAATGTGGAACAAGTCCGATCCGCGGACATACATCAAATACAATGCTGTCTGAATACTCCCAGAAGGGTTAAGGGATCTGAATACTTTAGCATTCTCTAGAGATACTGCGGAGAAAGTACAAGAGCATGTCGAGAGGGTTTTTGTGTATAGAAGGGAGCTGGAAAGGTTAAGGAATGAAGATATAGATGGTGATAGTTTGGACGCTATATTTATAAAGAAACGGTTCTTTCCTTGTCGTAAATCGATAAATGAGGAAACACGAATGTTAAGACGGATTTCTGAACTCTGTCCTGGTGGCGCAGAAGTTCAGAAGGCCATCCTAATTACTTGGAACAGGGTAACCTCTGGACGAGCCAGACCAATCAAGGTAGCGATCGCGGCGGTCAAGACTAGGTCTCAAGAGGGGTGAGGGTGACTGAAAGCCCGCAATGAGCACACAAAGCAAGAACACTTACAAACTACTCCAAACAGTTGTTATATTAAAAATATATATACATTTATTTCAAGGCCTTTAAAACAATGACCGTAGCGAGAAAATCACAATATAACGATAGTAAACCAACACATACCATATCAACACAATATATATACAAATACAACAAGTCTCAAGCGTTATATGCACGAAATGTGTAGTCCACCTAAAAGGGAGGGAAAACAGGCAGTGCGCAATAATGCTTAGACCCAGTTTGCCTTGAGAGGCACCTAACTAGATGGAAGTCCGAGCCCTGCGAAGAGTGGAGCCTTGTGCTCAAAAGTACCTGCACGCGCTGGTGCCAACGGGCAAAAGGAGAAGCTCTTTGAGGGAAATCAGGCAGTTCAGTTTAGTGCACAAAAGAAGAAGAACAAGTTCCGCGACTCAAGCGCAGCCGCCACAGTGGGCAGAAGCAGAGCGCGAGTACGGAAAAGGGTGCTGTTTGACACAGAGGGGAAAAGCAATGGGCTCCTGCAGGAGGAGCGACCAGATCCTAGCTATGCTACTCACCGGTCCCCGATGCAAGCAGACCCAGGCTTCTCCACGTCCGTTTCAGTAGCTGGCAGGTTCAGAAGAGCAGGAAACGCCTCGTCGTCGTGTTGAGTAAAAAGATGTCCCAATCGAAGAAACCCGCACAGTTTGTTACCTCAGCAGGGCAACAGAGCGGCCGTGTGTATCTGAGCCAAATGTACACTACTCACTTCAGACCTGGGAACGCCAAGTGTACGAAGCGTGTGAGAGTGACAAGGACTCGAAATACTACACAACCTGGCGGCGGTTACAGAGCAAGACTCCTGTGTAAGCTGGTCAGTCAGCTGGATGGCCCAGAGACGCTTCCAAAGGCTTACTGGCAGGAGATGGTGAAGATGCCGAAAATAGCTGTTCCCGCTATTCCAAGGGTCGAAGTACCAGTACAGGCCTTCTGGTTCGATCAAAGGTGAAAAGGGTTTCACAAGACGACAGCAGTGCAGAGGAGAAGTCCTTCAGCGGGTCACCAGCGATTCCTCGGTCCAGCCTCTTGGTTGCAGGATACTTGGCTCCTGTATTCCTTCGTTCGTGAGAACTCAGGAGTTCGACATGGTAGTGGTGTTTCCAGCCCCCTCTTATCCACGGTTCCCTTCGCGCCAAAACAGAGGGGACCCAATGGGAGATCCCCTCATCAACACTCACACCATTCGTGGACCAATCACGGACCACGTTGGTCCCAGGCATTCACACCACCCTAGACTCTCTGGCACCCAGGATGTGTATTGGGACCAGACATCCCAGCCCACATCCTGGAGGCACACACAAGACATGTAGAAGCCCGCGAAAGCATCCATGTTTCGCGGGAAAGTACATGCCCAAATAAGGAAGGCCCCGGGTCGGCTCGACCTGGGGAAGGTGAAGGGAGCAAGACGGTCAGCGGACAGGACAAAGGAGCCTCGTGGTCTGGCCATCTTGGGAGCCAGGCCACCATTTTGGTTTAAGCGCGGAAAACGCGCTTAGAACGCCAAAAGGAGCTCAAACACAGGAAACGATCGCTGCCACCATTCCCGTCCCTGAATCACTTGCACCGATCAGATACAATCCTAAACGAGTATCTAGGGCCTGTAGAAGGCTAGAGACCCAAGAGAGCTGTAACTTAGCTTACAGTGCCCTCTTGTATCATGTTGCACGAAAGCCGCAACATGATAAAAGAAACTACGGGAAACAGCGTTCCCCGGTACTGACTGTCTTAAGGGAATGTCAGTTTCCCCGTAAGAAAGGAGCGAAAGCCCAGAGGAGTGCGGCAGAAGGCTGCACTTCTCTGGCAAAGTCAAGGACAAGGTGAAAAACAACAGCAAAAAGTTTAGGGGTTGCCACATGGAAGGAAAATTACCTACAATTACGAAATCTTTCCTAACACTCGCCCCTCCCAGACTATGGACAGGGGGAACTAATCCACCCCTGGATGAGTCTCTTGTTCAGGTCGGTTAAACATTCTGGACAACCCATCAGCATTGCTATGTTGGACACCTGGCCTATGCTCAATAGTGAAGTCGAAGCCTTGTAGACTTATGGACCACCTAAGCAACTTTGGATTCTTCCCCTTCATGTTCATTAGCCACTTTAAGGGCTTATGGTCAGTTTGCACAGTGAAGTGGGTCCCATAGAGGTAGGGCCTCAGCTTCCTTAGGGCCCACACAACAGAGAAACATTCTTTCTCTACCGTGGACCATCTGAGCTCTCTGTCCTTAAGCTGGCGGCTAATAAAACCAATAGGGTGTTCCTTACCCTTCTCATCTACTTGTGATAGTACAGCTCCTATCCCAGTGTCAGAGGCGTCCGTCTGCACGATAAAAGGTCTTTGATAATCAGGGGCCCTGAGGACAGGGGCCTGGCACAAGGAGTCTTTTAAGCCATTGAAGGCCTTCTCACACTCGTCGGTCCAAGTTACCTTCTTGGGTTTCTTCAGAGTTGTGAGGGCAATCAGAGGGGCAGCTATGGTGCCATAGTCTGCCACAAAATTGCAGTAATACCCCGTGAGTCCTAAGAAGGCTCTCACTTGGGTCTGCGTAGTGGGGGTAGGCCAGTCTTGTACTGCTTGTACTTTACTGGGAAGAGGCTGTATCCTCCCTCCACCTACTTCATGTCCAAGGTAAACCACTGAGCCTTGTCCAATCTGGCATTTGCTAGCCTTTATGGTCAGGTGTGCTTTCTGAAGAGCATGGAGCACAATCCCGAGGTGTTTCACATGGTCTTCCCAGGTGGCACTGAAAACTGCTATATCGTCCAGATATGCAAGACAGAATTCGTCCAACCCATTCAACACATGATTCACAAGCCTCTGGAAAGTGGCAGGTGCATTCTTCAACCCGAACGGCATTACCCGGAATTGGTAAAGGCCGTCTGGAGTAGAAAATGCTGTCTTCTCCTTGGCATGTTCTGCTAAAGCTATTTGCCAATAGCCAGCAGTGAGGTCAAACGTGCTGAGGTACTTGGAGGCACCCAAAGTATCCACCAGCTCATCTGTTCGAGGCAAGGGGTGTGCATCTGTCTTGGTGACAGCATTCAGAGCCCTGTAATCCACGCAGAACCTCAATTCAGAAGTGCCTGCCTTTGGAACCAAAACCACAGGGCTGGACCAAGGACTACTAGAGGGTTCAATCACCCCAAGGTCTAACATCTTGTTGACCACGGTCTTAATATAAAACCGTACTTTGTCTGACATCCTGTATCCCCTACCTTTGGTAGGTACACTGTCTCCTGTGTCAATATTATGTTTACACAAAGGTGTCAAACCAGGCGACTGTGAAAACAGGGGGGAAAACTGCCTAAGCAAACTTTTCACCTCAGCCTGCTGATCAGAAGTCAGGTGAGGGGCCACTCGGACACCCTCAAAGGAGCTATCTGAAGGACCGCTTTGGAACAGGTGGGGGAGAGGTTCAGTCTCCTCTTCCTCAACATCTGAAGCCAGTAGCAGTGCTGCGATTTCGACTCTTGGGATGAAAGCCTTCAGCCTATTCACGGGAAACACTTTTGGAGCCTGTCCAGGCCTTCCAAGGTCCACTAAATAGTTAACCTCACCCAGGGGCTCCACCACTGTGTAAGGGCCTGACCATTTGTCCTGTAAAGCTTGAGGCCTTATGGGATTCATGATCAGGACTTGCTGACCAGGTGTAAAGTTGATGAGGGAAGCTTTCTGGTCGTACCAATGTTTCACCAGTGCTTGTCCTGCCTTCAATTTATCACTAGCCAAGCCCATCAGAAGTACCATCCGTTTTCTGAGCCCTAGCACATAATCAACTACGTTGGTAGTAACAGGGGGAGTGGGCATCTCCCATCCCTCTTTGACGATGGCTAAGGGTCCCCGTACGGGATGACCGAACAGAAGTTCGAAGGGGCTGAAACCAAAACACCCTCCTGTGGCACCTCTCAGTAGGCAAACAGTAAGCATGGTAAAAGAAGATCCCATTTTTTTCTCTGAGGTTCCTCCAGAGCCCCAATCATGCTCTTTAACGTTCTGTTGAAACGTTCCACCAGACCATTGGTCTGGGGGTGGTATGCAGAAGAGAACTTGTAGGTGACCCCACATTCTTTCCACATAGCCTGCATATACTTCGACATAAAGTTGCTGCCACGATCCGACACAACTTCTTTAGGGAAGCCAACCCTAGTAAATATGCCAAGTAAAGCTTTTGCAACTGACTTGGCAGTTACAGTTTTCAATGGGATGGCCTCAGGATATCTGGTTGCATGGTCGACCAGCACCAGGATAAACCTATTGCCCGAGGATGTTTGCGGGTCAAGGGGACCAACGATGTCGATCCCTACCCTTTCAAATGGTACCCCCACAACTGGGAGCGGTACCAACGGAGCTTGGATTGTCGCGCCAACCTTACCAGACAACTGGCAGGAGGCACAACTCCTGCAGTGACTTTCTACTTGCACCCCCATCTTGGGCCAGTAGAAGTGCATGGATAACCTTTGCTTGGTCCTCTTCATACCAAGGTGACCAGCAAGGGGAACTTCATGCGCCAACTGCAGGAGGAAGGGCCTAACAGCAAGGGGAACCACCAACCTCCTGTGGTCTCCTTCTGTAGACTCTGTGGGCTCACTATACAGGAGTCCACCTTCCCAATAAATCCTATGCGTCCCAGGAGGTTCACCCTCAAGCTGGGAGCAGGCCTGTCTCCTTAGGCCTTCCAGAGATGGGCACTCACGTTGGCCTTTACTGAATTTGTCCCTATCAGGACCTCCTTCAACTAACAAGTCTTTTAGTTCAGGATGATCATTGGGGTCAAATACTTCAGGCATCGCCACCTCCTCGTCAGGCCCGGGCGATTGACCAACTTCCTCCACCGCAGTGGTAGGCGAGCTCGGGGGAATATTCTCTTTCCCTCGTCTTGACTTGTCGACTCCTTTCGCCTTGGGTTTCCCCTTCGGCTGGGGCAGCGTATTGGTCTTGGCCAATGCTGCCCGTGCTTGAGACCGTGTGTAGGGTCTTTCGGCAGTGTCTCCTATGAGCCCTAAAGCTCTGAGATCATTACCTAACAAGACCTTTCCCGGGACGTTTCTCTGAATGCTCACTGGAATCCTGACTGCTGTACCATTTAAAGTAAGATTTACAGGTATTACTGGGAACATACGGAGTGGGCCGTCAGCCAACTTAGTGGGCATCAGAGTAGCTCTGGCAACTTCCTCTGAGTCTACCAAGGTAGAATCCACTACAGTGCGACTGCACCCACTATCCCTAAGAGCTGGAGTATCTACTCCATTGATCAGCACACTTTCTTTAAAGTAGTGCTTGGTATTATCAGGAATCCTAGCATAAGCCTCTGCGACTTTAGGCTCCCAGGAACCCAGGGAAACTAAAACTACCTCAGCCTCTATCCCGCTGGGAAATGAGTCTGAGGAGAAGGTAGCTCCTGTAATCTCTTCTTCCTCGTAGGAGGAGAAGGCCAGATTAGCGGAGTGGACCCCCAAAGGTCTAACCTTACACCGGGGATCCCCCTTTACGTGGTCAGTTGCTCCACAAGCAAAACAAGATCCATTGGGTCTGTTTACATAGGGAGGCTTATTGTAACCAGAGTTCTGTTTCGGAGGCTGACCTCCACTACCCTGTGAGTTCTCTTGTGTCTTACCCTTATTTTTCTTTTTGTGGCCCTTATGAGAAGAAGATTTATCAGATTCTCCACCCTCCTTATCTTTGGACTTTTTCCCTTCCTCCTGCTTACCAGGATGAGTTTTGTCCTTATCGGACACTCAATGTGACACCCAGAAATCGGCTGCAATGGCCAGCTTCTTAGGATCTATCTCCTTCGAATCGACCAAATGCTGCTTAAACTCCGGGGAAGAAGATGCAAAAATGTGTTCCAGCATGACAAGATTTATCATGCCTTCGAAGGTAGAAACCTTATAACCTTCGACCCAGCCAGTTAAGTTTTTCAAGGACTCAGTGACATAAGATACCCAAGTACCACCTTCCTTTTTCTTATACTCTCTGAAACGTTTCAAATATTGGGCCGGAGTCTTCCCAAACTTTAAAATGAGAGTTTGCTTTAACATTGCGAAATCAGCTCGCTCAGCCTTCGACATTTCCATAATGGCACTACAGCCAGAATGGGGCAGTCTGCTGAGTAACCAGGCAATCTTATCAGCATTGTCAACTTGTTGAACTTCACATGCATAATCAAACGCATTCAGCCAGTCCATAATGTCATTCCTTTCTTCATACACACTGAGCAGATCTTTTGGAAACCGTGGATGAGAGGAGGCCCCAGACCCATGTCCAGGACCCTTGGACCCATTTGCAATCTGAAGCTTGGCCAGTTCCAACTGGTGATCCCTGTCTTTTTGTTTTTCTGCCTGTTCGAGTTTTAGTTTGGCTATGCTGAATTCAAGCTCCTGCTGCCTAAACCGCAGCTCTTGCTTCTTGAATTCAAGCATAGCCTCCCCATCAGCACTGGCAGAGGAAACATTAGACATCTCATCCTCCCTGTCCTCGTGGTCGCGATGGATCAGTGCAGCGGCAGAACCGTCAGTTCTACCAGTGAGAGCAGCCCCACCTCCTTCCGCACTGTCCTCAGAAGTTATAGCGTCAAGCTGCGCTTCTTGCCACGCCACGATTCTTTGGATCATTTCCAATTTCGTGCCTTGAGAGGAAACACCTCTCTCCGCACACATCTTTTTCAATGTTTCTGATTTGGAAGCATTTAAAGTTAACAAGGTATTTGTTTCCATACTGTTAGATAGGACTATGGCCTTTTTACAGTTATACTACAACAATTCACTACGTGTCCTGGTTGGAATAACCTGAAATGCCTTAGTTCGTGCGCAACACTGGATACCTTCAGCCGTATCCCACCGCTGTACACCAATTTGTTAAGACGGATTTCTGAACTCTGTCCTGGTGGCGCAGAAGTTCAGAAGGCCAACCTAATTACTTGGAACAGGGTAACCTCTGGACGAGCCAGACCAACCAAGGTAGCGATCGCGGCGGTCAAGACTAGGTCTCAAGAGGGGTGAGGGTGACTGAAAGCCCGCAATGAGCACACAAAGCAAGAACACTGACAAACTACTCCAAACAGTTGTTATATTAAAAATATATATACATTTATTTCAAGGCCTTTAAAACAATGACCGTAGCGAGAAAATGACAATATAACGATAGTAAACCAACACATACCATATCAACACAATATATATACAAATACAACAAGTCTCAAGCGTTATATGCACGAAATGTGTAGTCCACCTGAAAGGGAGGGAAAACAGGCAGTGCACAATAATGCTTAGACCCAGTTTGCCTTGAGAGGCACCTAACTAGATGGAAGTCCGAGCCCTGCGAAGAGTGGAGCCTTGTGCTCAAAAGTACCTGCACGCGCTGGTGCCAACGGGCAAAAGGAGAAGCTCTTCGAGGGAAATCAGGCAGTTCAGTTTAGTGCACAAAAGAAGAAGAACAAGTTCTGCGACTCAAGCGCAGCCTCCACAGTGGGCAGAAGCAGAGCGCGAGTACGGAAAAGGGTGCTGTTTGACACAGCGGGGAAAAGCAATGGGCTCCTGCAGGAGGGCGACCAGATCCTAGCTATGCTACTCACCGGTCCCCGATGCAAGCAGACCCAGGCTTCTCCGCGTCCGTTTCAGTAGCTGGCAGGTTCAGAAGAGCAGGAAACGCCTCGTCGACGTGTTGAGTAAAAAGACGTCCCAATCGAAGAAACCCGCACAGTTTGTTACCACAGCAGGGCAACAGAGCGGCCGTGTGTATCTGAGCCAAATGTACACTACTCACTTCAGACCTGGGAACGCCAAGTGTACGAAGCGTGTGAGAGTGACAAGGACTCGAAATACTACACAACCTGGCGGCGGTTACAGAGCAAGACTCCCGTGTAAGCTGGTCAGTCAGCTGGATGGCCCAGAGACGCTTCCAAAGGCTTACTGGCAGGAGATGGTGAAGATGCCGAGAATAGCTGTTCCCGCTATTCCAAGGGTCGAAGTACCAGTACAGGCCTTCTGGTTCGATCAAAGGTGAAAAGGGTTTTACAAGGCGACAGCAGTGCAGAGGAGAAGTCCTTCAGCGGGTCACCAGCGATTCCTCGGTCCAGCCTCTTGGTTGCAGGATACTTGGCTCCTGTATTCCTTCGTTCGTGAGAACTCAGGAGATCGACATGGTAGTGGTGTTTCCAGCCCCCTCTTATCCACGGTTCCCTTCGCGCCAAAACGGAGGGGACCCAATGGGAGATACGCTCATCAACACTCACACCATTCGTGGACCAATCACGGACCACGGTGGTCCCAGGCATTCACACCACCCTAGACTCTCTGGCACCCAGGATGTGTATTGGGACCAGACATCCCAGCCCACATCCTGGAGGCACACACAAGACATGTAGAAGCCCGCGAAAGCATCCGTGTTTTGCGGGAAAGTACATGCCCAAATAAGGAAGGCCCCGGGTCGGCTCGACCTGGGGAAGGTGAAGGGAGCAAGACGGTCAGCGGACAGGACAAAGGAGCCTCGTGGTCTGGCCATTTTGGGAGCCAGGCCACCATTTTGGGTTAAGCGCAGAAAACGCGCTTAGAACGCCAAAAGGAGCTCAAAACACAAGAAACGATCGCTGCCACCATTCCCGTCCCTGAATCACTTGCACCGATCAGATACAATCCTAAACGAGTATCTAGGGCCTGTAGAAGGCTAGAGACCCAAGAGAGCTGTAACTTAGCTTACAGTGCCCTCTTGTGTCATGTTGCACGAAAGCCGCAACATGATAAAAGAAACTACGGGAAACAGCGTTCCCTGGTACTGACTGTCTTAAGGGCATGTCAGTTTCCCCGTAAGAAAGGAGCGAAAGCCCAGAGGAGTGCGGCAGAAGGCTGCACTTCTCTGGCAAAGTCAAGAACAAGGTGAAAAACAACAGCAAAAAGTTTAGGGGTTGCCACATGGAAGGAAAATTACCTACAATTACGAAATCTTTCCTAACAACGAATTTGTATGAAAGATGCGATTAGGTGGATCTCAGACACGTCGATAACTCCCGTTGAAGTATATGACACGTATAGTCAGTATACGCCAGAAATGCAGGGTAAAGTGATACAGGTAATGGTAGAGTACCTACAGGATGAATGCTTAAAAAGAAAGATTTGTTGTCCCGCAGAGTTATAGAGTATTTATGAGAGGGGTTTTTCGTTTGACACTTCTTCGGCTGCTTTAGCGCTCGATCTAGCTCTGTTGCTTAGTAAGCGTTTGGAGTTACCTACTTCTCAGTTGCCTGTGAGAGAGGCTCCTCCGACATTTGCCACAAAAGTTGAGATTCCCGCTGATCCTGCAGCAGGTACACCTGTTGAAGATATTCCTGCACATTATTTGTCGCAGTTTGTTCACGTCCCGTTCTCGAGACAGGAAGTGAACACCATTAAACAATCTATTCCCGATATTAGGAAGAATCCGACAGGGTTCTACAAAAAAATAGAGTCTGTCTTGCAGTCGTCAGTATTTACCTTAAGTGATATTGATTTGTTATTTCCCGTACTCTTGCCTGTTGATTTATGGAAGCAGATTAGGACTGTAGATGATGTACCAGGGTTAGGAGATTCATGGGATAATATGGCTAGACTCGATAGAGAAAGGCCAGCTGGCGAGAGACCACCACAGGGAATACTAACTTTGCCTGATAGAATAGTTACGAAATTGAAAGCTATAATTCCTGAAAGAAGGATTATTTGGGACAAGCTTACTGCCTGTGTCCAAGGGAAGTCTGAGGGTGCTACCGAGTTCTTTAATCCATTCGAACAAGTATTTTCAGATTTCAGTGGGCAGGATTTAAGCACAGAGTCTGGGAAACGACTATTTGTGGACACATTTGCGCGTGGATTGCTGCTTGACATACAGTCACAAATTATGTCCTCAGAGAGCGCTTGGCAAGTCTCAGTCAGAAATACTGCATATGGCTCAGTACTATGAGAATCGTGTCAATAACGAAAAGGAAAGAGTTGAAAAGAGAAAAGGTGACTTAAAGACAAAAGTATTATTGCAACAAATTTTTAGAGGCCCTAGAGTGGGTCATTCGCAATTCAGGGGTCAGTACGTTCCACAGGGAAATGTGCCATTGGGTCCTATAAACATAAACCAGTGTGCTTATTGCAGACAGGAGGGTCATTGGCGTGCACAATGCCCGATCCTCCAGCAGAGGTCGAATAACACATTTGGGAATATGGGTAGACGATCCAGGGGCCGCCCAGGTGCAGGGGGTCCTAGTAGAAGTCAGTTTTCACAGGATTCACAGCAACCTTTTTCACAGGACAATCAGGCA
The DNA here is from genome assembly GCF_040938575.1 of Ambystoma mexicanum. Lineage (NCBI taxonomy): Eukaryota > Metazoa > Chordata > Amphibia > Caudata > Ambystomatidae > Ambystoma > Ambystoma mexicanum. The sequence continues at coordinate 819,375,961 of NC_090922.1, forward strand.
CAAGTGTGGATAATAGAAACATTTTTGATCATCCTTCTGCCGCTTACCTCTCTGAAGAACTTCCTTTCGACGACATTCTGTTTCGCTAGGATTGCCCGAAGCAGGGTTTGGAACCGACGCCTATTCCCGTTAATCAGAAAGGTCCCTACATTTAGATGATAGTGGGAAATAGGAAACATCTATTCTTGATAGATACAGGGGCACAAAAGTGTTCCATTGACCATTCACGGGTTCCAAACATTCCACTGTCAGGGCAAACCAATGTTTCTGTAGGGTTTTCTGGCACACCAGTTGTCTGTCCGGTTTCTTCTCCGGTACCTATTTCTTTGGGTCAATTTACGGACCACTGTCCATTCCTTTTGACCATGAATTGTGGAGAGAATTTGTTGGGGTTGAATCTGTTGAAGGAATTAAATGCAGTAATTCATTGTTCTTCTGATGGAGTGCGTTTGACGATTTCACCACAGCAACTTTCTGTCTCTCAATTCTTAACCAGACCTTTGCCGCCAGAATTTAGTGATGTTCTGGAGTGTTTATGGGCAATTGACAACAATGATGTCGGAGTTTTGCAAATTGAGCCCGTTAAGATTATTTTAAAACATGGAGTTAAGTTGCCACGTATTCCCCAGTATAAGATTTCAGTCGATGGTGAGCAAGCTTTGAAATGCATAGTCTCCAATTTTGTGCATCGAGGGGTGATCAAGGAAATTGCAGGTAGTTTGTGCAATAGTCTGATCTTGCCCGTGTACAAGAAAGGCGATAATGCAATTCTCTTTCGTTTCATTATTGATCTACGTGCTATCAATAAGATTATGGCTCCACAATTTCCCATTGTGCCTGATGTAACGACAATATTAACCATGATTCTGTTTTCTGCTACTCACTTTAGTGTTGTGGATCTAAAGAACGCCTTCTTTAGTATCCCTATACATAAAGACAGTAGATACTTGTTCGCGTTCACCTTCGGGGGACGTTCGTTCACCTTTACCCGTGCACCGCAAGGTTACACGGAAAGTCCTAGAATTTACAGTAGGGCTTTGAAAGAGCAGCTCGACACACTTGAGTTGCCCACTACTTGTACACTGCTTCAGTATGTAGACAACCTACTCCTAGCTGCTGACTCAGAGAGTGCCTGTAAGGAGGGCACCGTGTTGTTGCTTATCCACCCAGCACAACATGGACACAAAGCTTCGCTTAAAAAATGTCAATATTGTCGACAGGAGGTCGCATATTTAGGCTATCTCCTGTCAAAGGAGGGAAGAAGGTTGACGCCTGAACGGATAAAAATAATTTCTAGCATGTCTGTCCCAAATACACAGAAGGAAGTTAGAGCCTTGATAGGAATGGCTTCTTACTGTAGAGAGTGGATCCCGAACTTCTCCTTAGTGATGAATCCAATGTTGGCTCTGACGAAGAAGGGCATTTTTTCGTCATAGCCGTGGAACTTGGAACACCAGCAAGCATTTGATCTTCTGAAGACTGCATTGTTCTCGGCACCAGTTATGGGCACACCAAACTATGAAAAGGCCTTTGTGTTGTATGTGCATGAATGTGATGGATGTGCTTTGGCTGTATTAACGCAGGAACACGGATGGAAGAATAAGCCGTGCGGCTACTTTTCTTCCACCCTTGATCCTGTAGCATGCGCTTTGCCAAGATGTTTGAGAGCTGTTGCTGCTGTTGCGTCTGTAAAACAGAGTGAGGGAATCGTCGTAGGCCATGCTTTAACCCTGATGGTACCTCACTCTGTAGATGTTCTATGAAACAGAACACAAACGCAACACCTCACCTCTGCACGATTAACGAGATATGAATTGATCTTGTTTGCATTGCACATCCAAATAAAGAGGTGTTGTGTCCTTAATCCGGCTGAATTTTTACCTTTTCTGCAAGGTACTGCTTGCAGTGACGAAGAGTCACATGACTGCCTTTACACTACAGAACAAGAGACCAGAGGCAGAATCTATCTAAGAGACATTCCTTTGAACAATCCACAAGGGGAGCTGTTTTGTGATGGCTCCTGTTTCAAACTACCGGATGGTACATCCACAGCTGCTTATGCAATCACCACATTGAGCACGGTTGTGGAGACCAAAAGAATCACGCATAACTCTGCGCAGGCTGCAGAGATTATAGCATTGACCCGATCTTGTGAACTTTCTGAAGGGCTTATCGTAAACATATATACTGACAGTTAGTATGCCTTTGGGGTGGTTCACAACTTTGGTAGACTTTGGGCAGAACGAGGTTTCTTGACCTCACATGGCACTAAAATCCAGCATGGCTCCTTGATAGTACGGTTACTCTCAGCGCTTGCACTCCCTACTCAGCTAGCGATTATAAAATGCGCAGCACATCAGAAGATTGTAGATAATGTAGGAATGGGGAACGCTTTTGCTGACCTGATAGCCAAACAGACTCCACTGATCTCTCTTCAGAAACGTATACTTCAAGGGAAGCCACAAATGCCTGTACTTTGGATGAGGGTATCGAATCCGTAAAGAACATTCAAGCCAATGCCACATTAGAGGAATCTAAGAAATGGGCTGAGGGTTTGGTGAAATTTGACGATGACGGGTGTTGGGTGGACAAGGTTGAAGGGAAATGGTTACTGCCTGATGCGTATATTATGATGATGGTTGTTATGGCTCATGGTCCCACCCATATTTGTGCTCGTAAGGTCACCAAAATGTTGCAAAATGTGTGGGTAAATGATAAAATCCCTAAAGTAGCTGAGTGCTTTGTTCAAGGGTGTATGATTTGTCTGCAACATAATGTGGGAAAGGGCACATCGACTCCTAGGGGTAGTTTTGGCCCACCTTCTGTCCCCTTTGAAGTAATTCATTTTGACTTCATAGAAATGGAGCATTGTAATAACTTTAAATACGTACTAGTTGTTATCTGTGTCTTTAGCAAATGCGTCAAAGCTTTTCCCGTCAAAGATGCCACCGCTATGACCACGGCAAAGACCATGCTGAAGGAATATTTTCCAAGATTTGGTTTGCCAAGAGTCATCTGGTCGGACAATGGTCCACATTTTATCGCTGCTGTAATTCTGCAGATATGCGTGGGATTACAGATCGATAAACGGTTCCATTCGGCCAGACACGCACAGAGTGCTGGACTAGTAGAAAGACACAACGGCATCATTAAGAACAAGCTCGCTAAAACGCGTGCCGGCACCAAACTAAAATGGCCGGACGCCTTACTGATCGTGTATTGTCCATGAGGACGACCCCTCAAACTAAGACTGGGCTCTCTCCCTTTGAGGTGGTCATGGGTAGGCCAGCTAACATCTGGAATATACCAAAACCTCGTTCTTTACGAAAGGTCAAAAATGTACTTCTTTCTGATTACTGTGGCCAGTTAACTAAAAATCTGTATTTGATTTATCACCAGGTGCGAGAGGCTTTACCTGTCAGGTACGAGGGCCCGGTCACAGCATACGGCCGGGAGACTGGGTCCTTACAAAATCATTTGAGCGATCTTCTTGCCTCGCACCTCATTGGCGGGGCCCCCACCAGGTCCTCCTGATCATACAGACGGCGGTGCGGGTAGCAGGCAAGAAGCATTGGATCCACGCGTCCCACATCAAGAGAATTCCGTACCCTCTGCCACACGATACAGAAGATACAGAACCCCCCCACCAATGCTGTAACCAACGATCACGAAGCAGCGACCAGCATCGAGAGTGCGTAGGAGACTCTTCCTGAGCCAGTGGGGCCTGGGGAAACAGCCACTTCATCTCCACACTCTCCAACAGTTCTGTTTTCAAAAATTGCTCCGAATCTTGTATCCGATTTCGCATTGCATTCGCCGCTTCCATCAGGGAGTGACTACACGTTTTTCACACATCATTCAGTACCAGGGATCACAAGGTACGATCTGCATCCGAAGAAGTAAACTTACTGCACGTGCCATCAAAGGAAAATCATCAAAGGGCTTGCCTTTTTGGCCCGATCATTTGTATATAAGGGGATTCTGTTGGCTAGGGTTTGTGAAAGGACTAAGAAGACGCTCGGTCTGGAGATCACCAGCAAATAACTTTGGTGCAAGTCGTTTTAAGAACAATGCCTGCAACCACTCCCGCTCGTACGGAACAGATAAGAGACTGTGTGACCGGCCATGAAAAAGAACGATTGAATGTGTGGACCCCGAAAACGTATTGTTTTCTTGTGATAATGTTAACTGCTTTTACAATAGTCATTGTTTTAGGATTCTGGTATCTAGAAGTACATCCGCTCGAAAATGTGTTACCCACTGAAAATGTACCCACTGTTTCTACTCCTTTCGTGCATCTGCGCACTCTATTGCCTAGAGACTCTCAGCACAGACAGAGTTACCACAGTAACACTCTATTGCTCATTATGAATACTACACATGCCATTTTTAATAGGTCGAATTGTTGGGTCTGTTCGCATTTACCGCAACACGGGGATAAGGGGCTGGGTTGGTATATTCATCCTTTACCGTTGACAACTGCCTGCTATGCTTCTTTAAGGGCACTATTCTGTGGCCGATGGAATGATAGCGTCTCAGGGAACTTTGATGGAACTAACCTGAATGATTTTGAGAAACGTGTTCTAACGCCCCTGGGATGCTCGCTCTTTTCAAATAGGAGCAAGCCTAATGTTGCTTCTATTAGGCCTTCTGACAGACTGTCCCGTCCTTTTCAATCTTTGATCTCTTTCAAGATGGCTCCTATAGGCAATAGGGATGCCACGCCTCCTTCTTATACTGTCAACCACAGCCCCGATTCAGTTTCTTTTTGCATACAGGGAAATGGTACTCAGTCAATGGGTGATTTCAAGGGTTGCGCCAACGTTGCAAATTTGACTAGTGAGGACAGACCTTTGTATGTAGGCGAACCTGTCTGCTTTGTTTGTAGTAATGTAGCATTTCCATGGTTACCCAGGGGTTGGCAGGAAACCTGTTATTTAGGGATTCTGTTACCTGGGGTATTCATTGCTAGCACTATAGAAGTTTCAAAGGCTTGTCCACAGTGGGACGAGAATGGGGATACTTCAGCACAAATTCTGGGCAATGTAGCTAAATCTGTTGTGCCATTTTGGGGACAAATGCTGAACTCTGAAGATATCAGGAGACTAGCGAGAATACTGGAGAGGACCATCAACCAGACCACTGACATACTCTATACTATGACATTAGAACAGAAAGCAATAAGGATGGTGGCACTTCAGAACCGGATGGCATTAGATGTCATCCTGGCTGAGCGTGGTGGGGTATGTCAATTAGTGGGGTCCGCTTGCTGTGTTTTCATGCCAGATTCCTCCCCAACTATCTTTAGGGCGATTCAAAATCTGCATGTTGTCAGTTCAGAAGTGCATGTTCCCCGAGGGAAACTGGGATCTTAGTGCTTGGTTCTGGGACCTCCTACGATCTTGGGGATGGAAGCTACTCTCGGTCTTGCTGATTATTTTAGGTATTCTGTTGTTTTTCTGCTGTTGTATACAATGTCTTCCTGGTATGTTTTCGATGTTAGGAGGATGTTGTACACAAGCGCTGGGTACATTAGGGCACAACGTATACGCCCCAGAGAAAATATCTAACAAATTTGTGCTGAAGGAAATCTCAGTTTCTGACTTCATGGCAATTGATATCTCCGATAGTGATTCAGGATGTATGGAAATTGAGACGTGGAATTATTCGTAAAGTGACTAGAAGTAGTTTAGCGCTTGGCTTAGGCCAAAAGGAGGGTTTGTTAAACAGAATATGATATTGTGCCTCCTTTATTGTATATATTGGCCTAAACCCAGTCGCTCTGCGAAGAAATCCGCATTGCAAAGTTCCGATCTTAGATCGACTTAACCGCCATTTTAGGTCCGTCCGCCATTTTGATTTCCATTCCAAAGTAATTCTGTGTTCTAAAATGGTGGACAGTGGTTCCCGCTTTGACTACAAGTTAATGTCTAAACTGTCCGTTGGCTGAATGTTTGGGTCGAGTAAAGAAACCTTGTCCCATGTCTGACTTGTAGACAGAGGATTACCTGCGCCAACAAGTCTGATCCGCAGACATACATCAAATACAAGGCTGTCTAAATACTGAACGTGGACACTTGCTGAACTACATTGTATAGGACGTTTGTTGAGGCTTAATCTAAAATCCAAAGATACACTGTTGCCATTGGGACTTGCTGATGTACAAACTGAAAATGATCCATATGCATATAGTTGGACAAACTAGAAGTGAACTCGGCACAAACCCTAGACCGAGAATTATTAACCTGTAGGGGGGCTGGACATTATGATCCAAACTGTATAAAAAGTGTAAATGTTTAGACGTCCAGTACCTCTCACTTCTCACACGGAAAGGGCTGGTATTCGCTGTGATGTACTGAGGGCCAGATAGCTACCTGTAACGCTCACCTGATTCCCACAGAGGCGCAGGTCTGGCTTAGAGTGCTGATGCTTCTTCAATGGTGAAGCGCAGGACTCTGAAGATGGATAGGAAGGGCCCTCTACTCTGGCTTCTCCGGCTCGCAGGAATATTCCCCTGTGCGTGAAAAGGGAGTATTACCTACTGACTGAGTTATGCTCAAGCCTCCCACTCTCTTCCAACCCTCCACGATACCCTTCCATGATTCCCCGTGAAGTCTCACCTTAGGGTCAGGAAGGATGAGCTCTCCATCCTGCTTCTGATGCAGGGGCGCATTGAAACCCAGTTACTTCACTGGATTGAGGAATGATGGGAGTTCAGGTACGCTTGACTATTCAGGTAAGGCTCTGTAAAAGTTCTGTTGCAAGTTCAAAAGTCCAAGCTTAATAATAATGTTCATTGTCTTTTTGCAGCAAGCGCTAATGCTCATGTCTTTTTTCCCCTTAGGGGCCAGGGTTCGGAATGCCGGAGATATGGCGCCGACCTGAAGTGAAACGTGCAGTTCCAGTTCCAGTAAATGGCAGGTTGTTCTGGATGAGCGCTCGGGAACTGTCTTTGCATACGCTCATTAAATGGGCCTCATTCCGAGTATGGCGGTAAGGGATAGCGGCCACCGGTAACGAGACCGGTGGCGGTAATCCCTTACCGCCATACTCCAAGTTCCCTCTGCGCCCTTGCCCTTAACGCCTGCTTTGAGCAGGTGTTAAAGTCGAGGGCGCAAAGGGGCCTCCAAGCCAATAACGGTCACCGTAATGAACGGTCACCGTTATTTGCATCTTCCCCATTCCTATTGAGCCCTATGGGGGCTCATTTGGGAATGGGGAAGAGCCTTGGTGAATGGGGAATTACCGCCCCGCCAACCTTGGAATGGGGCGTGATTCCGCCATCCACCAAGGCGCTGCCGGTCCGGGTACGGCGTCAACCAAGGCGTTAATAGCACCATTGGTTAGCGCCGTACTCGGAATGAGGCCCAATGTCTTTGTCTTTTTTCCCCATAGGGGCCGGGGTCCGGAAAATGCCTGGAAGCGGAAAGACCCGAAATGAAATGGGAATGACCCAACAGGTAAGTCTTATTCCCTTCCTTCTCTCACCTCTTATTCTTGTCTTTTTCTCTAGTCTCTGGGAAGTGGCTGTGCATCCAGATGATCGCTGCTGAAGATGGAGGAACCCAGGAAAGGTGAGTGAAATGCAGCGCTGCAGCGATCGTAACGAAATGCTTTTAAAAATAATGTCTTCCCTTTCAGGATCGTCGGTGATGTCTCTGTGGTGCAGATTTAGCTGGTAAGTTCTCTTGTCTCCCTTTGCAGGTGACCCAGGATGCTGACAGGCGTGGCTGAAGTCCAGATGCAGGAGCTGACACGGTGAGCGTCCAGCTGCGAGGAGCAGAACAATGCGAAGCGTGAGTTGCTGATCGGGTGTGGTTTAAATAGCTTTGGAAGAAGTCCCAAGTGTGTATCCTTCCTCCGATCAGGTATGTATCCTTCCCCGACCACACCCGGGTGGAAAGAAGTCCCACAGGTAAAGTAGTTCCATTCAGGCCTCAAGAGGGCCTGGATGTGGCAGCATGGTCTGCATCAGGTAAGTGCACATTAAAACACTTGAACACATGTCTAGCTTTATGAGCCTGGCGACTAAGGCGCCAGGACAGAGGTCCAACATGAGCCTGGCGCCTAAGGCGCCAGGACTGCGTCCAAAGGGCCCCAGCTTGGGCCCGCTGGTACTCCCCTGGGGGAAATGATGCCTGCCTCTGGGGTTGCTGGGTCGGACCTGGCTCCTTGGAGGTAGGCATCATGACACTACCTGATACTTTGTTTCTTTGTAAACTGTACAGTTATTTGAATAAAGATCTGTGAATCTTTATAAGCCCGTGTTTGGTGTATTTCCTTTGGGGTACTCAGCCTCGATATTTCCTCTTGCTTTTACAAACCGTAGTGTTCTTTTCCATCTTTCACATTTATCTTTGTTTTAGGTGAGTTGAGCTTCCTCCTGAGCCATGCACACTCGCATGAGCGTGTCGTCATGCTGTTCTTGTGTTTGACCAAATACTAAAATATCGTCACTGTAGTTCAGACAGTTTGGCACATGTTTGATCATGTTGTGGATCTTTGATTGAAAACTTTCCGCCGCAGACGAGACTCCAAAACTGAGCTGTTTGTGCCTGTATAAGCCCAGGTGAGTGGCAAAAGAGGTGATGTATCTGGATCTTTTGCTGTGCTCCAATTGATGGTACCCTTTGTTGAGGTCCAGTTTCGAGATGATTGTGGCCCCATTGAGGAGGTGTACCATGTCAGTGATTCGTGGAGCTTGGTGGCGCTCTCTCATGATGGCTTTGTTTGGCCGTCGCATGTCCACACATATGCGGATGTCAGACAAGTCTCTTTTGGGTACCGGCACTATGGGGGACACCCATGGTGTGTGGCCTTCTGCTGGCTCAATAATGTCAGCCTCCAGTAGTTTTGATAGTTCATTTTCCACTTGCTTCTGTATGTTAACAGAGATACCCCTGTAGTGCTGTGCCACTGGAGTGACATTGGTGTCAATGTGTAGTTCGATTTGTCTTCCTTTCAGTTTGCCTAGTCCCTTGAATAGTGCTGGAAATACCTGTTCGATGCTAGCGGTGGGATCGAGGTATTTGTGCACAATGAGTCTATAAAGGACATGGATCAGGCCCATGTCGATGGCTGCCTTGTAGCTGAGAATTTATCTGCTGTCAGTGGCAGCTTCCAGGACGTGCATGGGTATGTCTCTGACATGATTTTTGTAGCTGCATGATGCTGTGAAGAAACCTTTGCAGGCTAAAGGCGTCTTTGAACTGTAGGGAAATATGAGTGCCCTAGCCGGTTGCAGGTGAGGGGCCTGGGGTATGCTGTTGCATACCTCTTCACTGATCACGTTGATGGTGGCTCCCGTGTCCACCAGAAATTAGGCTGCTGTTTTGTTGACTTGGATCATTAGGGTCGGGCTGTGCTCTTTCGCTGTTTGGTTTCCCAGTGCGTAAAGGTAACCCTTTTTCTGTGATTCTTCTTTGGGCCTTTCATTTCTTCTGGTGTGTTCCTCACAGGATGCGCTTGATGCGCTGTTGGACTGTGATTGCTCCACTAGGTATCTAACGTATCTTCAGGGTCTCCTCCTTTGCCTGGATGTCGTGGTTTTGTTATCTCTCCAGTCACTTGAGGTTCTCTCCTGTCGTTTGTCTGGTTGATCCTCTCGATATTTGCAACGTGCGGGGTCATATTGGTGATTTGGCGCGTGGAAAGGGCTTTGTTGTCTTTGGTCTCTGTCTGGTGTTGGGCATCCATTTATCCCACCTCCACGCATTTTTCTGCGGAAGCTAAGGCAGACCGCATTGTAGTGATTTTCTCCTCCGCAAGCGGAGCACAGTTGACCTATGGTGGGGCATTGTCCTTCATGTTGGTATTCGTGACCACATCTGAAGCAAAACGGGTCACTGTTGCCTTTTGAGGCTCCTTCGAGTCTATTTAGACTTTCTTGGTTTCCGTGAGTAATTTGGATGTCGTCAAGTCCTTCTATTTGGGATGCTACTGCTGTGTCTGAGCGAGCTCGACGCAGGATCTCTTCCAGAGTCTGTGGCTTTTGTAGTAGTCGTCTTCTGAAGTCTGCACTCTCGCATCCGACTATGATCTGTTAGCATAGTGCTTCTTCGTTGGAATATCTGTTAAAGTCGCAGTGTTTCATTTTTAGTCTTAACCTCTTGACAAATGCGTCCATGGTCTCGCCCTTGGTTTGTTTGGTGGTGCGGAAAATGTGCCTTTCATAGTCTACGTTGTGTGCGGCGTGAAGTAGTCTGTGAGAGTCGTCTTCAGGTTGATGTAAGTGTCTGTGTCACCTTCCGTGAGCTCGTCCACTATGTCTCTTACATTTGAGCCTATTACTTATGAGTTAGTAGGCTGTATTTCTTCTCATCGTCGACTGGGCCAACTGCTTTGAGGCACACCTCAAAGTCCCTCAGACACCTCTTCATCCATGGTCCCAAGGTGCTGGAGTGACTGAGGTCAAAATTTGAGGGCAACTGGACAGTAAACTGTCGGACATTCTGAGTGGGAGTGCCCGGGCAGGCATTATTGGTACAGTTAGTGAGTCATCTCCTGACATCTTGTTGGGCTAATTTGAGTTCTGAAATGTGGGGTGACACACCTTTGTGGGCTTGACAGCTTGTCCTCCAGGATGTGCGGGGTGAGCCAGGCTATGTCCCACTCTTCAGAACATGTATTTGTGCTGCACTAGAGAGCTGGGGGTGGGGATTTGCTCGGTACCACTGTTTGCGGTTCCTATTCCCTCTAATTTCCCTCTGGTTACCTCCTGGGCATTCAGCCTGCTGTTGTCGTGGGGATGGGGTGGATGGCCTTTTATTTTTTGTGTGTGCGGTCCTACCTTAAACGACCATCGTAGCGGGGAGCTGCCGTGCTCACACCCGCTGTACATGGTTTTTCTTGGGCGGGCTGGCTTCGCACTGCCCCGAGTGCTGCTGTGGTGGGGAGGCCTTCGTGCCTCAACCAGTCTCTGAAAATGGGTGTGTCCGTAGGCGGAAGAGAAAAGGGCCCTCTCCAAACGCCCGGATGTTACAAACAATGAGGAGCGATCGTGCTCTACCACCCGTTGGTGTCAGGCTGTTGAGGCGGGCAGGAGGGCAGCACCTCCACCGCCCGGTGCATGAATCAGTGACCCTCCGGCACTTCCCGCGTATTCCGCTGGGTCTTTGGTGTGGTCACGAGCACAGACGCAGCAGCCTGCACGTAGGAGCGTGTGTTCCTTGCTACAGCCCTCGTCGCCAGTGTGGGGTTCCTCATGGACCACCTTGCTTCCAGAGATCCTGCTACGCTTCACACATCGAGTAAGGAAACAGAGGCTGGAGCGGGGTACAACATGTCTTTATTCTTCTAAGATCATGCAGGAACTGAATACCCTTTCCTCCCTTAGCTCCTCCTCTTCCCACTGCCCCGTGGCCCTCCCCACGTGACATGAATGAGTGACGACATCACACCCATAATGATTTGCCCCAGCTGTGGGAGGAGAGGTTGCTTGCCTGGAGACTGCAGAGGTTATGTTCCCTTTTTCTGACCCTGGGCTGATTTTCTTAACATTTTCAGAGCTAGGCAGGCTCTAGCTCCGTCGCATGGCAAGGGAGTCCTGCTGCAGTAGAGGCTCATTGCCTTGTATGTACACAATGCCTGACGTCCCTGGAACCTGCAGTAACATCAGGAGACATTACTTAGGTATGTAGCTCGCCTTATGTTTAAAAAATAGCTAAACCAGTTAGTGCTTGGACATTCATTTCTTTTGACAGTCAACGTCTTAAAGCATATTGATAATTTGGATAATATGCCAAAATATACCCACCATAAAAAAACAATTATGAATATGGTAAAAAAAAAAAACACTTCAGTTTGAAAACCACAATCACATTGTTTGCACATGTATTGCACATCATACACAGATGGTGTTATGAAACCAAAGTTGGAAAAAGACCTGTCGCATACTACATGTTTACCAAAAAACGGTCTGACAGCCCCTCTACCGAGAACAAACACAATCACATAGCCTGCTCTCTGGGAAGGTGCCCTCTCGGTAGGGTCTACAACCAAGTTTTAGCTCACTGTACCTTTCACAGAGGGGAAATACACATTTGCATATCAGTCTTTGCCCAGCCCCACATGGGCAGTCCAGCACTGAAATGCTAGGCAATTCTCCTCTGAACAATAGTACCAACTGCAACCTCAGATACGTGTTTCAGCCTAGTTGGGCCTCATCAGTGAGGTGGAGCTGTGCCTCTTTAAGGAAAGTGAGCGAGTCTTCCATGTCTGGATTGCCCTGGGTAACTTGGAGTGAAACCCGAAGTGCCTAAAAGTTTCTTTTTGTTTTTTTAAACTCTACATTTTTCACAACTAATGCTGAGAAGATATGTATGTACTCAAGTGCCAGATTTGCGGACTGGTCTCAAATCCCAGCTTTGTCACAACTAAAGTGTGTGCTCTGAGGCACATCTATCTTACTATGCCTTATCTGCCAACATTAGAAATCCTTAGAACTGATTCAGCTAGCACTATCCACATTTCTAAAAACGTCACTCATGATATTGCCACCTGAGTAATAACACTGACCAGTCATGTACTGGGCATCAGAGAGTTTATTTTTCTCTTGGCTAACTCCTGGCACTTTCCTATGATTCCGTTGAGTATTAAAAAACAATTTGGTTATTTGATTTTCTGTGATGTTAATGCATATGCAAATTAGGGAGGCGTGAGGCGGGGGGCACACATATTTTGCAGCCCAGAGGTCAATAGATCACAGGGCCGGTCCCTATTATGTCTTCTCTGCTGTAGCGCCAAGAAGCAGCACTTGAGTCACCTGGACACCCTATGCCAGAGGTCTTCAAACTGTGGGGCGCGCCCCCCAAAGGGGGGCACGGTCGCATCCCAAGGGGGGCACCAGAGCCCAGCATGAAATGTGTAAAAAACAAAAAAAACATTTTATTTTTTTATTTATTTGTTTTTTTTTGTTTGGAGGAAATGGGAAGGGGCAGCTCACATGGTCAGACCAGACCATAAAACGATCTTAGGCACCAATGAAAAAAATGGACAGCAGTTGCAAATGGATATTCAGTCCTTTAGTCACAGACTGTTTGACTAGTACCCAAGGGGTTGTTTTTTGTTCAAATGTAAACAAATGGTGATATTTAAAGAATATTTATTCAGCAACATTGGTCAAAACTACTAGCTGCATAGTGAAGTAACTCCTCAAACTGGCCCACATTGGCCAAAAAAGTGACCCATTTTGACTGGCCTACACTGGCATTTTGCATTTTTGGTACGGTCATCGCCCTATTGCCCTATAGGCCAGTCCAAGCCTGCCAGCTCCTCCATAATGGGTGAGGGGACGTCCACCCACTGGCCACCTCACCCATTTTGGAGGAGCCAAGGAGCCAGCCCAGTGAAACACTGAGCACTCCCTCAGCTGCTTTTTCCAGCTGAGGGAGTGCTCCTGTGCTGGCTGAACTGTCAAAGGGAAACGCTGTTTGCCTTTGACAGTTCATTTCCCCAGCCGCACATGCTCACTGAGCCATGCAAAGCTGGGGGTGTTTTGCTTCGCCAGCCTTGCATAGCTCATTGCAAATGCTGGCTGGGGCACTGCATGTATGTATGTGCGAGGGGTGCTCCTGCACCTCCTCGCACTTACGGGCAGAGCAACCTGGAGCGGGGCATTTTAGCAACCATGCGCAGGCCCCTGCAGAAGGTACATTTATGGCGATTTATTTTTTATTTAAATGTGTATGGATGTGTGTATGCTTGTGTTATGGGACTGTGGTGGGAGCAGGATGGGCGGCAGCACTGGGATAGTGGTGTGAGTAGGGTGGGGAGAGCCCAGGGTCTGTACTGGGAGTAGGGTGCGGTGACGGCATGCAAAAGTTCATAGCAATTTCTACATACTGTCCATCTGGCACTTTTGGGCGGGCCCGGCCTGCCCAAACTTTGCTGAGGGGGGGCCGAGGCCAAAAAAGTTTGAATACCACTGCCCTATGCACACTACCAGTGTGCTCGCTGCTTGTAAGTGCAGCTGGGGAGTCGCAGGCAATGCCCGCGAGCCCTGCAGCTGCACAGCCTTCCCTGCAGAGGTTATGAAAAGGGAAACAACAGCAGGAACGACTTAAAGATCTGGTTTGGACCAGTGAAAGCCAATCGCTGCCTCCCCTGCCTCCCTCCCTATGCGCTCTCCTCCCTCCCATCACGACTGTTTTCTTCCTCTTCTCAGTGCCAAGTTGGCTTCGACCCAACCCCCCCCTCTGATCCCATTACAATACAGATCCTTTCATCCCACATGCCTGCCCAGGGGGGTGAGGGCGAAGGTTGCTTCTACAGCCAGCTCTTACGTCTGCGCCCCCACTCCCTCCTGTATAAGAAGAAAAACATGTTTGTGTTCCAACAACTTAAGGGGCGCGATTGTCCTGGGGTACCATAGCGCCGGAAAGGGCGGCACAGGGGTGCGTCCTATTTAGAAGCAAGAACGCACGATGGGCACATCGCGGACAGTTTAAGTGTTAGGAACCCGGCATCAAGCTGTGGCGGGAGCCGGGGGTTTACAGCGTGGCGATGATAAAATGCATGTGTCAGGCTGTGACGTGTCATACGTAAACTCTGCATGGAGTGGGTCAGAGAGGCCAAGGCGCAGGCATTTGACACTTGCTCTCTGATGTCCCGGCAGGATCATCGATGCGAGGAGACTGGAGACATTGTCCAAAGACAGTCCTGTACATAGGACATAATAAGAGCTTGGATGTGTGCGTGTGCCGTGTGAGGGGTGGGGGAGGGGTATGTGTGCAGATATATAAACAATTGCAGTTACTTGCTGTTCATAGCTCTGAAAGAAACATGTGTTCCCGTTATAATAGTTCTCTATGGGCCTCATTCACAGAGCATTTTTCAATGGGACTGTGACATAGTAAAAGGCACCTGTGAATCAGGCCCTATGCATCAACATTAAAAAAACGATGAAAGAGCTGGGTCTTTTCCAGATTTAAACGTGTCGCTCTCAGGCTGGACACTGATCGTTGCAGTAAGTGCTTAGCTCGCGGAACTAACTGACCTCCGTAAGTGGCCAGCCATTTGTTCGAGGACAGTTGATGAGGGGGAGGGCAGTGCTATAGAACAGTACGTTTTACACTGGGGCGTGCTAAGTGCAAGGGAGGCAGGTTCGTTTTACAGTGTTGTGCATCGTTGGCTCCTTTGCCTTACATGCGTTGAACTATTGCATCGGTTGCCTAATACCTTCCCACGTCACCCCCAAAACAAATGCTCCCCGCCTTCCATTTTCCCCACTGTTCTCCATCTTTCCTCAACTCCTGACTCCTCCCACTTCAATGTATCCCACCAGGTCTATTCTGTTTCCTCGCTCTGCACCTGCTCCTGTTTAGCTGCTGGCTCACGGCCAGAGTGCCCAAGGAGCTATGAGCCCCACGTAGCATGGGGTTGCCAAATCTCCCAGTATGTCAATTCCCTGCTTATGTCCATCCTCTTTGCTAATTTCAGGTCAAATCAACCCCCTCAGCACTCAAAGGGCCCGATTCATCCAGCCCAGAAGAGGCACATGCACAGCGCGCCGAGAAGGAGCATACGCCAGACGTGGCGCAAAGAAATAATTGTGCAGCACACGTATTCATGGATTTCCCGATGCATCACTAGCCGTGGCACAAGGAACTTCAAGCAGCGCCAGTAACGCCCCCAACACTCCACCACGTTCAGTAAAAAGCAAGTAAATTGCCAAACAAGGCGCCCGCGCCATCCCTGGCCCAGCATACAGCCCCCCCAGCCAAATCGTGTGAAAACTCAGTGCGGACGGGGTGCGCACTGAGTTTCCATGTGATTTGGCTGGGGTGCGTACGTGGTACGTGCTGAGTTTCCACGTGATTTGGCTGGGGTGCGGACGGGATACACGCTGAGTTTGCATGGAATTTGGCTGGGGTGCTGACGGGGTACGTGCTGAATTTCCATGCGATTTGGCTGGGGTGCGGACGGGGTACGCGCTGACTTTCCACATGATTTGGCTGGGGTGCAGACGGGGTGCGTGCTGAGTTTCCACGTGATTTGGCTGGGGTGCGGACAGGTTATGCCTTGAGTTTCCATGCAATTTGGCTGGGGTGCGGATGGGGTAATTTTATGAAAACTCAGCACGTACCCTGTCCGCACCCCAGCCAAATCACGTGGAAACTCAGCATGTACCCTGTCTGCACCGCAGCCAAATCGCGTGGAATCTCAGCACGTAGCCCATAACCCGTCCGCATACCAGACAAATCGCGTGGAAACTCAGCGCACAAATCCACAGGATGCAGACCCCTCCTAACGGGACACCCACACCCCAGCCCCCATCACCTAAGCCTGCAGGCAGCCCCCACTACATGGGACCCCCTAGCCCACATCACCACAGCCTGCAGTCAACCCACAACACCTGTGACACCCCAGCCCCAATCACCCCAAGCCGCAGGCAGCACCCACTACATGGCCCCCCCAAGCCCCATCACCCGAGCCTGCAGGCAGCCCACAACACCCGTGACCCTCCCAGCCCCCATCACCCAAGCCCGCAGGTAGCCCCCACTACATGGGACCCCCAGCCCCATCACCCCAACCCGCAGGCAGCCCCCACTACATGTGTCCCCCCAGTCCCCATCACCCCAGCCTACAGGCAGCCCACAACACCCGTGACCCCCTAGCCCCCATCACCCGCCCACAGGCAGCTCCCATCACCCCAGTCCGCAGGCAGCCCCCACTACATGGGTCCCCCCAACCCCATCACCCCAGCCTGCAGGCAGCCCACAACACCTGTGACACCCCAGCCCCCATCACCCCACCCCGCAGGCAGTCCCCACTACATGGGATCCCCCAGCCCCCATCACCCGAGCTCACAGGCAGCCCCCACTACATGGGACCCCCGCAGCCCACAACACTGTGACCCCCCAGCCGCCATCACCGGAACCTGCAGGCAGCCACCACTACATGGGACACCCCCATCACCTGAGCCCACAGGCAGCCCCCACTACATGGGACCCCCCAGCCCCCATCAGCCCGGCCTGCAGGCAGCCCACAACACCTGTGACACCCCAGCCCCCATAAACCCAGCCTGCAGGCAGCCCACATCACCTATGACACCCCAGCCCCATCACCTGTGACAGCAACCTGCAGGTAGCCCCCTCCAGACTGGACATCACCTGCATGCTGGATGCTGACATAGTGACACACGTTCACTCGATCAATGGCGTGTTTAGGAACTTGCTTGCTGTGTAGTGACATCACCCTTATCCTCCTGTCCATTAAATATCCTGCAAACACCCAAAAAGAACATACACCTGGCCCACAAGCTTCAGTGTCCCAGCTGATCATACGCAATTGCTGACTGAAACCATATCCCAACATTCACATCACAAAAGTGTATGTCAAAGTGAGGCCCTACATGCCATGTGACAAAGTAATGTCAACAATCTGTCAGAATTTAGAACCTTGATGGGGCCGCCTGATAACCAAAGAGGAGCTTTTGAACCCGTAGTGCAGTAATTTATTTCTTCCCACCAATGTAACACTCAGGTGTGCATAAAAACAGTCTGAGCGTTCAATTGATTGAAAGATGTTTGAAGAATGCACAGGACATGCTGGAACCCCGATGGCTGCAAGGGAAACACCAGTTTAGAAATTGATAGCAATGAGCACTCAAGTATCATGAAATGATAACTAGTAACCCACCTGTCAGTAGGGTAATGTGCATAACATATCAGGCATGAAAATACGACAGTGGGGTTGGAAAAAGAACAGCCTCTGGAAAAATATAAGTAATCATGTGAGACAAGGGCTAACAAAAAGAAAGGACAACTGGAAAAAACAAAGAAGGTTTTCTTACTTGTATGTCCGTAAGCAGGGGTTCAAGCGATGAAATCGTAGTATTGATTGCATAAACATATCCACAATTCCAAGAAATGCAGTCCCTCACATGCTGTAGGCAGTCTCAGGTCCAGCACCAAATAC
Organism: Ambystoma mexicanum; assembly: GCF_040938575.1. Taxonomy (NCBI): domain Eukaryota; kingdom Metazoa; phylum Chordata; class Amphibia; order Caudata; family Ambystomatidae; genus Ambystoma; species Ambystoma mexicanum. The sequence continues at coordinate 819,393,880 of NC_090922.1, forward strand.
CCTATTCCCGCCGGCACGAGTACGCCTAGGGTGTTCTGCTAGTTCCCAAGTGTGCTGCAGGCAGTCTCTAGTCCAGCACAAATAAACCCTATTCCTGCCGGCACGCGTACACCTAGGGTAGAACTCCTTCTTCTTCGGGACTGTGTTAACGAACATCCAAAACCAAAATCTGTGAAACCAGCAGGTCTGTAGGAAGTCCAAGTCAAAATCCAAGTAAGCAGGCGAGGTGAAATCAGGAGACGTAAATCAGAGCCAAATGGGAAGTCCGGGTCGTAGCAATAAGACGAGGCAAAGTACCGCGGGTAAGGCAAAAGCAAATCCGAATGAACAGGCAAGAGTCAAAAGAGCAAGAACAAGAATTACAATAACGCCACTGCTGAAATCCAAGGAAAACAATCAGAAGCGCCGAACAGAGAAATGGGGCGGCCCTAAATTGGCGTGGCCACAACGTGGGAGTCACGTGAACGGGAAAAAGCAGGAAAACGTGACTGCAGACGCGATAGAGGCCAGTGTCGCTATGGCAACCCCCAAAACCTCCGAAACAGTCCTTTAGGGGAACGGATGCCTGCAGTGTTGTTAGCACGTTTTCTACCTAACTTGACTCCCAAAAGGCTGCCAGGTAAGCGGGGAAGCACACTAGGATTTCGTGTTCTGACAGTATCCTCCCCCAAAGGTCCCCCCAGACCCCAAGAGGCCAGGAAACGGGATAACAATGCGGGGGCATGGATGTTGGAATCGGGTTGCCGGCCTTGGCGTTTCCCGACTTTGCTGGTTTCTTGGGACATAAACGTAAGAAATGACCAGATGAACCGCAATAAAAGCATAAATTGTTCTTTTTACGGTTTTCTCTTTCTTCCCTAGACAGTGGTCCTCTTACCGCCCCTATTTGCATGGGTTCCCCATTGCCTGAAACCGAACTTGTAAGACTGACGGGGACCGGAGGCAGAGTCCTCTTCTCCCCCTTCCTTTCCACCTTACGGGCATCAATCTGGAGAACTAGGTCCAAAAAGTCAAGAAAGGAGACAGGAACCACAGGTACCGTAGCAATGATATCCTTGAGTGAGTCTGATAGACCCTTATAGAATAGGGTCGCCTACTGCTCATCTGGCCAGTTGGTTTCAGCGACCAATTGGTTAAATTTAGCAAGATATGTCAATAGGGAAGAATCACCTTGCTGTAGGTTTAGTAACTCCAGATCAGTGGCCTGAGACTTGTATCTGGTGTCAAAGACTCTCGTAAGTGCCTCTATGAGAGCGTCACAGTCAAATAACAAATGGCTTCCTTGTTCCAAGAGAGGATTGGCCCAGACTGCAGCCGTACCCCCTAGATTTGACAATATAAATGCAGCCTTGGTGGTTGAATCGGGGAATGATGTTGGTCTACAAAGAAAATGCAGTCTGCATTGATTAATAAACGTTCTGAAGGCTTTGGGGTCGCCCAAAAAACGTTCGGGAGGAGCCGAAGGAAACTGTGCGACCATATACACCGGCACCGTCTCTGGCCTGGCCTGAGCACCGGCCGTACCAGATCCAGAAACCACTGCTATCGATGGAGGCTCTGTAACGCCAACCCTCAATCCCGCTTGAATGACATCAATACGGCGATGGGTGGCATTGTGGGCTGTCTGCATGTCAGCGCGTAAATCAGCCACTAATTGAACCAAGGTAGCCACAGGATCAGTAGCTGTGTCCATTTTAAGGCTTCTGATTCTGGCAGAATTTAGAACCTTGATGGGGCGAAGCACCTGATAACCAAAGAGGAGCTTTTGAACCCGTAGTGCAGTCATTTATTTCTTCACACCAATGTAACACTCAGGTGTGCATAAAAACAGTCTGAGCGTTCAATTGATTGAAAGATGTTTGAAGAATGCACAGGACACGCTGGAACCCCGATGGCTGAAAGGGAAACACCAGTTTAGAAATCGATAGCAATGAGCACTCAAGTATCATGAAATGATAACTAGTAACCCACCTGTCAGTAGGGTAATGTGCATAACATATCAGGTATGAAAATACGACAGTGGGGTTGGAAAAAGAACAGCCTCTGGAAAAATATAAGTAATCACGTGAGACAAGGTCTAACAAAAAGAAATGACAACTGGAAAAAACAAAGAAACAAGGTTTTCTTACTTGTATGTCCGTAAGCAGGGGTTCAAGCAAAGAAATCGTATTATTGATGGCATAAACAGATCCACGGAGAAATTCCAAGAAATCCAGTCCCTCACGTGCTGTAGGCAGTCTCAAGTCCAGCACCAAATACCCTATTCCCGCCGGCACGAGTACGCCTAGGGTGTTCTGCTAGTTCTCAAGTGTGCTGCAGGCAGTCTCTAGTCCAGCACAAATAAACCCTATTCCCGCCGGCACGCGTACGCCTAGGGTAGAACTCCTTCTTCTTCGGGACTGTGTAAACGAACATCCAAAACCAAAATCTGTGAAACCGGCAAGTCTGTAGGCGGTCCGAGTCAAAATCCAAGTAAGCAGGCGAGGTGAAATCAGGAGACGTAAATCAGAGCAAAATGGGAAGTCCGGGTCGTAGCAACAAGACGAGGCAAAGTACCGTGGGTAAGGCAAAAGCAAATCCGAATGAACAGGCAAGAGTCAAAAGAGCAAGAACAAGAATTACAATAATGCCACTGCTGAAATCCAAGGAAAACAATCAGAAGCGACGAACAGAGAAAAGGGGCGGCCCTAAATTGGCGTGGCCACAACGCGGGAGTCACATGAACGGGAAACAGCAGGAACACGTGACTGCAGACGCGATAGAGGGCAGTGTCGCTATGGCAACCCCAATGCCTCAAAAACAGTCCTTTAGGGGAACTGATGCCTGCAGTGTTGTTAGCATGTTTCCTACCTAACTTGACTCCCAAAGGGCTGCCAGGAAAGCGGGGAAGCACACTAGAATTTCATGTTCTGACACAATCCACATGTACAAATGATCACACAGTGACAGAATGCAAAGCACCCTCGATTTGTGTCACATGAAGAGATTTATCCTGGCGTGTCATGGCATGTGCTTCAATGAGCATACATCACCTGAACAGAAAACCACATAAACACACGAGTGACCCTCCCATGTGTGAAGGACATGACATGACATACAATCAAATGACATGTAATTCAGAATGCACATGTACACAAGTGTCCAAAGGGCCAAAGAGTACCGGGAGGGGGAAGAGAGTGAAGACAGACGCAAGAAACATGTTAGGGCAGGTGACATTGAGACGGTGCTAGTGCATGGGAAGTGGTGATTGATGAAATGTTGAAATGTGGTTGCGGAGGTGCCAGTTCAGCACATGTGAAGGACATCATAACAAATACACCCAAAAAGACAACAAAGAAAACCTGCCCAGCCGGTGTCAATTCCAAGCCTAAGTGCAGTCGGGAGATACAAATTGTCGGTAGGTGTCTGTTGGCATACATAAATACATTCTAAAGATTGGGCATGCCTGGGAGCCAGTGCAGGTGTGCAAGTGGCATGCGAGGAGATGTATTGCCAAGTTCAGAGGGTAGCCAGCTGACCACAGCAGATTCACACAGGACTTCATCAGGGCAGAGGAGTACCAAAAGCACAGAGGAAGACTTAAGTCATGATTGAGTACATGTCAATCATATCGTGCCCTGTCCACCAATACTGCAGCATTGTTCTCTCCATGTGTAAAACCATACCAATTTAAAATGTTATTGCAAAGCAGGATGGCCAACTACACGAGAGACAATGAAATAAGCGCAAAGACATGCTGATGAAGGGCAAAGCATGTCATGTGCGTTACACTACATCAAGCAAATCCCGGGCCCAAATTGCTAACATTTTACACTCCCATCACTCATACCACCCATCACCCTCCAAAACACAGTGAGGAACAATACACATTGATGCTGCACATGGGAAATCAAATGACACTACACCGTGCACACTCCACCTCAACCCCCACCCACTGGTCATGCACACCAGAATATTCCCCATGCAAAAGGATGTCAAACATGACACATGCATGCAAGCAAGTGTGCACACACATCAGCAACAATGGTCCTTAGCAGGGACACATAACAGGGTAAGGAAGCGTCAAACTTGGAGAAAAAAAAACATCTAACATCTCTTGGATCAAAATAAATGAAATATATTTAAAAATAGTGTTCACGTCATATATATTTTAAAAAAGAATAAAAAGGTGCATGAACAAAGAAATCAAATGTAAGAATGTCCAAATGAAAATCCAGTGTTCGTAAACAAAAGTTTTTTGAAAAGTCAAAAATAATGTCCATGTCCATAAAAGATTTCCAGAAAGCAAACCCAAATGAATAAAAAAACATTCCAACATGGTGAACACAAAAGTAGGGGAAAAAATGGGAACTATGTACAAATGAAAGAGGTCCAATGTCCCAAATGCACACCAAACCAGGAAATGAAACTCCACAATATGACACACAAAAATAACTATGTAAAAAAAGCAGAGCATAGTCCAAACACTCCAAAAAAAGTTTAAAATGAAAAGGAAACTTATACCTAAAGAACTATATACAATGGCAGCGGGCTAGTCCTTCTCCTCACCATGCTCCCTAAACGTCGCGGCCAGGGCATCATCGAACACTGCATCAATTCCCCTAGGCGGGCATCGGCTCTCACCTCGAGGGATTGCAGGGACTCCAACATGCTTGTCTCCCACTCCCTGCAAGTCCCCTCGAGGACATCAGCCCGCCTCTCTGCCCGACGCAGTGAAATATTCACCCTGGCCATGGTGAGTCTTGCCTCCCGTGCCGGCTGCCGCACTGCCCGGATCTGCTTGCAAAAGGCTACAACAAGGAAGACAACCTTTGGATAAGGTCCATGTTTGTCTCCTGCCTGATGGCCGATAACTGCCTCCCTGAGATGTCATGCCCCGACTACTGTTGCCTCCTACTCTGAGCCTGCTGCTGCCAAATAGCCCAGTGCCTGCTCCTTAAGGAAATCCTCCGGGATGATGACACCCCCTGGGGCCATCGTGCACGTGCCCTGCTCCTTTGTGCCTGCTCTCCCTCCATTGCCACAGCTCCTGTCGCCGGCTGGATCTGCGTGGTGACCAGCTCGGCTGAACCAACTTCAACTCCCGACTCAAACAGGGATGTGAGCTCCACCAGACAGGCCGCTGGGGTTGGTACACAGGGAGCCCTGGTGGTATCTGGGCCGGAAGACAGCCGGGAGGACAACTGGCATGCAGAGTAGGACGACGAGGAGGGTGTCGCAGAAGGGTCAGCCCATGCACCCAATTCGAGAACAGGAAATGTGCTAGCCAGTTCACGAGACACACAAACTCATCCTGATGATGTGCAAACCCCCGATTGGAAGCTTGCACATCATTACGAATGGTGCCTGTATGCCTCATGATACTGGCTAGCAACGGTTCCCCCCTGTCCTGAATCGCGATATCCGCAGGTATTGGTGTTTCCATTTGTGTGGAAACATCCGCCACCTGCGGAAGGGTCCAGCCTGGGGCATGTCCGTAGGTGCATACTGGTGCAGTCTTAGTCGCAGGGGCAGGATTAGACACAGGAACCTCCACAGCGACCTGCACTGCCTCCTGCCCTGGAGTCTGAACTGCACTAGTCACACCCACCTCATCACCCCCGCCGTGCCCCATGAACTGGGCTAATGTGGCCTCCTCCTCCTCCCCCGCCAACCTGGATGCCCCCCCACCATCTTCTGCATTGGATTGCCCCTGTACGACCTCACCTGTCCCTCCCACTGCCGAGGAGTCCACAACCACCTTCGCCCTCTTGGACCTCCCCTCAGTAGCTGTGGCCATTGTCTCTGATGTGGCACCAGTGTCCTCGCTCCCCGAAGATGAAATAACCAGGGAGCATGACTGGACCTTGCATCTGTGCCTGGTGGAGGCATCCCCGCTGCCTTGCTCCACAGCACCTTCTCTGCCCTCTTCTTCCAACGATGCTGTGGATAGGGGGACATAGAAAAAAATACATCAGGGTACTGTACCTTTGTGTGTGTGGCACAAAACATATGCACATGAATTGCACTGGCAAAGGCCGCAAACACCATCACCCTCCATAACACACTGGTACATGCAATGAACACACACGCACATACATGATTGTCCGTCACAACAGTCAATCACATCCTTGGCACTGTCAGCACCTACAAATTGTGCATGCCCCTCACATGCATAATGGGACATACACATGTCATTCACACACATCACCTGACAGTCCTGAGGCAGGGCATGGAGCCATCTGCCACTCGCAGTCGCGACCATCGCCGTGACTGGCAATTTCTTCCGTGTTGGAGTTTGAGAGGACGCAGAGGAAGGTTACTTTAGTCCTTTTTCTGTGTTCGCAGCCGCGGCTCCAAACGCGGGACGCAATGCTGCCGGGAGTATTTAAATCCCCACCTCCCAGCAGGTCGTTGCGTTGCAACCCCCTCTGTTGTTTTCCTTTCGACTCTGGGTCCTTCGCTCTTCCTCTGCACCTCGCTTTGGAATTACTCAGGGGTTTTTACCCCGTGGTTACTCTTCTCCGGAGTTCTAGTACCCGGAACACCGTACTTTTGTTTTCCATTTCTCTCCGCCGCCTTCCCTGGGCGGCGGTAGCTGTGCCTTTTTCTCTGGCGGTCTCTCTCTCTCTCTCTCTCTCTCTCTCTTTCTCTCACCCGTTCTTCTTCCCTTGCTCTTTGAGTCCAGTCAGCGTGGGGTTTTCTCCCGTGCTCCTCCGCAGTGCTTTCTTGGAAGACTTCTACCTCCATCTCAGCCGTTTCAGCTGCTGCCTTCTCCGCCTGCTCTTCAGGCCTACTGCTACCATTGGACTTGGACGTTTTGCGGCCACACCCTCAGTGTTGCAGATCCTTCGCTTCCTTCTCTCATCTGTGAACAACTGGCCTTCTGAGACAAGTCTTGACACCTCTTATCAGGGTTTTTTTCCCCTTGAGGGTTTTTCCCTGTATTTTCTGGCTTGCTTCCAGAAAGGAGGTCACTGTGCCGCTGTTCTCACCCAGCGACCACAGTGGCTTCTCTCCGTGACAAGCCCACGCACCAGAAGAAGGAGAGAGACTACCTGGCACGTCGAGGCCTGCAAGATACCATCGACTCGGAAAGCTCAGGTGAGGAGAGCGTGTGTACAGGGGGAACAAAGCCAAGGGTACCGTTCAAGTCACACCATCACATCAGAGTCCACTCAATGTCAATTTGCCATCAAGAATCAAGCACACATTCAAATGCTCCATCCAGGAGTGTTGGGCAGTCGCACTCTCACTTCTCTGACACATGCACATGTACACCATGCATATCCATGATGTTGCCGACAGCACCCATGTGTCACACCTCTCACACGGACACGTCCATACACATATATGCAACCATGTGCACGTTGTTACATGCTGCAGCGCATCACACATTGCAACTGAAACACCGTTGATGTCACACATGCTTGAATGGACACACATGCAGCACTGTAAGGGTCATTCACACAGACATCCATACAGGAGACATGCTTGATATAAGGTCAAGGTGCACACTCCAACCACACATCAGCATGCACATCCACTGTGGAGGACAACAAGACATGGACACTTACCAGTCGACTCGAGACAGAGTTGCAAATCCATGATCTGGGCATGCAGCGCTGGGTAGAACGTCTCCAGGACCCGCATGTTGTCTGTGTTCAACTGGCCCCGGCACCCCCCTTGGTTCACACCAGCCTGGAGGAAGCTCTGTGCCTTGTTGTGGGTTCTGGCTTTGAAGTCCTCTCATTGCTTGTGGACATGGTGGTAGTCGCGGGATGCCACCCCCTCTGGGTTGATGGCACCCACGATGTCGGGCCAGATCATCTTCCGTCCTTCCTTGCTGACTTGCGTTGGTCCGGGGAAGAGGGCATCATGATACTGCAGGACTTTCTCCACCAGGATGTCAACTTCACTTGCTGTGAAGCTGACAGCCCTCTGCCTCACTGCCAGGTGGTTGCCACTTGCCTCCGATGATGTTGGTTCAGACATGACAACCCCCGAGGCAGGTGTTGGTGGGCAAGGTGGTCCTGTGGCTGCGATGGGGAGCAGTGGTCTGGCACGTCGGGAGTCTTCTGGATCAGCAGAGGTGGTCACGGGTCCGACGATAGGAGTGCTGGAAATGGCTGTACAGCAGGCACCAAAATTACAGGGCACGTGGGCAGCAGGCACACACAGTGGGCAGGCAGCAGCAGATGGCTCGTAGGAAGCAGCTCAGGGAACTTGGAGGCAGGTAAAGTGGCTGGTAGGCAGGAGCGTGGGTCTTCGCTGTTACTCACATGGGCATCCAGAAACAGAGTGACTGCACGTGCGGAAAGCGTGCATTGTCGTGAAATCAGAGGAAATGGCCTAAGCGCGTAAGTAACGGCACACGCTGAACATTGGGCATGGCGTTCAGTATCGGGATAAAGTTGTGCGTAGGAGACCATCACACGCTTGTGCGATTTATAGCGGATGGACGTGTGGACTTCGTTTCCACACAATCTCTTCACTACTGCGACCGTGCAAGCCTTTTCTTTTGGTGGGGGATATGCGTCCGCGCACACGCACGTGTACTTTTGAGGCTGACAGTGAGTTGCGTATGCATTTTGCATACTGTGGGTTCCCCTATGTGTCACGTACCGCCATTTATTAGGTCATAGTAGCTTACATGTCCTTCGCATATGCATTTTGTGTGTTGCTAGGTGCCACAGCGTACTGCGTAATGTTTTTCCCTTGCACGTGGGCTACCAAGGGGTTGCGTACACATAATTTTCATTTGTGGGGTGCCTGTGCATTACGCAGGCCATTTTTTTCCCTAGGGGTTACATTGAGCATTGCTGGGGCACACTGGTACGTTTAACATCACTTACACTTCCCCCTCACTCAAATTGCCCAGGACAATTGATAGCTGCACCTCCCATTGCACTAATCCATCAGTGCCATGACTGGGAGGGCAACAGGTGGGAAGGGAGGCAAAGGTGGATGAGGTGGCAGAGGTGGCGGAGGTGGCAGAGGTGGCCAAGGTGCCCGGGGCCATGCAGGGAGAGCGATGCCCTCCACCCAACAGGGTCAGGGAGATACAGCTGATGCTGACGTCTCCAGCACCCGGGGTCATGGAACAGCATTGGAGCACCAGGCAGGGTGAGGAAGCTGCAGGGGCAGCTGCAGTAACCACCACCCAGGCTCAGGGTCACCCAGCAAGCCCAGTAGTGGTCCCGGCCCAGGCCCACAGAGACCCAGGGGCAGATGTCTGTGTCTCCAAGGGCAAGAGTCGGGTGGACAAAGGTCCAGGAACCAGCACCCAGTGTCCTGGGACAGCATTGCCATATGCTGTCCACACCAGGCAGGGTGAGGAAGCTGCAGGGGCAGCTGCAGCAACCACCACCCAGGCTCAGGGTCACCCAGCCAGGCCTGTAGTGGTCCCGGCCCAAGCCTGCAGAGACCCATGGGCAGATGTCCTTGTCTCCAAGGGCAAGAGACATGCGGACAAAGGTGCAGCCACCAGCACCCAGGTACAGATGCCTGCAAGGCTACCTACAGTCACAGCATCAGTGGGTGATGCCACAGCCCAGTCCACCAGTGCTCCAGCCCCTACTGACCCATGTGATCCCAGCCACTCAGGGTCTGCACGACCTTGCAAGAAGGCAAAGCGTGCAGTAGGCAAACAGACTCAGACCCGAGGCACCGCACAGGAGACTCACACGTCGAGGAAGAGGAGCTTTAGTTATTAGGAACTCCAGATCCTCATGGACTACGTGCAGGAACACGAACATGACATGCTTGTGCGGGCAGGGAGCACACATTCGCCTGCCGAGCGTATGGCCCACTGGCAGTGCATTAACAATCGTATCAATGCCTTGGACAATGAGAGGCGTGCAGCTTCTGAGGCAGTGAAGCATTGGAATGACCACCGGCGCCGAGCCAAAGATAAGCTGGTTGCCAACTACGCCTCTACTCTGGTGACTGGAGGTGGGACACCACGAGAGGACAAAGAACTCACTCCACATGAGGAGATCATAAGTGATATGATTGATGTGGAGCAGATCCAAGGCGTGGGAGACCTACCAATTTATGAGGGAATGTCTGGTGAGTGGTGATGCGTGTGTGTCGAGGACATGTGTATGTTGCTCGGATGAAGTGTAAAGATTGTCTAGCAGTTCGGCCTGCATTTACATGACTGCCATGGGTGAACCATGTCACATTGGACTGACACGTGCTTGCTGTCCTGCAGACTGCATACGCACGATATGCTGCACACCGTGACAAACCCCATCACCACACCTGCTCACTCCTTCCATGTCACTCTCTGTGCAGCCTCTCTTGGCCTTCCTCCTGCTCCAACCTGTGATGGCAGATATCCTGGGACAATCTTCCACTCTGCACTCGCCTTCTCTCCGCACATCTCTGACGTCTCTGAGAGGTCACTCTGCCAGCTGCACCTCCTCAGTGGTATTCTTCCTTTCCTCTCCTTCCCCCAGCAGCTCACTGTCTCCAGGTGACTGGTCATTCCTATGGTGGGGTACTTCAATGGCCTCTACCAAGATTTCTGTGCTTCTCTCTTCCCTCTGCACCTCATCCAGAACTGGACTGTGGAAATTGTCCTTTTGTCTTGGTGCCAGGTATTGTATCGCCCTTGGGCTGTGATGATGGAACTGGCTTCCAGTGGCTATGGCTGTTCATTTCCAATCGCTGTGCATTGTCCACAGGGCCTTATGGGTCCTGGGGCCATAGATCCTTAAACTCCATGTTCCAAATTCACTTCCTTCTCATGGTCTTCAATCATCCCTTTCCTACTCCCCCAGGGTCAGTTACTTCTCATAGCAATTAGTTGGTGGTTAATGTCTATCTTCGGGTGGGGCCTCCCTCTGGTACAGTCTCCCTGCCTCAATGGAACTGGAGGTGAACCTTCTCTGGGTCTGGAGGCACTTCTGATGCTTCCTCATGTGTTATGCTTTCTCTCTTCCTCTCCCCTGATGCAGTCCTGGATGACTGAGAGAATTCACTAGTCACCGGCCCACACTGTGATCTCCAACACGGGCCTCTGAGCCACCAGTTGAACTCATGCACTGCCTCCCTGCCAACCCCCGCACTCGGTAGCTGTTTACTGTATCCCTACAGCCCTCTACCAGCAATTGACACCTGATGTCTGCACTTACACTTACACCAGCCCCCTGCATTTTCATTGATGATTATGTAGTTGAATTTTATTTATATGCCGTTTCCATGTACTGCACTGCCCACTCCCACTTCCAACCCCAGGTCTCACATTCACCATGCCTATTCACTTGCGTGATGTCAATGTGACCTGGCCTCATGAGATGCGTGTGTCTGGCTTCACTCTTTTCCACCACCCTTACATCGTAGCACCTTGTGACACTTGTGTATATTGAGTTTGTGTATTACATGTCATGTCATGTCACATCCATTGTACATGGCTCTGGGACAGTAGTCAGCAAATTCCATCTCATGCAATTTAACAGTTCAGGCATGGCTATGCTACGTGGCATATGTGTATTTGCATCAGTGATGTTGGTGACTGAACAATGCCAGTCAGGTGCTCGTGTGTCAAGCAGGTGCTATGCACCATGCACTGCACGTGGTATTTAGCCCCTCCACACACGTCCATGGCTGCTTTCATGCTACTCTTCACTTGCATTGACACTGCGTACGTGCAGGACTTTGTGACATGGCAGGTTAATGTGTGTGGGATATGCTATTTACATGGCTCTTCATGTATTTTTCTGCCCATGAGCAGGTGATGAGGCACTTGATGCAGAGGAGCTGGAGGAGGAACAGGATAGTGAACCGTGACCATCCACCAGTGGAGGACGTGGTGTGGTAGCCCATGAAGATCCACTGGTGCTACAGGCCATCCTGGTCCTGACTCAGTCTGAGTCTGCCTCTGAGGAAACCTTTGGCTCTGTGGTGAAACGGATATGGATTCCTCTGTGCTGTCACAGGTGAGTGCATCAACTGTGGGTGCTGTTGTATCCCAAACATCTGAAGGGGGGGACGACCCCTCAAAGGGCCAGTCAGTGTTGGTACATCCGTCTGTGGTGATTACGGCTGCAGGGTCACGCTCAACAGTATTGACTCCTGGGCCAGCTGTTCAAGGGAGGGATGCAGTCCTGCAGCCACAGACAGTGCCATCACATCAAGGGCCAGGTGTAACGCTCACCTGATTCCCACAGAGGCGCCGGTCTTGACTGGGTGAATACCGTATCTTCAAAGGTGATGTGTAACACACGGTTGGCTCTTTGGGCTGGACCTCTGTGCACTGTATGTCTGACTCGAAGAGTAAGATGTCTGCAGATAGAAAATATGGGATTAATGAACTGGGGTTATTGGGTGCCTCTCTCCTCTTCCCTTTCTCTTCTCCTGTAGAACCCCAAAGGTTAACACCCTCACCTTAGGTAAGTGAACGCCGAGCTCTCCATCTGCCTCGGGGCAGGGTGCCGTAACCAGTTTCTTCACTGGATAAGGGTGCAGGCCTCTTGACCTCAGAGGACTGCTGTCCGTTGGTAACTGCACGAACGGTAAGTTCTGGGCACTTCAAATGTCTTAAAAGTCTTTTGTAATGATATCTCTTGTTTTGCAGGGTTCCGGCGATGGCGGATGGTGGGCTGATGAGAGTTGAGGATCGAACCCGCGTGAGGAATAGAAGCGCCTGGAAGCACGTAAGAAAGCGCTTGTAGCCTGCTTCACGATGCGCACTAACTGTCCCTTTTATCTTGCAGGTACAAGTTCGGAGCTTTAGAGAAGCTGAAGGGTGCTGGAATACCCACTGGATTCGGCGTGGGAAGGAGTAATGGCACGTGAGTAATAAAGTTGCCCAATGTCTTTAAACGCACCTTCTTTTGTCTTTCAGATGCGGGATGCAGCGCCGAAGGCCTCCGGAGCGTGCAAAGAGCTGGTAAGCTTTTGTCTTTCAGATGCCGGAATGCATTGCGAAGACCTCCGGAGCATGCGAAGAGTAGGTAAGCCTTTGTCTTTCAGATGCCGGAATGCAGCGCGAAGCGTTGGTGACAGCCGATGGACCAGGTAAGAGATGCGCTGCCACTGAAGACCGTAGTGCTAACCTGTTCTTTCTTTGTCTTTACAGGTGCTGCTGAAGACTGGATTCCAGGATGGTAAGCCTTTGTTCCCTTAGGCCCAGGATCAGAAGCAGAAGACACGATGAGCGTTCTGCTGCAGAGAATGCAGAATAACGCAAAGCAATATTCATCCATCGGGTGTGGTTTAAATAGCCTCCTGTAGTGCTTAGGTGTCTCCTTCCACAGCCACGCCTAGGTAAGAAAAGAGTTCCTGCTTTCCAGAAGAGTTCCAGTGTTCTGAACCTAGGGAGTGGCTCCTGCCCCACCCAACAGGAAAAGTAGTCCCAAACAGAAGAGGATCAGGGGTTCAACTGGCAGGTAAGTAAGCAGCATGGTCTGCTGCAGGTAAGTCCACCCAAGCATTATGAGCCCGGCGCTTCCAGCGCTGGGACTGGGCATCTTTATGAGCCTGGTGCCACTGGCGCCAGGACAGGGTCCAAAAGGTCCCAATTGGGACTGGCTGGCACTCGGAACCGGGGTTATGGGTCTGCTTCCAAGGGAGTCGGGCAAGTCCTGATCTTTTGGAAGCAGAGATCATGACAGCACCCCCCCTCAAGGCCCCTCCCAAACCGGGCTTCTCCGGGGGTTTGGGCTTGTTAGGAAATGTTCGATGAAATCTTTTGATTAGACGAGGCGCGTGGACATATTCTGCAGGTTCCCAGGATCTTTCTTGGGGACCGTAGCCTTTCCAGTCAATCAGGTAAAATAGTTTAGATTTGGAGATCTTGGAATCCAGGATGCTTTTGACTTCAAACTCGAGTTCTCCATCAACTAGAATAGGTTTTGGAGATGTAGTTAGTCGGGTTTGAGGTTGCACGGGTTTTAATAGAGAGACGTGGAAGACCGGATGTATCTTCATGTGAGGGGGCAAGTCCAACTTGACCGCTACTGGATTTACTATGGTTGTGATGGAATAGGGACCAAGGTATCTTGGGTTGAATGTGCGTGGTCCTTTTAGAGGTAGATATTTGGTGGATAACCAGACTTGATCTCCTACTTGATATTGGGGGGCTTCCTTCCGATGTTGGTCTGCTCCTTTCTTGTATTGTTCTTTAGCCCTTTGAAGGTGAGAAACGGCTTCCTTAAAGGCTTGGGTGATTGTAGAATGCAGGTGGTCTACTGCTGGTGTTCCAAGATCTTGGAGTGGATCCAACTCCGAGGTTCGAGGGTGACTACCGTATAAAAGAAAAAACGGGGTCTTCCCAGTTCCCGAGTGGACAGAGTTATTGTAGGCATATTCGGCTATCCAAAGGATATCTTTCCAAGTTTTTTCAGTTTGTTGTAGCATGCAGCGCAAATACTGTTCCAGAGTTTGATTGGTCCTCTCGGTTTGTCCGTCGGTTTGATGGTGGTGGCTGGTCGAAAGTCTCACATCAATTTGAGCCGACCGACAGCAACTTCGCCAAAAATGAGAAATAAATTGACTACCTCGATCCGAAATTAGAACTGAAGGAAAACCGTGCAGTCGGACGATGTTTTCGAGAAATTCTCGGGCCAGAGTTGCTGCTGTTGGTAAGCCTTTGAGTGGAATGAAATGCGCCATCTTGGAGAATAGGTCCACGATTACTAGGATCGTATTGTATCCGGAGCATGGAGGTAGATCGGTGATGAAGTCCATAGAAAGCGTATGCCAAGGGCGAGGCGGGATGTCAATAGGGCGTAAGAGGCCGGCTGGTTTTTCCTTTTGACTCTTGTTTTGGGCGCATACTCCACAGGACATTATAAAGTCTCTGATATCTTTTTTCCAAGACGGCCACCAGAAGTAGCGCTTGATCTTTTCTGAGGTCTTGGTCATACCGGGATGTCCTTCCATTAAAGAATCGTGATAACAAGAGATTACCTTTTTCTGTAAATCTGTGCTGGGCAGGTATAACCGTTCTTGGAAATATAATAGGTTGTCCTTCACCGTAAAGTCCTTTCCCTGCAGATGCCAATTCTGTATGTCTGCTGGAGTTACCAGTAGCCTGGCTTTATCCTTAACTTCCTCTATGGATTGTGTGGCGATTACACCTAGAATTCTTTGTTCGGGAATGATAGGTACAGGTTTAGGATTGATCAAATGTTCTTCCACTCCCATCCGAGAAAGGGCATCAGCTTTACCGTTTTTTGTACCAGGTCGATAGGTAATTATGAAGTCAAACTCGGCAAAGAATAGTGCCCAACGGATTTGCCTAGAGGATTGAGCTTTTGCGGTTTTCAAATATTGCAGGTTTCGGTGATCTGTAATCACAGTAACGGTGTGTCGGGCCCCCAGAAGATAATGCCGCCAAGCCTTAAAGGCAGACTTGATATCTAGAAGTTCCTTATCAGTAATAGTGTAATTGATTTCAGGAGGCGAGAATTTGCGGGACCAAAATGCCACGGGATGCAACTGATTGGTTACTGGGTCCTTTTGTGATAGAACTGCCCCCATGGCAAGGCTCGAAGCATCAGTTTCAACGATGTAGGGGAGTTCTGGGCGAGGATGTTTTAAGATCGGTGCAGAGATAAATCTAGTCTTCAAATTCTGGAAAGCTTGTTCCGCCTCGGTAGACCATTCAAAACGTTTGTTTTTCTTTAACAAGGCGGTGATGGGCTGGACTATTCGAGAGAATTCGGGGATAAACCTGCGGTAAAAGTTAGCGAAGCCTAACATGCTTTGAACACCTTTTACGGAGGATGGCGATGGCCATTTGAGAATTGCATCGACCTTCTTTGAATCCATACGCACTCCGCTAGGTGATAATATGAATCCCAAGAATTCAACTTCAGTCACGTTGAAAACACATTTTTCCAACTTAGCGAAAAGTTTGTGTTGACGCAATCTCTCGAGGACCATTTTCACGTGTTTCCGATGTTCAGTTTCCGATGAAGAATAAACGAGGATGTCGTCAATGTAAACAACAACACACACATCTATGAGCTCTCTGAGGACATCGTTCATAAAATATTGAAAGGCGGCCGGGGCATTGCAAAGTCCGAAGGGCATGACCTGATATTCAAATAGCCCATACTTGGTGCGGAAGGCCGTCTTCCATTCATCGCCCTCTTTTACTCGTACCAAGTGGTAGGCTCCTCTAAGATCCAGCTTTGTATATATGCATGCTTTTCTGACTTGGTCCAGGAGTTCAGGGATCAAAGGTAACGGATATCTATTCTTAACGGTGATCTGGTTCAGGGCGCGATAATCTATACAAGTTCTAAGGTCCCCTTCTTTTTTTGGAACGAAGAACAAAGCTGAGGAAGCAGGGGACTTGGAAGGACGAATAAACCCATTCGCTAGGTATTGATCCAGGTATTGTCGGAGGTGAAGATTCTCAGGCTCGGTGAGGGCATAAATTCTACTACAAGGAGGAGTAGATCCAGGTATCAGGTCTATCTGGCAGTCATAAGACCTATGAGGAGGTAGAGAGTTAGCCTGATCCTTCCGGAAAACATCTTGGAATTCTAGGTATTCAGGAGGTAACTGAGGAGCCTCTAGGAAATTGCTGCCAGTGCAACACCAGGTCGAGGGTGACAAGTAGAGACACATTCTGGAAACTGAACCGTTCTTGCTTGCCAATCGATCTGAGGATTGTGCTTCTCTAACCAAGGAATTCCTAGAATAATCTGGATCTGAGGGGCCTTTATCACATCGAACACGATCTTCTCATGGTGTCCATCTTGACTTACTAGCGTCACTTCTTGGGTGGTATGCGTTACTGGTCCGGAGGCTATCTCCGTACCATCCACCGTAGTAATGACATCCTTTACAGCCTTTGGACAAAGAGTCAGATTCATCCTCAAAACCATTTCATGATCCACATAATTGCCGATGGCACCACTGTCGACGTAAGCTTCAATCGCATGTAATCGATCCGGATGTTCAGGGCTAATGAGGACCATAGGTATCACGAAATGCGAGGTCACGGAACTGGTTTTTACGCTCGGCAAGAGGACCTCTATTCTTGTCGGGCGAGGTCGTTTCCCTGCTCAGAGTTTGTGACCCTGGTAACTGCAGCTCCTACTGCCTTCTTGGCTGGTTTCACCGGACAGTCTCGAAGAAAGTGCCCCGAGTTTCCGCAATAGAGGCATAATTGCAGCTGTTTTCTCCTTTCCCGCTCCTTTTGTGTTAGTGGTCCTTTCAGGCCCCCTATTTGCATGGGTTCCCCGGAGTCTACTCCTTTGGTAGGAGTTGGTGGTTTGGAAAATACTCGAGCATCAAACTTGGAACGATCGGCCTTCCTGTTCTGCAGTCTGTGGTCAATTTGAACGACTAAGTCAATATAGTCCGAACAGTCTTGCGGGGGATTCACTACTTGGGCTAACACATCTTTGGGCTCTCCACGTAGACCTCTATAAAACAGCGTAATCCTTTTGTCCTCAGGCCATCGAGTTTCCACTATCAGTCTGTTGAAAGACGCAATATAAGCCAAAAGGTCTTGATTACCCTGTCGCAATGAAAGGAGCTCATTGTCCAAGGCCTGCCCCTGTGAATGTCTTGCAAACAGTTTTTCCATACTGAGCTGAAAAGCTTGAAAATCATGGTGAACCGGATCATCTTGATTAACTAGAGGGATCGACCAGTCTGCCGCATTGCCACTAAGGTACGAAAGCACGAAAGCTACCTTAGCTTGATCAGTTGGAAAGGCTGCTGGCCGGCATAAGAAGTGCAACCGGCACTGATTAATAAATACTGCAAACCTCTTTGGGTCACCAGAAAATCGTTCGGGCGGAGCCAGAGGTACATTCCCAGGTAGGTTGATCTGCACTGGGTTCGTAGAGGATGTTGAAGGAAGATTTGCCCCTGATGCGGGTAACGGAGTTTGTCCGGCTTGTGACTGTAGCAATTGTCTAGCGAGATCATCTGTTCGCTCCTTGGAAATAATCAGTTCCCTTCTTAGAGCATTCGTTTCCTGACGGGCTGCATGCACTTCTGCTCTTAGTTCCCCAAGTAACTGGGCTAGCTGGTCGGTATCCGAGGTTTCCATAGCGCCTGGGTGGGAGTTTTGCGATAGGCTTTGCGTTCTGCAACGCTCACCTGATTCCCGCAGAGGCGCCGGTCTTGACTGGGTGAATGCCGTATCTTCAAAGGTGATGTGTAACACACGGTTGGCTCTTTGGGCTGGACCTCTGTGCACTGTATGTCTGACTCGAAGAGTAAGATGTCTGCAGATAGAAAATATGGGATTAATGAACTGGGGTTATTGGGTGCCTCTCTCCTCTTCCCTTTCTCTTCTCCTGTAGAACCCCAAAGGTTAACACCCTCACCTTAGGTAAGTGAACGCCGAGCTCTCCATCTGCCTCGGGGCAGGGTGCCGTAACCAGTTTCTTCACTGGATAAGGGTGCAGGCCTCTTGACCTCAGAGGACTGCTGTCCGTCGTTAACTGCACAAACGGTAAGTTCTGGGCACTTCAAATGTCTTAAAAGTCTTTTGTAATGATATCTCTTGTTTTGCAGGGTTCCGGCGATGGCGGATGGCGGGCTGATGAGAGTTGAGGATCGAACCCGCGTGAGGAATAGAAGCGCCTGGAAGCACGTAAGAAAGCGCTTGTAGCCTGCTTCACGATGCGCACTAACTGTCCCTTTTATCTTGCAGGTACAAGTTCGGAGCTTTAGAGAAGCTGAAGGGTGCTGGAATACCCACTGGATTCGGCGTGGGAAGGAGTAATGGCACGTGAGTAATAAAGTTGCCCAATGTCTTTAAACGCACCTTCTTTTGTCTTTCAGATGCGGGATGCAGCGCCGAAGGCCTCCGGAGCGTGCGAAGAGCTGGTAAGCTTTTGTCTTTCAGATGCCGGAATGCAGTGCGAAGACCTCCGGAGCATGCGAAGAGTCGGTAAGCCTTTGTCTTTCAGATGCCGGAATGCAGCGCGAGGCGTTGGTGACAGCCGATGGACCAGGTAAGAGATGCGCTGCCACTGAAGACCGTAGTGCTAACCTGTTCTTTCTTTGTCTTTGCAGGTGCTGCTGAGGACTGGATTCCAGGATGGTAAGCCTTTGTTCCCTTAGGCCCAGGATCAGAAGCAGAAGACACGATGAGCGTTCTGCTGCAGAGAATGCAGAATAACGCAAAGCAAGATTCATCCATCGGGTGTGGTTTAAATAGCCTCCTGTAGTGCTTAGGTGTCTCCTTCCACAGCCACGCCTAGGTAAGAAAAGAGTTCCTGCTTTCCAGAAGAGTTCCAGTGTTCTGAACCTAGGGAGTGGCTCCTGCCACACCCAACAGGAAAAATAGTCCCAAACAGAAGAGGATCAGGGGTTCAACTGGCAGGTAAGTAAGCAGCATAGTCTGCTGCAGGTAAGTACACCCAAGCATTATGAGCCCGGCGCTTCCAGCGCTGGGACTGGGCATCTTTATGAGCCTGGTGCCACTGGCGCCAGGACAGGGTCCAAAAGGTCCCAATTGGGACTGGCTGGCACTCGGAACCGGGGTTATGGGTCTGCTTCCAAGGGAGTCGGGCAAGTCCTGATCTTTTGGAAGCAGAGATCATGACACCAGGTTCCCTTGGCCCAGGCAGACGTGGGGTCCGCCAACGCAGTGGCCGTGTGTTAGCTGGCGATACTGTGTGGGAGCAGTCCATGTATGCAGTTGCACAACAACAGGCTGCTTCATATGAGATGTTCGCTCAGGGCATGTACAGGGTGGCCAATTCCATGATATCCTCAGCAAGGCAGGTGGAGCACCAGCAGCAGGCATTGCAGTCCACATGCCGCTCACCCAGGCTGAACATGGTGGCCAGCAACAGGAATCGACGGGCAGAACTGAGGGTTCTGTGTGCATCCATTCCTGCAGAGGGTCGGGCCCACAGGGAGGCCCTGAGGTTAGAGTATAGGTCCCTCAGAACTACACTGGCTGCATTCAAGGCAGCCCGCAGTAGACGGTCTGAACATCATATGCAACAGTTGACTCATACCATCACGGAGGAACTGCGTGCATCCCGTGAGGTGTTGCATGGGGACCTCGGAGCCATCATGTTGCAGATACAAGCATCTCAGTCCCGCATGGCCACTGCCATGGAGGACCAGACCAGGGCTATACGTGGTGATCCTCCCTTACCACTATAACATTCTGATGCTACACCAGAGGGTGGCGACAGCGTGACAGGTCTCCTGATCAATGCTAGAAGTGTGGCCCATCAACCCATGGAGGTTTTATTTTCTTCTCAAAATCCATACATGTGGGTGTTGACATGCACCCTGCACCTCCTCCCTACTGGGCATTTTTGATTTTTAACTTGTTTTTTGACTATTGTGCATTTATGTGACAGTGTGTTGCTTTGTGCGACAGCCAAGGCCATTCACTGTAGATTCCGGCTGGACCCACGCAGGCTTGTCTCGTGTTTGGTACACTCCTTGTTTGTGCCTTAGGGTCCAGACACATATGCCAATCCTACTTCCCCTTTCCAAGGAGTGCGGCATGTAAAAGTAAACTTACACAGAGGCATTGGGCTTCCATTATATCTGTGGGCAGTCTCAAGTCCGACCTGTGTATACACCCTTAGTGGGATTCATGATTGTTTGTCCAGTGCATGGTTAGCATCCCATTTTGTTTGGACATTGGGATCCATCCTTTGTTCATGTTCCATCTTCATGTATTAGCTTGACTATCTCCATTATATATTATATATATATGCACTTCACTGCCCCCTTTGGTTAGCAGTGGCAGATGAATGTACAAGGGTGTCATGTGCAAGTCACGACACATTGAGGCACATGTGCAATTATGAATGGTCACTGTCAGACAGATTGACTCTTGGGTCCTGTGTTTCTGGTATGTTTTACTGACCAATTGATGTTCCTGTGTACATTATTATATTGATGAGTGAGAGTGAGTTATTTCTGAACTTGTTCTGTTGATCGTTGCGCACTTTGTGACAGTAGTGTTATGTGTTGGCCATTTATTTCTCAGTTTGGACATTTCATGCCATGGCATGGTATGTCAACCAGGTGACATGAAGTGTGGGAGGGTTTAGGTGACATACCGGCATTTAGATGTGTACTTTGGCATGGTGTTAGTGGCATACCCCATCTTCCATATGTTCCTTATGTGCTAATCAGATTGAGATACTTTTAGTACTAAGGGGTGCTCACAATGTAGCACTTCCAAGGACACATTCTCAGGGTGTTAAGTTTGGGACAGATGATTGTCGCTTTGTCATCATGGAATGTGCCAGGGTTCTGTGCACTCCGCAGGGGGTGGATTTTAGGTGAAACATTGTGCCAGAAGGTGGGTACGGGCAGCCTCGCCACATGCCCTTTCCCCTCCCATGCGCAGCCACCCTGCATGTGGTTGGCGATGTGGGGGGCACAACCATGCCCACCGGTACGCCATGGCATGTTGCAAAGTTGTGCAGGACACATGCTGCCACAATGATCCTACACACTACTGGTGGTGAATATAGTAGCTCTCCACCAGAGAAGTCAAGGGAGCGGAAGCGTGACTTCAGCACTCTGAATATGCGCTCCTCTATGGCCCTAGTTGCAATATGGGCTGTGGTGTAAGTTACCTGGGGTGGTGTGGTGGGGTCCCGTATTGGCATCATCATGTAGGTGCTCAGAGGGTAGGCGCTGTCACCTGTGGAGGTCAGATGGGTTGTCAGTGGTGTGCTTTTGTCTGTGTGAGACATGCATGCATTTGCAGGGCCATTTGTACTCACCAATGAGCCATGTGTTGCCATGCCTCCCAGCTTCCAGGGCCCGGTGTAGGGGTGACATTCGGAATATGAAACTATCATGGGTGGACACTGGATAGTTGGCACATACAGAGGTAATGATTCCCTTGCCTTCACATACAACCTGCACGTTGATGGAATGGCAGTGCTTTTGATTGTGATAGATGTGCTCTGTGGCCCTAGGTGGACGTAGGGCCACATGGGTGCAATCGATTAGGGAAGTGTGCCACCCTTTAAAAGTCTTGGACCACGGCCTGCCTTTCTACGGATGTTCTGGGCATGTATATGTGCCTGCGGACTGAGAGGCGTGCAGTCATGATTGCCAATACCTGGTGTAGGCAGCGTGACTGCGTGGTCTGTCAAATGCCCCAGAATATGGCAATTGTCGCTGAAATGTCCCAGTGGCCAGAAAATGCAGTAAATTCAGCACCTTTTCCAAGGGGCCCAGCGCTTGGGAGCACAGAGTGGGTGATGTGAGGTCATCTTCCCACTCCGTGACCAGGTCTAATATGATATGAGGTGGAAACCTATACCTGCCATAGGCCTGGTCATCAGGCATCCCAAAAAAGCTGGTCCTGGGTAAAGAAATGCGTGCCTGGCTATCCTCCTCCTGCTGCGGTGTTCCATGATCACTGCTGCGAAAAATGGTACATTCATTGTAGATGTATTCGCACGTTGGCTTTTCGCGCACCCATTTTATGTTATGTTATGTTATGTTATGTTATTTGGCATTTATATAGCACTCTATATATCATTGGTGTGATCTCAAAGCGCTGGTAGGTTGAATGCCCTTGGGGACCGCAGACCAGGTCAGTAGAGAGAGGAGGTGTCGTAGGGTATCCAGTCAATGCATTGAGTACAAAGCATTGAATGCCAAAAGCATTGAAAAAAAGCATTGAATGCATTTTTTTAAAAGGTGAAGGTTTTATTTTAAGTATAATGGGTTTTAAGGGATAAAGAACAGGGGTTGGGGGGAACCACCCCATTACAAAAAAGAAAAAAAATGCATTCAATGCTTTTTTTTGTTGCTTTTTTTTTAGATGCTAAGGCATTCGATGATTTAGCATTCAGTGCAATCACTATAAACCGGTTGTTGGGTGCGTGGGTGCACCAGTTGTGTGTGAAGCTGATGTATGTGCCAGAATGGTAGATGCATTCTAGCGTTTGGTGTGGTGGTGAAGATATCAGTTGAATGTATGTAGTCTGGTGGGTGGATAACCAGCCTGGTTTCTGGCTGAATTAGTCGTGTAGGACGCTTATGTGAGCAGCTAGGCTGTGATGAGGTATTTCATGGGGTAATGTTCGTATGTGAACAGCTAGGCCGAATTTATCAGGAGTATAGGTGCATTCTAATTGTGTGATGGTGTAGAGTAGAGAGTAAGCATAATGCTATGGAATGGGAGTGTTTGTTTGGGTTTATGAACCAATGCAGCAGGAGCAATTTCTAGGTTGAAGTTACTGAAAATATTTGCTCTTCTATTCAAGTGTGGCTCTTGCAGACATTTACCATCCTGTGTGATGCAGGCATTTGCCTGTTCACAATTCTAATTAGGTGTGGTGTTGCTAACAATCACAATCTCATCTAGATGCGACCCAGGCATGCATTGTTTTTAGTGTGCAGTGATGCTTACGCCAGCTTTCGTGTGGCGGACATGTTTCCGGATTAGCGTGGCTTTTTCTGTGTGCCAGTGAGCCCTGTTCCATTTCATGAATATGTGTTGTTAGCGTGCGTGTGGGCGTTGCGAGTATTTTACGTGGTACTTCCCACGTAACGCCCACATTTACGCTTGTTGTTCCCCATTCCACGTGTTCCGCCCCCTTTTTAGGTGACTGCGCTGGACGGTATGTGCCTTCGTTGAGCGTCTTGCGCAAGGCTTTAGTGGTGTCGCAGTGACGTGTTGGACCAACTGGGATTCAGCACAAGCCACGCGCATTGTGTTCCATGAATCGACAAACGGGCGCTTGCGTGCATTTTGCACACTAGCACCCCTTTTTCTGCGCAATTTACATCCATGAATCAGACCCAAAGTGTTTTCTTTTAGCAATAATAACATGCTCTGTGGACTTTACTGGCAGGTAGCGGCCTGTGGCCCAAGTTATAGGTCCAAGAGAAGCCAGGGCCTTAATGCTGGGCCCCAGTGCCGTTACCGGGCTGGTGAAACCCCCAGAACATGTTATTATTACTATAAGCACCCCGAGGCAAACCTTTGGGTGCTGTTATTCAAACCTTGAAAAAAGAAACTGCCCTGCACTGCTTCATTCACAGCAGCCGGGGGAGTCAAGATTGCCATGGAAATGGAAGGCGTAGCTCCACTCAGAGCCCCACTTCCATTCCCATGGCTTGAACAGGAAGCCAGCAGACGGTGAGGCCCAGGCGGAGGAGCCCTTTTTGGGTAAGGAGAGGGAGTGTCGGGGGTGTTCAGTGACTGAATTTGGGGGCGGGAGGCAGGGGATGAGGGAAAACATCAGCACCAGGTGGAGGCCGCGTACACAGAGCAACTCTGGTTGCTCAGAACCAGGGCCTGCATCAGTATATTTTAGCCCAGGTTTCGGCCCTCATCATTTTAGGCAGCTTGAAGTCCCCCCAAAACTTGGTCGAAATGAGGGCTTGACACATTGCCCCTTCAGAAGTTGACATGCACACTGTCAGGAACTCCTGCATCAAGTCAATCCATTAATCAATTGCAAATGACTTTGAAACCCCAAAACAATTTCTCCTAAAATGCAATCTTGGCCATCTTTGCCGAAATGGTCACAGGTGATTGCTGTTTGCCAATCAGCTCTAACACATGCTTGACCTCATCCTCTCACCTGTCATCTACTTTTCCCCTGCCGTTTAAACACAGAGGCACACTATATTCCTGAAATATCCACCACGCCTGGGTACCTCTTCGGGGCACCCTTCAGTCAGCTCGAGGACTTTCACACTCGTAGCTCCCAGAATTCAAGGGGAAGTGTGATCCCTCATTCTGCTGCCTTCAATATCATACCCCTGGGCCTTCTCCTCTGTGAATGAGAGGGCCAGCAATGATGTTGTCCACACTGGCTGCATGCTTGGCCCTAGGATTTGTATGCCTTCTCTGACATGACCACCTGGGGGCAGGGGTTTTAGGGGGAGGCCAATCAGATTCCACAGAACGGAGCTGAAATCTCTGATCTCAGTCCGCGTTCTCTAGAACCCGCAGACTGCCTCCCTGCCACTGGCCGCCATTTTTTTGTTATTGTTATAAATATTCCCTTAAACCCCCCCTCCCCCCACTTACCTTGCTGCTGCGGCCCTCCCCGCCACCTACAGCTGCTCCCCGACTTCCTGAGCGATCCGGTTAGCCGCCATGGAAAGGGAAGAGGGGCTCCGTATGGAGCCCCACTTCCCTTTCCATGTTGACCATCTTAGCAAAGGATTTTACTTTGTTCTACGGGACACGTGCCGCTTTGGTAGCCCAGGGTGCAAATGGACTTAGAACCTGATCCGGCCGGCCGGATTGGGTGTTAACACCACATTGCAGCATCGTTCTTCTCAACTTCTTCCAGAACCACAAATCTTCAGACGATTGCCTGTTTATCACAGCCACAAAACTTTAGTTGTCCACCACAAACATCACTTTCCTGCTACCAAATTCTTTCCCCACAGAACCACTAACCACTAATATAGGAAAGAATTCCAAAAAAGCTATGCAGTGTCTTCTATCTACCACAACAGTGGCCAAAGTTTCATGCCCCACTTTCCCTCCCAGTAAATGCCCAAGCCTGGTTATCCACCCGCGTCAAAGACATTTTCCATCCTCCACTCTGCAGGATTCGAAAGAAGCCACATGAACACTACGTTATGCTCTGTGTAGAATGACTGCGGCAGCCAAATCCTGCCTGATCTTGGCTGCCACTAGGACCATGTGGTGAGCAACCTCTGTACCAAAAAGTGCCAATGTAAAACGCCCGCTGTTATAATTTTGCAAGTAACATAACCCAGCCATTTGTCCATTATTATGCCAATATACATTATTATTGTTCATTTCTCTTGGCCCCTTACTTTCCCCAACCAGTAAAGTGCAGACTGAGACATGTTTCATTTTTAGCATAAAAGGCTGCAGATTTTATTTTTGCACATATAATAAAACACAGCCAACATCTGTGAAAATAGCTCAGAAGGTGCGGCGACTGCTCCGTGTCCAAAAACTTGCTTCCCCTTTTTCCTAACACAGTCCATAGTAGGCACAACTCCCCCAACCCTTCGTGCCTGAGACCCACCTGCCCCTGCAGGTGTTCCTGTGCTGGGACAGTGCTGTTTGTTCGGGGGAAGCTGAGCCTCTTATTGTTACCACCAGACGCCCCTGCCATTAGGCTCCCAAGTGGCGCTGGTCTGAGAAGAGCGAAGACCCTTCCAGCTTTCCCATGGCTCATTCGGAGTCTGTGTCTTGTCACTGGTTGCCGAAACACTGCCACACTGCCCTGCCGTCCTGCGACGTCAACGGCCAGGCCTTGCCGTAGCTGTCCTTCCTGTTTTAAACGAAATACTCCTTTCTGCTGCAGCGGGCAACATCCTTCTGCCGGAGGTGCTGGATACTTCCTGCCCTGGCTGTCCGCCGCTTATATGTGGGTTAGCCCGCCCCCTTTCTTTGTTCGTCCTTCGCTGGCTTTTTCCAGCACTTGGCACACTTCTCATTGTTCCTCCCCCTTACCCAGGGGGAGGGAGGCAAGGAAGTCCCTGCCAGAGATATCGGGGCGCCTCCTCCATTTTTTGGGTTTTCTCCGTCGTCACCTTCATAACCCGGCCATTTGTCCATTATTATGCTAATGTACATTATTCTTATTCATTTCTCTTGGCCCCTTACTTTCCCCAACCAGTAAGGTGCAGACTGAGACATGTTTCCTTTTTGACATAAAAGGCAGCAGATTTGACTTCCAAGATGGCCCCGGGGCAGGGAGATGTGTCTGAGTCTCTCCCCTGTCGGGCCGTGGCAAAGAACCACAGTAAAGAAGGATATAAGGCATCAACAACACTGAAATACCTACCAGACACTTAAATGCAGCACTCGATGCACCCGGATTGAAACGGGAGCGGAGGAAAAGAGTCGTGGAAGAGGAGAAGTGCGGCCTCCCCTCCCCCTATGGGGAACATCACAAGCCGCTGCAGAGGAGAGATGAACCGCCCGGAGAGGCAGGCGGTCACAACAGGAAGCCCCCTACAGCACGGAACCATCCGGGGCCGCATTGGCGAGTGACGGAGTGCCTCCCCTCTGGGCCGCGACTGGCCCACTGCAGCACGGAGCCCCTGCAGAGACGCGCGCGTGCAGGGGAAAGGGAACTACAGAGTGGAAAGCAAAGCCCCAAGGTAGGGGAGGCTGGGCACGGAGGCCCGGACCGCAACGCAATGAGCCATCAGTTGCCGGAGGCGCAAGAGGTTAGTGCCCCCCCCCGCCTCCCTTCCCTACGCAGCAAAGAAGGCACCCGGTGCAATTAACCAAGAGAGGAACATCCACCTAGTGTAAAACTCCCCGTGGCTGCCAGCGCCACTCGCTATCCAGGCCACACAGAGCGGGGGTGGGGCAGAGGGGGAATTAGAGACTATAAAGCAAGGAACCCTCCCAAATCAAGCCCTCCATGGGCTGGGGGGGCAATGGACTACGGCCCCAGATCGATCAATGTGGACCCCTGACACCAGGGGGCATCAGTAACAGCACCCCATCACCAAAATAAAGTATTGCCCCCATCAGCCCCACTTCCACCAAGGGAATTACCCAAAAGGGCAACTAGCGCAGGGCGCAGCCCGGAAGTCGTTGAAGGCCCCCCCCCCAACTGCGGAGCTACCCATTCGAGGACATGTCAAAAACAAAGGGGAAGGGGGTCTCCACACTTCCGAACCCACAACCAGGCAAACAAGACACAAATCTTATACAAATGTGGTTGTCGCATACTCAGGTTCACACCAGAGGAAGGGCACAGGAAGACCCCCCCAGGGGACCGCAACCATCCCAACACATCCCAACCACCCCAATCAAGGGATGACATGCACTCATGGTTCATGAAGCTACAGGACAAGTTTATGACAACGGTCCAGGACCAGTTCGCATCAATGAGGAATGAAATGAAGCAGGTGGTCCAAGAAGTAAAAATGGACGTGGCCAAGCTGGAAGAGAGAACAGACACGCTTGAGAGAATCGTCCAGAATCTAGAAGATGAAGCACGGCA
The DNA here is from genome assembly GCF_040938575.1 of Ambystoma mexicanum. Classification (NCBI taxonomy): domain Eukaryota; kingdom Metazoa; phylum Chordata; class Amphibia; order Caudata; family Ambystomatidae; genus Ambystoma; species Ambystoma mexicanum. Next base: position 819,421,758 of record NC_090922.1, read on the forward strand.
AAACAGCGAGACGCAGGAACACCTGCTGAGGCTGACCCACAACCTAGAGATCCAATGTGAGGACCTAAAAAATCGGTCCCGTAGATCCAACATCCGAATCAAGAACATGGCAGAGTCGGTACTTGATAAGGACCTTAAAAGTACGGTCCAGGTGGTGTTCAGAGATATCCTTGAGGAGCAAGAAGCAGAAACCATAGGGATAGACAGGGTACACAGGGTGGGTCCGAAAAGAACAGGAGCACCATGAGAAAGACCAAGAGATGTTCTGGCAGCCCTTTCCTCATACCTGCAAAAAGAACAAATCTTAAAGAGGGCGAGACAGTTGGACCACATCAGGATGAATGAGACGGATATTTACCTCTATCAGGACCTGGCCTCAGTGACACTGCAGAAAAGAAGAGATATGGCGCCGCTAGTTAAGGAATTGGTGGCGAAGGAAATACGGTATAAGTGGACGTTCCCTTTTGGCCTCCTATTCACCTGGGAAGGCAAACAAAGAAGAGTGACCACTTGTGACAAAGGGCTACACATAATGGACTTACAAGCAGAGGGGGTGGATGGAAAGGGCAACAAGTCAAGTGGATGGTACCACAAAAGGCAGAGAGCCTGGGAACAGATACGACAAAAGAAGAAGCAAAACGGATAGAGAGGTGTTCATGTAAGGATATCTGGAGAATGCACAAATCCGCAGCCCGGCAAAGGGCCCCCTGAACTGAAACTCAGGAAGGACAGAGGAAGATGCGGGGTATAGGAACCCTCGCAAAGTTCGTACCGAGATCGGTGAGGGCCAGGAGCGATAGGCACAACGCCCTAGCATCCTTAGGAACCCAGACCCTCCTCGGGACAACAGTTGGTTTAAAGTTAAAAGTTGCAGAGGAAGTTGAGGGAACCGGGAGATAGGGGTGGGGGGAAACTCCGGAAGAAGAAAGGGAATCGTCCCGTAGGGGTTCATAAACACTCACAACGGGCTAAGACAAAATGGGGAAACTTAGAATCCTGAATTATAACATAAGGGGCCTGAACTCCCCTGTGAAGAGGAAAAAGGTAGAGACCATGCTGAAGAGGGAAAAGGCAAACATTCTTCTACTACAAGAAACCCACATAAAAGCCCAGGACAAACAGAAAGTGCATCTCAGGGGGTACAAGATATGGGCACAATGAAATGCCACAGATAAAAAGGCTGGGGTGTTGATAGCAGTGAAAGAAGGAGCGGACGTGGTACTTACCGATAGCCTAACGGATAGGGAAGGGAGGTTTGCATTTGCTAACGTTAAGATAAACGGATGCCACCTTACACTGGCTACGATATATGCACCAAACTCGGGACAAGATGGCTTCCTACGAGACACGATGGGGAAGCTCGAGGGCTTTGCAAACGGTGAGGTGATATTGGGGGGAGATCTAAATACAGCCTGGCAGCCACAAACAGGTAGGAGCACGGGGAGTCCCCTAAACCAAGGAGCACCTTCCAAACATCTCAAGCAAAAGATGGACCAGATGGCACTCTGTGACGTATGCAGGGAACTCAAGGGCCAACAGAGGGGCTACACGTACTTCTCGCATGTATATAATACAATGGCATACTTCTGGTTGTCGGTGGAATGGAATCCAAGGAATGGAAATAGGCTCGATATCACTATCAGACCATGCCCTGCTATGGCTGGAGATGAGGACTCCAGGGAAGGAGGGACGGCTATGGCGCTGGAGGCTCCCACAGGACATTCTCCTAGATCCGATAATGGGCGAAGCAATAAGGGACAAGATCACAGAATATTTTGCACAAAACGACAACGGGGATGTCCCATTGGGAACAGTCTGGGAGGCATTCAAAGCGGTAATGCGCGGCCACCAGATAGCACTGAAGGCCACCAAAGACAACCAGAGGCACAGCAGAGAAAGAGAACTTGAAAATAAAATAAAGGACACACAAGAGGAGATACTGATCCACCCCTCCAGCGGCTGCAAGAAGGCTCTAAGACACCTGTAGGCACAACTGGAAATGCTCCGCACCAAAGAGGCAGAGAAATCCCTCCAGTACCTTAAACAACATTACTTTATAAAAGCCAATAAAGCAGACAGATATCTGGCCAGCCAGCTCCGCGAAAAACAAAAGACAACGACCATCATGAACATTTGAAACTCACACAGAGAAATTCAAACGCGCACCCAGGATATGGGGAAGGCCTTCAGGGCATTCGATCAAAATCTATATGCAACGGAACACCCGAATGGAAGCGACCAAGATACGTACTTACCATCTCTCCCCATTCCAAAAATTCCAGAAGAAGACAGAAAGGAATTGGAGAACCCGATCAGTGAAGAAGAAGTAAAGAAGGCAATAGCCGGACTTCCAAATAACAAGGCACCCGGCCCTGACGGCTTCACAGCCCCATTCTATAAAAAATATGCAGACATACTCACCCCAGTTTTGACAAGACTCTTTAACTCCTTCAAAGAAAATTGAAACGTGACCCTGTCAATGAATGAAGCTAAAGTACTGGTATTCCATAAAGCAGGGAAAGACCCATTCTTCCCCAATTCCTACCCCCCCATAGCGTTGATTAACTTGGACTTCAATATTTACACTAAAATTCTGGTAACAAGGCTGTCCCCACTACTGCCCAGCCTGATTAACACCGACCAATCTGGGTTTATATCGGGGAGACAAGCGCACGACAACCTGAGAAGACTAATACATTTATTAGAAAAGACAGGCATAACACACACCCCGGCAATCCTGCTCTCACTAGACGCTGAAAAGGCTTTTGACCGGGTAGAGTGGTCAATACTATTCAAAACCCTAAAGTCTATGGGATTTGGAGAATAATTTATAAACATGGTAAAAGCCAATTATAACTCCCAAACGATTAGGATAGCCATAAATGGCGAGGTCACCGATAGGGTAGAGATAACAAGGGACACCAAACAGGGATGCCCTGTCTCCCCCCTTCTCTATGCCATATTTCTGGAACCACTGTCAATCAGAATTAGGGAAATCAGAGATATTACTCCTGGCAGGCGAAAGAACGGAAATAGAAAGGGAGGCAGCAACACTAGACCTAAAAATAGCAGATAAGGGGATCAAGTACCTGGGGGTAATTCTGACACACAAGATAGACTTACTGCATAGGGAGAACTATCCCCCAATTCTGGAACGAGTAAGGAGGGATCTGGAGCGCTGGAGCCCCCTGATGATCTCTTGGTGGGGTAGAATTCAGGCGGTAAAAATGAACATTCTCCCCAGAATGCTATACTACTTTCATGCTCTCCCAATTAAGGTCCCCAAATCATTCTTCAAAGCACTGTCCAAGGCGATCTCGACCTATATCTGGAACAGGAAACCCCCCAGGATCGCCAGAGCGACCCTCACGTCTCCGACCGGGGTGGCGGGAATGTCCACACTAAATACTACCAGGCAGCACAACTTTGGGTTCAGAAGGAATGGCTGGGAGACAACCAACTATCAGTATGGATGACTCAAGATTGGGTGGTAGCCAGATCCCCTTTGGAAGAAACCCCATGGAAAACAAAACAACAAAAGCACCCTAATCTCTGTATCAGCGAGGTCATGAAGTCCACCTTGGAAGCGTGGGATGAACAAACGCGGGGGGCATCATGACCACAGTGGAAGCACCCTTCACACCCATATGCCGGAACCCCTAATTCCCACCGAGAATGGAGCGGGGTGCCTTTGAGAAATGGGGAGTCGTGGGATGCACAAAAATAGGGGAAATGTATCAAGACGAAGAAATAAGAACATTCGAAGAGTGTAAAGCCTTACTAAACCTGACAGAGGCCGACAGGTATAAATATGAACAGCTAAAGCATTGGCTGGCGACTCCAGACGTCAAATTGGCAGCCACAAGGGACCTCACTCCATTTGAAAAGTACCTAATAACCAACTCGGGGTCAAGAAAGTTAGTCTCCACTCTATATTACTTTATTAATTCCCAAGAAGAAGGAGTCAAATGGGCCTACATGATCAAATGGGCGAGGACACTGGGGGAGGATATTCCGGAACAGCAGTGGGTGGATCTGTGGAACACCATTCCAAAAATGACCCGATCAGTACAAAAAAGGGAAATATGGCTAAAAATTGTAACCCAATGGCATTATACGGCGGAGAGACTTCACTCCATGTACCCACGAACACCCAACACATGCTGGAGAGTCTGCACAGAGGCGGGTACTTGGAAGCAAATTTGGTGGGACTGCCAGGGAATCAAAGGTTTTTGGGCTGAAGTAAAGATAGAGATGAAAAAGATCTTTCCGGAGATGGAGCAATTAGAGGAAAAAGTGAGGCTTTGCGGAATGAAAGATCAGACGGCCAAGAAATTCAAGAAATCACGCTAGAGGAGATTCATGGGCCTACTCATAGCTACCTGGGCGACAATGGCCCAAAACCGGAAGAAGCAAGAACCACCACTACTGTATGCATGGCTACAGAAGGTCTGGTCACAATTGACCATGGAAAAGCTTACACATACCATGCAGGGTTCAAAAGAATCCTTCACAAAGGAATGGGGAGAGGTTTTGGACTACCTGCAATCAGATTATATGGAGCAATGGTGCCCACATAATATCAGAATATCAGACATTTTCAGGTCATAGACATTCCCAAGAACAAAAGTGACATTGAGAAGATCTTCAGGGGCGGGTCGGGGGAGGGAGCAGAGTTGGGGGACGATTACTAGTTTTCTGTTTGTATTTGAAAATAATAAACATATATTTTTTAAAAAGGCTGCAGATTTTATTTTTGCACATATAATAAAACACAGCCAACATCTGTGAAAATAGCTTCGAAGGTGCAGCGACTGCTCCGTGTACAAAAACTTGCTTCTCTTTTTTCCTAACACAGTCCATATTAGGCACAACTACCCCAACCCTTCGTGCCTGAGACCCGCCTGCCCCTGTGCTGGCAGAGCGCCGTTTGTTCGGGGGAAGCTGAGCCTCTCATTGTTACCACCAGACTCCCCTGCCATTAGGCTCCCAAGAGGCGCTGGTCCGAGAAGAGCGAAGACCCTTTCAGCTTTCCAATGGCTCATTCGGAGTCTGTGTCTTGTCACTGGTTGCCAAAACACTGCCACGCCGATGGTTGGTTACCGTCCACCGCGGCTCCCCCTTTACCGACTTCTTAATTCCAGTGGCATACCTTGCAGGAGCTACGTGCGGAAACTGCTCCTTGCCCAGCCACCTGCTTCACCCTTCTGTCCAACAAAGTCCACAGTAGGTAGGCCCAACTCCCCCAGCCCTTCGTGCCTGAGCCCCGCCTGCCCTTGCACGTGTTCCTGGGCTGGGAGAGCACCGTTATTTGTGGGAAGCTGAGCCCTTATTTCTACCACCAGACGCCCCTGCCGCTTAGGCTCCAAGGAGGCACTGGTCACGAGATGAGTCATACTCCTTTCTGCTGCGGCGGGCGACATCCTTCTGCCGAGGGGCTGGATACTTCCTGCCCTGGATGCCCGCCGCTTATATGGGGTTAGCCTGCCCCATTTCTTTGTTTGCCCTTCGCTGGCTTTTTCCGGCGCTTGGCACGCTTCTCATTGTTCCTCCCCCTTACCCAGGGGGCAGGGAGGACCCTGCCCGAGTGAGCAGGCGCCTCCTCCATTTTTTGGGGTTTCTCCATCGTCTCCTTCATTCAGGTGGTGGAGGAGTTACTGTATGTTTTGCACCTCACACTTCCAGTAACCCGCAATGCTCTTAAGAAATTCCCACAACCCGAGTAGTTTATGTAATGGTAATTGGCCTTCATGGCACCGAACCGAGTTCATGCCTAGGAACATGACCATGTGACCTGTCATCTCCTTGCCCGCCAAAGCTACACCAAACTCCTGCGCAATGTCTTCAAAATCTTCCAAGAATCTTGCGCATTCCCTGAGGATATCCTTCTGCGGTAGTACAAAACCTTCATGGGGCCCATTCCCAAAAGGGGCACAAAGAAAGTACACAAAGGTACTAAAGCATCCAGAGACTGCACGCATCACTAAGCATCCCATGGGTATTGCCTTATCCACATATATCTGTCGAATTGGATAACAACAAGTACAAACTACAAGGGTTGTGTGGCAACAAGTCGAAGGTTGATTTTGTGTAGCATTTCACTGTCTGTGCCCCAAGGCCGTTTTTAGTAGTCGAAGTGGGCGGGAGCGGTTGGAAGCTGTGATACTCTACATTTTTAAATTATGTTTCACAGTTCCTATACTTTTATTTTGAAAAAGAAACTGTTCAGGAATGGTTTCATTTTAAATTAAAAGTGTAGGTAGAAGCTGAACCTTGAACTTCCGTGCACTGCGTCAGGGGTGACGCTTCCACGGGTCTGGCATTCCCTTAAACAGCAGCAGCAACGTTTGTTTTTTGCTTTCCCCTTGCTGAGGATTTGGACCTGGAACCTGCTGGATCAGCACCAACCTCACAGCATCGGGAACTATCAAAGACTGGTGGGATGCTGTTAGTTTTTCAAAGCCCATCCCAAGCAGCATCATAGCCCTGCTCCCGCAGTGGTCAGAATGCTTCTTTTGCATTTAAGCAACTTAACGTGAGAATGCTGCAGGCACAGCTGCATGTCCAGTTAATGGGTAGGTGAGAGGGGTGGCTTTAATCTTTATCATGCCCTTTAAGAGATGCAAATGGTGGGTGATTAGGACGGGGAGGGTGCGCAAAGCTGCATGCTCTAGGGGACAATGAATAAAGCTAATGGGGGTTGTTTAAAATGCACTTTCTTTCAGCATTTATACAGTGGTGTGGTGGAATGAAGGAAAGGTGGGATCCAGGTATGCGGTTGATGTTGCAAGCAGGAGGGTGTGTGGTGATGGGGTTTGTGGTTGTGGGGAGTGTGGTGAGGGGATCAGCAGGTTACATAGTTCCCCTACTTCTTTTCGTACACTTCGACCACTGGCCGCATTAGCCCATCAATTTGACTGCTTCGTCTGCTTGTTACCAAGCAGTCCTTGCAGCAGATGTAGTTGTGCAAAGATGTGCCCCTGTGACGTGATACATTCAGTGGCGTCGCCAGGAATCAAATTTAGGAGGGGCACAGAGGGGGCCAAAGACAAAGGTGGGGGGGATACAGACAAAAGTGGGGGGGCTGCCGATGAAAGGTAATGTGTGACGTCACAAGCACTCCTGCAGAGAGGCTTTTGTGCACACCGACTACCCACACCCCACTGCACCTCCCCTCCCCTCCCATCAGAATGCAGGCACAAAATCATTCAATGACTAAAGGGCCATCATTAGCAGTTTTGTGCACTACGTTCTGATGGGAGGGGCTGCAAGCTGCTCTGTACACCATGGAGGTCGCTGTGCAAAAGCCAGACAGGAACACCTGAGAAGTGGCTTGTGCTCATGTTCATACCACGATCACTGCTAGCTTTGAGACAAAAGGAGAGTATTTGCTGTGTGATATGCAGAAGTTTGCCTTAGTGAGTGTCACAAATAACACCACGAGCAGAGAACACGGTCACTGATCGCCTTAGGTAGGGGAGGCACAAAGGGGAGCCCAGGATTTCAGGGGGGGCCGGGACCCCCCATGCCTCCCCTAGCGATGCCATTGGATACATAAACAGTACTCTCTTTTGCTGCAGTGTCTTGAGGTGAAATCATCAAATCTGTAATGCGAATCTTCACAAATGGGATTGCCATTCTTCCTTCTTGTACCCCTATAATTAATTTATGTTCCACCACTTCTCTGTGAACAGTATATTTATTTTTTCTTTATGTATTGCATTTGGTTATACACCCAAACCCTGGGGTATCACGGCGTAGGATACAAGATTACTTGGATACTTAGTCTTTACATTGAAAAATTAAAAGAATATTGAGGCTTAATACCACATAATAGAAAAACGCCAGTCACGAGTACTAAGGTACAAGTACAATTTATTTTAACAGAACAGCTGTCTGGCTCTCAACACCCCCCAATGTGTGCAAGCAGACAACGTGAGATGAGAGAGTGCTGGACATTTAAAAAACATGAGTATTTATACAGTTTCTCACAATCCCCTCACCAGCCCCTCTTCGTGTAACACATTTACCTAGGGTACATAGCCTTTCCACATAACTAATACAGGTTAAAACATTCTTCAATAGCTGGTTGTTTTCTGTTAAACACTTCATATGTTTTTCAAACATTAGACACAAAGGTAACAGTCCTTATTTCATTTATTTATATTTGTCTACCATTGGTTCTTAAGTTTAAAGTCAGCTTAGTTTCAAGGAGCGAAAATAAAGATTTCCGCAAAAAAACATTTTCAGCTATTCATCATTCTGTTTCGCTGCATGAAAAGGGGAAGACTCTTTTGGTACAGATGGCATCTAAATTACTGATTGGCACGGCTCTTATTTAGCTCCAAGGTTTCCTTAGTGCAGGACAAACAATCCACCTTAACAGCTTCAGCATGTTTATCTACGTTGACACAGTACAAAGTTCATTTTGCTCTGCTGGAGCCGAAAACACACATTCTAACATGGGACAGAAAACAGGAGTTAATCAAAATGGCGGATAACTCAAAATGACGGCGTAGTCAGCCTATTTCAGGTTAATTCAAATGCGATTTACAGTGCGATGCTAATGTGCTTAGCCCAATGTTCACTATCAGATGGTATTCATGCAAACTATACTTGTACAACATGTTATCAGATTAGCAGACATACACTATTATGAAAGGTTACATGGTAATACACGTTTTCAACTTGCACCCTAGTATTTACAGTCAAAAGTTGAACGGTTACATGGTAATGCAGGTTTACAATTTTACTTTCTAGTATTTACAGTCACAGTTGAGTTGTGTAGTGGTGGTCTTGTGGCTTTAAGAATTTATTGAAGAGCCAAGTTTTGAGGATTTTCTTAAGGCTCATTGCAACTTTTAGCTGGTAGAGAGTTCCAAATTCTAGGGGCTGCTACTGGGAAGCTGGAGTTACCTGTTCTCACATTCTTGAAGTGAGGGATGTATAGGTGTGTGTCAGAGTTAGATCTGAGTGTTCTGGTTGTAATTTTATGGCTTAGGCATTGATTGAGGTAGATGGGTGCAGTGCCCGATAAACATTTATGTGCTATGTTGAGGGTTTTATGTAATATCTTGGCTTGTATGGGAAGCCAATGGGCCTCTCTACTATATTTGAAATATGCTCTCTCTTTTTTATGCCTAACATGGGATCCAAAAACCAAACCAATCCCTTCCTCCAAAGTGTGAGCAGCCATCCTGTCAGGGTAATGATCTAGCCACTGTTGCAATTTGACTGCCCTAGCCAGTACCGTTGACTTTTCCATACAGCCCTCTGGCCCACTCACCATCAATTTTTTTTATGTATTTACATTTTTAAAGCACGCTAGGCCAATGGGCCTCAAGGCGCTTTTACAAACCAATTGCACATTCATAAGAAACAATCAAAATAGACAAGTTATAAGTCCAGTTCTGCAAACAGCCATGTTTTTAGGGATCTCCTAAAGTGTCAGTAAGATTTCTCTGGTCCCAAGGCAGAGGGGAGGGAGTTCCATTGTTTCACTGCAAAGATCAGAAAGCTGGCACCCCCTGCTTTAGCACGTGATTAGCTTGGTTGCAATAGTTTGTTGTTGTGGGCTATTCTGCGTGGTCTGTTAGACTAACCTCTGATGGTTTTCTAAGTCAGGTGGGGGGGCAGAGTTGGAGAGACATCTGTGTTTGACGGAGATGGAATTGAAGATAATGCATTTTCTGACTGGGAGCCAGTGGGTATCTTTTCCAGCAGCAGAAATATGCTCATGTCTTTGGATGTTAAGGGCCACACGAATGACATTGTTCTGGATCACCTAGAGCTTTTCATTGTTCCGGCATGAAGTGCCTGCAAATAGGGCAATGCAGTAGTTCAGTCTTGGTCCAACGATAGCACGAGCAATAGTGAGGCAGCTGTCTTGGGAAAGGAAGGACCTGGCTGAATTAATCAGTTTTGTTGTGTGTGCCAAGGATGAAGCAATGACATTCACTTGGCAATTCAGTGAGAGTGTGGCGTCAAGGTATACACCAAGGGTTTTAACTGAAGATGAAACAGGAATTTGGATGTCATTGATGCAGAAGGAGGAGTAGAGGGGATTCTGAATTTTGATCTTGGTTGGCGGCCCCACCAGGAGGAGCTCGTCTTGTCATCATTAAGGCAGAGATGGTGAGTGGCCATCCAGGCCTGAATAGTGGCATAGACATTGTTTAGGGCTAAGATGTCTTCGGTATAGTTGCCAGACAGAGGTAGGGGGATTTGCGTGTCATCTGCATAGTTTGTGTAGGAAGTAGCGATTGAGTCAAGTAGGTCAAAGAGGGGTCTGGAGAAAATGTTGTAAATGGTTGGGTGGACCCCACATGATATGGGGACCGGTAGGGCACTGTGGTTCTCTGCGAATACTGTCATGGATCTACCTTGGAGGAAGGAGGCCACCAACCCGGTGGATTTAGGTGAGAAATGAGCTGCAGCAGTGAGGTGTTGGCATAGGATCTGATGGTTGACCAAATTGAATGCAGCTGAGAGATCCAGGAGAAAGAGGAGGGCAGATTTCCCCTGATCTCTGATCTCATCAAGCTGTTTTCTTAGATCAATTAGGGCACATTCAGTGCCATGCTACAGTGTGAAATCAGACTATCCAACGTCCAGGATGTGGTGGAATTCCATTAATTGGTGGATCTGAATATATGTAGCTCTGTCCAGTATCAATTCCAATGTATTTGTTTCCAGTAACACACCTTTGACCTTAGCACTGCACCAATCATTGCCTTCGAGCACACTTTGTAAATTCATACTTGTATTTGCACACCAAATGGGAAACCGGGCAACACTCCATAGGTGGGACGGACTTGAAGCAATGCATGTGAATCCAACAGGCCCCTAACTATTTGCAGCCCTGGGCATGTGGGTGACATTCAATGTAGCCCTCAATTGGAGTATAGCTCCCTCCAATACATATTTGGGATCCCTGCTGCCCTGAAATCCCTCAACACAGAACACACAACAACCACTGGAAAACCCCCAAAGTTGATCAGTGACTTGCTTTCAGGATTCAAGAGATAAGATCTAGGAAATTGGACAGTAGAAGAGATGCAAAATCGAAGGCAACGAGATTGTGCTAGGATTTGTGGGTCAAATGGTGAACATGATTTACCATTCTAATTTGACCTCTCCATTAGATCAGGGATGGAAACCATAGACAAAGCACTAGCCTATTGTGAGATTGGATAAGACTATACAATATTGGGGACAGCAAGATAAAATTGCTTGGTAACATTCTTCGGTGGTTCACTCTTTTTTTGTCCCATCCCCTTTCATGTGCTTTCTAATGTTGTCCTTTGGTCAGAGCCTCCCCTTTCTCCTCTGCTCTGTACATTCTCTGCCAAATATGTATCCCATCTCAGCCCCCCTTCCTCTCTATCTGCCTCTTGGAGTATGCGCCGTCGCATTTGTTGTTCCTGCATGCTCAGACTTTCGCTCTCTCTTCTCTCATGCCCCAGCAGCTCTGATGTTGATCTTTTGCTGGCAGCATTTCCACACTGACTTCCACACTGGCAATGCTATATGCTGGCCCCCATTGTCTGGCTGCTGCCCCCCTTCTACTGCCCCCATGCTTGTCTTTGCTAAAACCTGTGTCTCTTTCGCTTTAATGCACTTATGTGAAAGAGGGATTACCTGACTTCTTTGTGGGTGCCTGTGTGGCAGTTTGTCCCCTGGGAAGCTACAAGTAAGTGACAGAGGGCACCACAGATGCACACCCTCTCTTTGGTAAGTCGCATCCATTTCCATTGTGTACCAGAGAAATTGTGCATTTATTCTTCCAACTAATATATGTCCTTTTGCATCTACTAGGATCCTGAAAAACCTGCTCCTGAACTTCACTTGTTTTGTCTCCCCATACTGTGGAAAGTGGAGGCCCTCGGTGTAGCATTTACCCAGGAACTCAAGGGTTCATCAGGATGGAATGGATTGATGTCCAAGCTCCAAGATTCTCCTTCAGAACATGGAAGTTTGCCAAGTCTTATTAACACCCTGGTGGGGGGAGCCAGCCAATTAGGTGGCTAGGAACGCGGGCTTGCACCGCAGATGAAAGGCTGCATTCCATCAAACCTGATAAATCGGCTCCCCTGCCACCATCTTCTCCCCACTGTCTGTACAGTTATTAGTTTTTTCTCCCCCTGGAATCCCCCAACTTCCCGTATCTCTGCAGCTGTGTCACACCCTGCCGCTCCTTCCCCTCGGCTTCCTGCAGGCTTCCATGGAAAGGGAAGAGGGGCTCCGCACTGACTTTTTCTACTTCACTGGGGTCGACAACGTGGGCTGCTGGGCCGTTACCCCCCCACGTTCCAGTCTTTGGAATGGGGGATTAACGTCATAATAAAAATGACCTTGAATGACAACCCCTTGGTAGGTATGCCTCAATTCATTCAAGAAATGCAAAAAAAGCTTAAGACTTCACAAGCTGAATGGCAGAACCTATTCCATAGGATTAATATGCTACAAATCAGGGTATCCCTTTGTGGTATCCCAGGGACATCTGGAGTCAATATGATTCCGGTGGCAACCCTCCTCTTCAGACCCTAGGGTTAGCCAACCCGGAAACATGTTCAAGAGACCAGGGATATTTAATAGCTTCCTAGTTCAATGCCAGCTCTGCTTTGTGGCCAAACCACAGCAGTTTATTTTAGGGGGGGTAAATTAGCATTTTTGCTGTCATTTTAATGGAAGGATGCCTTAGCGGGTTCCACACTTTCCCCCTCCCTACAAAATTAATGACGCACTGTTTATTAGCCGCATGCATATATCCAATAACTGTTCTTGATTCCAAACCTATGGCCTGGCCACATTTTAAACTGTCCATGAATAACATTGTATGGATTTGTTAGCAGGAAAAGAGGAGGTGAACATATAAAACTGGAATTTTGCAAAAAGACAAATATTAGGGTACATCGACCTCATTTCACATAGTTCATGGCTCTGCACTAACCACGCGTTGTGGTTCTATTATGTGGAAAAAAAACAGAGATACATTTTGTGCAAAAATCGGAGTGGATGGAGGGAAACCTGTTCAGATTGGGACTCTCAGACGAACCTTAACCCCAGCAGAAACACAATGAGCTGTGTATACCATTTTCCACACCTTTGATCCAAGATAAGCACCATGGCTACAGCATCAAGATGTATTTTTAAGACAGATAAAACATGTTTGAGCAGAAACTGCTCACATAAACCACACACGCTGAACTTTTCACCTTAAAAGAAGGGTTTTGCTGCAGCTCAGTGTACAGGTTACAGCTGCATCCACACCTTTTTCTGCAGGACTAAAAGAGCGAAAGGATTTATTATTGTTAGTAGTCAATAGACCCACCATGGTAACCTGGTTAATCAATCTCATGCCTGCTCCCTGTCACTCCTCCCTCACCCCCCACTCTCAGGCCACCCTGTTAAGGCCCCCTGCCCTCCTGTGAGACAAACACCTTGTGATCATCTTTGATTCCTCTCTCTCTTTCTCTCCACGCATCACCCACCTTGCCAAGAAGTCCAACTTTCATCTTCACCTCCTCGGAGGCTTTCTCCCTTTCCTCACCTTCCCCAGGAAGCTTAACATCTCCAGAGCTCTGGTTCTCTCCAGGCCAGACTACTATAACAGCTTCTTCCTCAATCTGCCTCTTTCCTACCTTCGCCCCTTCATGTAATCCAGAATAGGGCTGGAAGGCTTATCTTTGGCCTCAAGCCCAGGGACCGCATCTGTCCAGGCCTAAAATAGCTCCACTGGCTCCCGGTGACTGCAAGGATCAAATTCAAGACCCTCTGCATCATCCACAAGGCAGTCTGGGGCCTTGGACCTCTCTACATCCCACTTTCCCAACCCAAATGCCTCCCTGCTAGAGTGCTTTGGTCCTCTTGCTCCAACTCTCTGCAGGTCAGACACCTCTCTAAGCAGAGAGTGGGCGGTATATCCCTTTGCTCAGCAGGCTCTTCCCTCTGGAATAGCCTCCCTGCCCCCCTCAGACTTGAACCGGATCATCTTAAGTCTCGGAAACTGCTCAAGACCTTCCTTCTTTCCTCACTCCCCCAGCTAATTATCTGTCTGCCATTGCAACTGGTGTTTGGTCCCTTCTCAGTCATACAGGGGGCCAGACCTTCACCGACCAGTCTCTCCCAGCATCCCTCACCAGCACTTGCCCTCGGGCACCCTTACCTGGACTAGCCTGAATCTGGTCGACCTTGTCCATTGCACTTCTCTTCGCTTACTACCCCTTTTATCCCCTGGCACTTGCCCTCATGCCCCCCATCAGCAGTTGTCCATCCCTTTGGGCCCCCTATTCTGCACTTCCCCCCTAACACCACCCCCTTGCACTTTTATCACCTTATTCTTTGCACCTGCATGATAAGATTGTCACAAGACCACTCTAACCATCACTGTTGTTATTGTTGTTACTTTGTTACTATTGTTTCTTTTTCCTAAGTCCCCCCAGCCCCCATTTTTGTCTTGTGGCACCTGGAAACACGTGTGTATAGGTGCCATGCAAATGTCCAATAAAAAAAAAATACAGGTTCAGTTTCAGGGTCAGGAAAGAAATCAGCTTCAAATAAGACCTCAGGCATCGGGTCAAGTAGCAGGAACCCCAGCAATATTCGTAGGGAAACCTATGCAGATTGGAAATCTCAGACGAACCTTAACCCCAGCAGAAACACAATGAGACAAGGGATTGTATGTATGTATTGTTTGTAACCTGGCGATTATTTTAGAAATTGGTCATCGTGGTGGGAAACGCCAAAGCTCTACCAAGAAAAACAGGCACAGGTCGAAACTAGAATAATGGCACCACGTTGCTACTGAACAAGATTTCTGTCTACTGGTTTTCCCTTTGCTTATGCTGGGTCAATTAGCAGAAGTAGAATTATTACATTCAGGGGTTTCTTCAGATTTCGCCCACCAAGAGTTTTTGACTACTCACAGGAGTCCCACAGTGCATAACAATTTGGCAGAACCCAAAAGGGTGGTGGAAGGGATTGGTTCCTGAAACCCTGGTGACAAGTGCAAGAGTAAGTGCAGACATAAGGTGTAAAGTGCTAGTAGGAGGCTGTAGGGATACAGAAACAGCCCCCGAGTACAAGGGTTGCCAGGGGGGAAGTGCAGGTGTGCAACTGGTGGGGAGGGGACCTGGGCCCGAGATAAGAGGATAGCCCGGTAACCAGTGCAGTTTCAGTTTCAGCCAGGAGATCAACATGGGAGAGGAAGAGAGAAAGCAGAAGCAAAGAGGAAGGTCTTGAGGTGCTTCCGGAACCAGAGATGGTTCTCCTCAAATTTCAGAGAGGCAGGGAGGCTGTTCCAGAGGGAGACCCAGCAGAGGAAAGAGATCTACCACCAACTCGTTGCTTGGAGAAGCGACTGACCCTGAGGGAGTTGGAGGTGGATGAGCGAAGAGCTCGAGAAGGAAGATATTTAGGAAGAGAGAGTTGAAGGTATTGCGGCCCCAGGCCCTAGAAGGCCTTGTGGACAATGCAGAGGGTTTGGCACTTAATCCTTGCTGCCACTGGGAGCCAGTGCAGAGATTTCAGTCCTGGAGGGATACGATCCCTGGGCTTGAGGCAAAGGACAAGTCTTGCAGTCCTGTTTTGGAAGAGTTGCAGAGGGCAGAGAGTAGAGGCAGGCAGATTTAGAAAGAGGCTGTTGCAGTAGTCCAACCTAGAGAGAACCAGAGCTCTGGAGACAGTGAGCTTCTGGGGGAAGGAGAGGAAAGGAAGAATACCTCATGGCTTTGAAAGCACAACCGCTGTATTGATTGGAATGAACAGATCATAACCTTCTCCACAGAGAGGTGTAGAGAACACTGTCGTCCCCAACATGGCAGGATTTGCCAACAGAATATGGTGGAAGTGATGGAGGAAGGAAAGGAGCATGAGATAACCCTAACTCCTGCAGTATCAAGAATTCTGTGACGTGTTCTCGGAGAATGGCATTGAACAATTACTGCCCAACAAGAAATAGGACTGCCCAATTGAACTAGACCCAAACTCTAAGATTCTGCACAGGTGGATGCATGCATCAACAATAAAAAAAGATAGGAGTTACTCAGAAGAAAATCTGGATAAGGGTTTCATCAGGCATTCCATGTCACCAGCAGAGGTTGCTATTTTTGTTGTTGTTGAAAGACAGACTTGACATTGAGACCATGTGTGGACCATCGTGAACTAAATTTGGTACGATCTAAAACTGATACTCACTACCACTTATATCCCTACTTAGGGATAATTTAAGAATACCAAAAAAGAATTCTAAACTAGGTCTGTGGGGAGCATACAGTCTGCTCAGGGTAAGGGAAGGTGATGGACGGAGGATTTGTTGTGGCCACTTTGAGTACCTGGTGATACCATTGGGTCTATTCCAAGCCCTGGCCAGTTTACAACACCACATCAATGACATCCTTTAGGACCTGTTGGATATCTTCATTATTGTCTTCATGGACAACATCCTTTTTTTTATAGAATCCATGAAAGATCATAGGCGGTATGTCAGGGAGGTCTTGAGTAGATTATGAACACAAATGAATTGCCAAATTAGAAAAGTGACAATCCACAATTGCACTCAGTGGCCATTTTAGGGTTTAGAATCTCGTCAGAAAAAAGTACTCAAATGGAGAGCTACCACTTCATTGAAGAATATTTAGGGTTCACAAATGTGTACAGGAAATGTATATACAACTTTTCAGCATTCGTGGTACCCATTATTCCGTTTTTCCAAAAAGCCTCAAAGCCTCAAAGTGCATATGGAGACTGGAGGAAGGGCATGCATTCACATGGTTCACATGGTTCAAGTAGGCCTTTACTTCAGCACCCATTTTTCAGCACCCACATTTACAATGGCCATTTTTCATATAAACTGATAGTCAGCCACAGCCATTGGCCACTGCTGTAATACTCTTTCAAAGGGACAAGTGATCGGATGGGATTCATCAAATTGATTTTTGTCCTAGAACTCTCTCCAACATGGAACAACATTACACACTGCATTATGACGAATTATTAGCCATCAAAGAAGCATTTGTGCAGTGACATTATTTAGATGTTTCACAAAAACGTAGTATTTCTGATGTCTATGCCTCATTTGCCTATTCCATCAGGCATGCCTCAATCATAGGTATGCCTGATGGATACTGCTCTTCTCCAGCTTTCCATTTAATATTTCTAATCATTCAATGAAATAGGCGTGGCAAGGCGGATGCACTATCTAGACTAGAAGAAGAACAGGACATGACCACACATGTTGAACACTTAAGTTTGTCAGTATCTAATTTTGCAGGAGGCATCAACAGGCAAAGCGGCACATTGAATGCAATCCTAAAAGAAGAGTTAACGTCTATTGACGTGAAACACTGACTAGGAAACGAGCCTGGGAAATAGAGATTGAAATAGGGAAGGGTGTTCTGGAAGCAAAGTGGTAAACTGCATGTGAGTGGAGAGAAGAGTGAGACAACGTTGCCTGAGGGAGATAAAATCATGTAGAGAGGAGATAGATATTTTATTGTGTTGTAGTCATCGTTTATATAGTCCCATTTCAACATTTGTAAGGCCTCATTGTGCTTTGTGGTTTGAGCACCCTCAGGGACCGAAGTCCAGGTTTGGCAAAAGTTCTAAGAGTGGACTTTGCGATGCGCATTTGCATTCTGCCGGGATTACAATTTAGGAGGGCTGGGTGGGCTCCAGTAAGCAACCCAGCGGTCAGGTACATGGCGGGTGCTGTCGGTGGTCAAGACATAGCGCTAGTGCAGGAGACTCGATGTGTGCCCAGCCAGACCAAATTTGTCGCAGGTTGCTGCTGTATAATAATAGCAGAGCTTGTGAAGCAGGTCAGGGGATTCAGTGCGGAAGACTGTATGAGCGACTAGACCGAATTTGACATAGACGTAGCTGCATTCTAGAGTGCACGGAGGCGGAGCCATGCCTGCAGCATGTGCCCACAGACGTGGTGCATTTATACATACCTGAAACTCGGACGGGGTTTATCTTCGATGCCGCTTTGTCAGGTTCTTTCTGACCCCTAGGTCTCCCAAGGTGATAGACTAGTTGTTCAAGTGTATATCGAGTGAACAGCTGCTCCCACCTGTGCATCGCTGACATTCATTGAATACCAAATTGTGAATGGTTCTGCGTGTGATTTACATTTGTATTTTAAATGGTGCTGGGGCCTTGAGTGCTATTTTGAATGTCACAATGTGCGCCTTGAAAAACTTCTGTATAGGCACATTATAAATAACTTATCAATCACCATACACTTGAGTTCAGTATTCTGTCAGGGTTATGTCACCAAACTACACATTAGTATTGCCACATTTGTACTGCCTTTTTCTCTTTGCTCTTCTGACTCAGGAAGTGGACCTTTTGAGTGACTAGCAGTTAAATATGGTGTGTGTGTGTGTGTGTGTTCTTTGGGCGTTCATCTCCTAGAACACCCTTCCCTATTCCAATCTACACTTCCAGGGTGCATTTCCTCGCCCTTTTTCCATGTCAATAGACCTTAACTCTTCTTTCAGGATTGCATTCAAGTTGCCACTCTGCCTGTTGATGCCTCCTGCACAATGTGGTGGCAACAAAATCAAGTGTTGCAGATGTGTGTGTGTCATGTCGTCTTCTTGTTCTAGTCTAGATAGTGCATCCGCCATGCCATGCCTATTTGACTGAATGATAAGAAGTATTAAACATTAAATTAAGTTTACATATGCCTATGATGGGATCACCTGATAGACCTCAGAAATCCTACTTTTTGGTCATTGGTCTAGACCTGTACAAGACCTATGCATCCTTCTAGATGGTGGCATCACGCAAATGCTTCTTTGATGGATAATTATTCTTCCTCATATACTGTGTAATGCTGTTCCAGATGGGAGAGGATTTTCGTCCGACCACTTGTTTCTTTCAACAAGCATCCATAAGACACTTGCTCTTGCATTATAGCTTTATGAAAGTGCAGTGTTCCCTGGTGATTCTCCAGGACTTATCATGCTAAAATAACGTCTGCGTCTCTTATCCATGTCTGTTTTCCATGTTGATATTGGAAACATTTAGCTATTTCTTTTATCGAATTTTACTGTGTATTAAAGATGATTTTAATAAACATGGTCATGTTTATATCCAACATATACAGTGTAAATACTACTTCAGCGCTCTGGGAATAGAATTTAGAACTGATCTATTAACATAGCCATGTGGCATCACCATTTAGTGTACTATGGCATACAGGGTTCTCCCAGGATGCAATCAGTCCCTCGCGGATGAGGCTTCATAATTTCACAATCTTTATGCATTTGGGCCTTTACTTGACATCTGATTGCAGCTCCTTAGCATTTGGATCAGCACCTTGTATATAAAAGGCATCATCTCTGCAAGATGAAAAAAACAAGTAGGAAAAAGATACCAAAGCAGAGAAAATGCTATTGCATGTAACACCCAGTATTGAATAGCATTCTGCGTTCGTATGCCATGGATAGCCTTGTGGATTTGTACTCTAGCGAACAAAAATGAGTTAGCCTAATATAGGTCTTCTCTGCAAGATCCAGTGTTTTTTTTAAACCACAAATCACACTGTTTGCATGGCTAACTAACCTGGCCACAGTATTTGACCAACAGCACAACGAGCTGAGCACCCGTTATTAACATCTGTGTGCAGCCTGCTGATGCAGGTTCGAATCCCGGCAGGGTCAATTCAACCTTTCATCCATCCGAGGTCGATAAATTGAGTACCACGCAATACCACGCTGTGGGATAATAATATCAACTGTTATCTCAGCGCTCAGATGCCTGTGGGCTTGTAGCGCTATATAAAACTAGATATTATTATTATGTTATTGATATAAGTCCTATGATAGGATTTTTTTAACTTAAGATATGTCACTTCTTGTGACAAAATGATGGTGAAATGACATGTGGCTTTACCTTGCAGGGAATTGCTGGAGTCAGAGGTCATTTGATGTCACTTCCTGTAATGCTATCTGGATAGTGATGTCATGTACGCTAACCCTGGCATGTTGGTGAATTGACGTCCCTGAGGTAGGTGTCTACAATGTTTATGGTCTGGAAACTGCACGGATAAAGACCGATAGACAAAAAACGTTGTGCATGTGCCAACACTGGCCTCCAGACCACAAACAGAAGGGGGGCGCAGTGAGAGGTGCGGGGGGAGGAAGGCGGTGTGCTATGCAACAGGAATGTGGAAGAGAGGACCCCCACCGTCAAAATGGTGCTGCCAGTGAGTGTCCTTGCATGCAAGCAATCCTCTGATGGCTAGCAGCCTTCTGATGGCAGCCTTCTGTAACGTAACATCTCTAACAGCGCCATAGGGCACCAAAGCTGAATACCCTCTCCTGAGTAAGTCCTATGCGATTCTCTTGTGCAGCAGAGACACTGCACAATTATGTTGGCACTTAATATATCCTTTTGCATCTACCAGGGATCCTGTGATGACCTGTGACCTTCACTTATTTTGTCTCCTCCCTTACCCTGGACAGTGGACCTAGGTGTAGCATTCGACCTGGAACTGGCATCCTGAAGCGCCCTACCTTCTTTCCCTGAATTCCTCAGACACCTCTCTTTTCCTTTACTTCATATATTTGTCCCATACATTCCCTTAGGTCCTCATTTCGATCCACACCTTCACTCTCTTCTCCCTTTTGGACATAACGCAACGCCTGACCTCCGTTCACCCATTGCAAATGACTTGTTCATAGCCATTCCTGATGCATCATCTTGGATACATTTCCACAGTCCTTGCTCCTTGCTTCTTTCATCTGAGAAGCCTACCCCAGCCTCCCAACTTGTCCGACAACAAGGACAGGCCCCCAGAGTCAATCCCGCGTTCTTCAGCAATACCAACAGCAGCCCGCCACTGCCCAACTACTCTGAAGTTCATGATGCTGGCTATCGCACCAACTCCTTCCTCAATGAAGACCATGTACTGGCATTTGCAACTTGCACAAGCACTCTCTCCAAATCATGCTGAACCTGACCTTGCTGCACAACCCATCTCCGCCAACACCCCCACCCTTATGTGACCATGCCCAATTACCCTTTGTGGACCCCTTCCAGCAACTGTCCTTGAAGGACCTGCCTCCCTGCACCATTTCCAACAACTGCCTTTCTCGTCTACTACTCCATCCAGTTCCAGTACTTTCAATGGATGCTTTGTCCTGTGCCCTGGTCCTGCCATAACACCAGAGTCCCCCTTCGGTCTTTTTCACAGGAAGTGCCCGAGGACAAATTCTCCACTTGTCAGCCCTGCCCCCATGCTTAAACCTCTTCCCTTCATGTGGAAGCTAGTGCTAATATGACCACCGGCAGCCCTACCAAGGCCACTCCCCTTGCAGGCCTCACCCATGGCGAAATGAGCTCTTCTTCCAGCTGTTTATCACCTGCGCCACTCGTCTCTCTAACCAGGTCCCCCCTATCTGGTCTGATGACTGCTGTGATCTGGCTCCTGCCTCTGTCCCAAACAGAGACATTCCTACGCATCCATCCTCTCAAAGGTTCTGGTGGTCAAATACGCTGCAGTAATCTTAAGGCGGCGCATGATCAGTGCAACAGTACATGGCACAGGACATCAGCTGGCGCATGGACTTGCTGTTCACGCCCATCTTCTTCTCCATCCCAAGAGACCACGGCATTAAGGAAGATCCAACCCTACAATTGGGTCACCTTCATGGAGCTTAAGCCATGCTGGTATGTTTGTGTTGCATCTGGTTTTCTGTACGTTTGGAGGCATTGATTGTTGCCTGCGTAATGTTCTGCTTGTGCAGTAGTTGATGCGATGTGGGTTGAACACTGTAAATGAGTGTTCTGAAAGTGTCCGTTGGATACTGCCTACCTGAAGACTATATGGTCTGGTGGGTGTCTCTGTACGTCTGGGTACTTAAGTAGTGACTTGCCAACCCGTAACTAGAACCTGTAATGAAGTAACAAACCTATTTTGAACTTCTGACTCAAGCGTGTTTTAAAAAAATAGTTGTTATGTATGCATTTACTCAGAGTAAAAATAAAAACCTAGACGTCAACAGTCGAACAAAAAAGAAGCAATGCATCAGTTGTCATTGACAATCCACACAAATTATGTCATAGACATTAAATTGGTGGCGAGAGGTGCCTCGCATATGGGAAGAGTCTATGCAGGATGAATGGTCTGTGGTAATCTTGTACACATTTAAAATGCAATAATGTGTGCCTATCATTCACCGAAAACCAATTTTATTTGATCGCAGCTATATTCCCATTTATCTTCAACGGTATGCAGTGTTTATATCGAAAATGTTATATTGAAAAACACATATATTGAGTACTTTATAACGAAAATCTGTATACCGAATGTTTTTTTGGGTGCGGGAAAGGGTTACATTTTTTGGGGAAATGGTTGGGGTTGGTCTTTAAGGTTGGTAAACAGGAGCTTGGGGGGGGGGCCCTCCAAGAAAATATATATATGTGTGTTTTACTATAACATTTTCGATATAAAGACATGAGGGTTTTTTTCCCCTATGTGAGCCTTTGCACTTGGGTTTAGGGTGTCCCCACAGGTTTTCAAATTATATAATAACTTGGGAGGTACACACTAGTTAGTGTTTTTCATACAGATTATACACTTTATTTGATATATTTTTCATTCATATCATTAACACGATTTAATTCACTTCGTGTTAATTCTATTTAGTTCCACAGACATCGTTATGACACAAGCTATTTCACTTAGTCAATTCCTTTGTGACAATAGTAGTGACTTTTTTAGTGATAGGTCCGTTATTCTTTATATAGAGCATTCATGGAAGTGTGAATTGTGTTATTTATTACAAAAACCATTTGTGCCAACATTTCTTTGCACGTGCTACTGTTTCGCCCTTTCTTGGAATTTGTCAAGGCACATTCTATACTTTGTATTGTATGTCAGTTTTGTATTACACTTCACATTTTAGTGCATATATTTCAAGTTTGTGACACACGCCAATGTTGCAAAAGCTACCAGGTATATACATAGGAGTAGTACCTGGCGAGGGTGCAATCAGAATGAAAGAGCCATTCTGATTGGCCCTCGCCGAGTCATTACCAGGCCGGGAATCCCTCTGTCGGGATTCCACGGCCTTTGACCCCGGCGGGGGGCGTGGCAACCCCACAGCCAATGAGGATGCTCGAAGCGGAGCCATCCCCACTCCGAGCCTCCCCACAGCTGAGAGGCTGCCTTCGCCCCCCGCCGGGGACTCAAGTAAGGCTTTGGCTTTTTTCCCCCTCCCTCCTTCCCTCCCTCCCCACCCCACTTACCTTCTATCCCTTGTCCCTGGTGGGGGACGATGGCAGCCTCCTGCAGTGTGGAGACTCGGAGTGGGGCCATCCCCGCTCTGAGCCTCCACATGGCTGGAGGCTTGAGGCTTCTATCGTCCTCTGCCGGGGACCTAGGTACGTTATTTTATTATTATTTTTTTCCCCTTGCCCTCCCTTGCGCCCTCCCAACCGCACTTACCTTTTTTTTTTCAGGAGCGGACGCGCTGGAAACGCTTCTGTTTCCAGCACGTCCGCTCCCGATGGCCTTAATGGAAAGGGAGAACGGACTCCGTTTTCCCTTTCCATGGTGCCCATTTTCTTTGACATCTTTTTTTTTTCTCCCAAAACGCTGCAGCATTTCAGGACAAAAAAAAGCTTTCAGTGCCCCGGTCACGCAGTTATTGCGGGCCGGGGTACTAATAGCTATATGCGGCGGGGGCATTACTGACTCTAGTAATGCCCCGGGGCCTTCGTTAAGGCCCTCGCGAAGGGGCCCCGGGGCATAACCTGAGTCGGTAATGCCCCCGCCACTCTGGGCATATTGCTTAATTATTCCATTCTTTATTTTTTCTTGCTTTACGAGAGAGAAAACTTCAGTGGGTCTCGGGTGCCAGGTAGTTACACTAGTGTGTTGTTGGAGTTCTGCGTTTGCGTGGAGTGTTTCTTCCAGTCTCTTAGATCGTTATTCGGATTGCTGTTGCTTATATAATCGACCTTGTTGGGAGCCGTAGTTCCTCCCTGGTCCTGTGCTCCGGTCCTCCAGTCATTCCGGTGCGTTGAGGAGGGATTTAAAGACATGTAACCATCTTCAACAAAGACAAATCCTAGACCTCTCTCCCATTTACCCCTTGATACCCTTAGAAACAAATCTTTATAAGGTGGCAACCAGCTTGCCTCACTGCGAGCCTCAATATTGCAATCGAAAGCTGGCAAAGAATATTCTAGATTTGGGAACATAGGTAAGTGGGCAATTAGTGCGCTTGCAGCCTAATAAATTTTAACCGATCCATAGGCGCTTTTAGCCAGAAAAATATTAACTGATCCATTACTGTCATACCCACCTAGATGTGTTTATATAAATATATTCACTGAAAAAAAACTTTTTTAAATGGATGTTATAGTTAAGTTGCACTCATAAAAACCTATGAAATTGAGTGTAAAAACGTTGTTAAAGGAATGTTAGGGTGGCAAGGTAAAATCGAAAAACCAAATAAATTCACCAGTCATGGTAAGCTGCGCAACCATAACTCACGCCACCGCCCTACACTGCTCGCACACACTAAAGTCCAGATGTATCTTTAAACTCTGAGAGTGCATTCGTGCTGTGATTCAGAGCCTGCTCTATCACAATTTACTGTACAAACTTTCACAGATTTCTATTTCTATAATCAACACCATCTAAATTCCAGAATCTACATCTAAGAACACATTCTACAGGTATGTTTTCATTTTCAAAAGTAACATTGTATAACACCTTCTTTTATAATATAACTTCAACAATAACTGGTTTTCTTTGCTGCAAAAATACTCACTGCAGCACCAATGCCAATAGCTCATTAGTGCTTTTAAAGGTATTTTGCTTACATGGTGACTTACATGTGCTACTACTCATAGAACTGCACAATTCCATAATTAGAAATACCTCAATTATCAAGTTACAGTACAACAGATAATGACATGTTAGTAAAAATGACCTGCCTTCTATCAAAACTGTAGCAGACCTTCATATTACACCCTGTATTACATAAACCTGCCTTTAACGTCACTTCAACTATAACTGGTTTTCTGTGCTGCAAAACATGCTTCAATGCAGCACCTATCGAAAAAATACACTAGTACTTCTAAAAGTACTTCAGATTGCATAGTGATTACTACATGTTCTACTACTAATAGCAAACTTCCCTTTAACGTCACTTTAACTGCAAGAGGTTTTATAAGCGGCAAGACATGCTTCACTGCAGCTGCCTTCACAATAGTTCAATAGTGCTTTTAAAATTGCTGCGGCTTCCATAGTGAATGCCATGTCCTTCTACTTATCGCAGTGCAAAATGTTCAGGCTTGCCCACAATCTTTCTTTTATATTTGCAGAAAAGAGGTTACCAAACAAGCCTACTGAAGAAAGAAAACTCTTCAATTTCTACAAAGTAAGTATATCAATGTGGCATTTATGTCGTAACAAGTTCAATAACATACCTATATTGTGTATACTGTGTGCTATCCTAAACTATCCACTCATACTATACTCTATGATATTTCCGACTTCCTCATTCCATTCGGCTATCACATTATTTTCCATTACAGCACACCATTCATCCTTATCCTATAACACCACCAATTTGCAGCCCATAGCACTAAAACATGCTATCACACAACCCCCATCAACTATATATCAACTATACATACTTCTTCCACAAACCACTTCCCAATAACAATCCACATTATTTACCCAACACCCCACAGTTTCACAACCTTGCCCTCTACACATCTTTTGTACCACACCTCCTATCACCTATACATCTCTCTGCCTCATGCTACTTTCACAACCTTCTTCCTCATCCCAGTACTCAACATTAATCTACAACGTTATGCTTACACCGTTCTCCCTCATGTGACTTCACTAACAACAATGCATGCATTGCTGTATTTCCCTCTTCCTCATATCATTACTGAAATCACATTATTTTTCATTATCCCCACATCTCTCATATGACCACGCTAGAGGTCTATAGCCTCTTCCTCTACAAATATTTTACGCCCTATCTCCCATTATCTATACATGCCTCTTCTTCATCCTACTATGCAATTATAATCTATGTTATTTCTCCAACACCCCTATTCCTCATCCTAGTAGCCAACACTATACTATATTTTATGCTTACAGCGCTCTCCCTCATGGAACTTGTCTAACAAAAATGCACCATTGCTGTATTTCACCCTTCCTCATACCATTACTGAAAACACATAATTTTCCATTTTCCCCCGTACTGGTCAAAAGCAAGAGTTTGACACAAAAGTGTTATGTTTTTGGGTGAAGACGTTTATTAAATCAAAATGTTTGGAAAAGGCCTCTCTGTCCCAATGTCTAGGAGGGATTTCCCTACCTCAAAAGAAACGAAGGAAATTGTCAGGCAGTCCCAAACTATGAAGTTAGTCACTGTTGTGTCTGCAAACCCTACTTCTGTCCTCACAACCAAAACTCTTAGATAAATGTGCAAGGAATGTCTTTTCTCCAAATCTGAAGTGTTCATGGTATTTTCATTAAACAGAAAAGTGCTCAGCTTCACGGGTTTTTAAGTAAAGTAATGTTCTGAAATACAACATTCCAAGGCTAGGAGGTACTCCTTTCCCCTAGACTTTTTATTCTCTTTTAGTAATGTATAGTATATGAAATATTGTCTCTTGAGCTCCCTTTTTGCCTCCTGCCAGCTTGAGGACTTCTTCTAAAAAACAGGGTTGGGGGGTTTATCTTTATCAGACTTAGAGTCATAGACTTCCTGGTTTCTGATCTCTCATATGGGCAGAGCTGAGACTCACAAAAGAATGGCTTAGTTTTTCCTCTTGCAAAGGTTTTGGTTTTCCATTATATTCATATGGGTGCAGGTCCCAGACTAACACTACTGTGTTATAAACACTTAGCTTAGTCTCTTGTATGTATAGACAAATCTTTCTGGTTGGTAGCAGGGTCCCAGAACCCTTTTTTTGAGGTATGGGTCCTTAACTCGTACAGCAGGGTTCTGTGTCCTTGGCTCACTCTTCTACCAAGTATACAACTTCTCCCAAGTCTTCTTCAGCATCCCAGACCCTCTTTTGCGGTGTGCATCCTTGAATCGCACAGCAGTTTTATATCTCCTATATTAATTTGGCTGCCAAGAAATGAACTCTCTCTGGTTTTCTTCGGGATCCCAGACCCTCTCTTTGAGGTGTGGTTCCTCGACTCGCACAATGGTGTTGTCTCCCATTGGTTCACTCTCCTGCCAAGTAGACAACTTTCTCTGGCTTTCTTTGGGGTCCCAGATCCTCTCTTTGAGTTGTGGGTCCTCGGCTCACACAACGGCATTGTCTCCCCTTGGGTCACTCTCCTCCCAAGTAGAAAACTCTCTGAGGCCTTCTTCAGGGTCCCAGAACCTCTCTTTGAGGTATGGGTCCTTGACTCACATAATGGCATTGTCTCTCCTTGATGAACTCTTCTGCCAAGTAGACAACTCTCTCTGGTTTCTTCAAGGTCCCATGCCCTCTCTTTGCAGTTCACTTGCTCAGCCTCATGCCTCCCCGGGCCTCATGCAGCTCCTGAGCAACCCGCATACCTACTTCTACTCCACAGGTCGGTACAGGTGTTCCTCAAGCTTCTGCTGCTTCTTTGGTGGCTCCGGTCATGTGCGGGACTTCATCGCAGTTGGCAGCGGTTTGTATGGTGTCTGCTCCTTCCTGACCGGGCAACCTTTCCCAGGATCGTTTGCCAGCACAATGGAAGCCTGGAGGCCTCCCACAGCAGCAACGCAAGGGGTCCTGGCATCAGGGACCTCTCTTGTGTTCTTCTCCTCTGTGCTCGGCTTCCCACGGGCTAGCCCTTGTCTCGCTCCTCGCGCCTCATCTTGCCACTACAGCTGAGCATGGACACCTTCGAAATGTCTGCAATGGATAATTGTACTGCTTTGGGCCAATCAGTGGTCTTAGGAAACTAGACAGCTCATTCTGCTTCTGAAACATAATCTTTGTACTCGCTGTCCTCCTCTTCATCCCAGTACTAGCCTTAAAGCTATGTGTCTGATATTTGGAAATCTTTGGATTCTCATATTGTTTTGTTAAGCCAGAAGAAATACGTTGGCAACAAAACATGTCAGTTCTATCTAAGCAGGTATAAGAATGATTTAAAGAGGGGAAGGAGTGGGGTCAATTGCATCAGTTCTCATCTGTTGTTGGTCCCCATTATCGGTCGAGAATTCTTCCGCCACATAATCTTTCACTTGTGTGTCATGAAGAAGAGAAGCACTGTACTGTGGTTATACTGCCCTGGCACCCAGAAAAAAGTCTCCCTCTAGGCGAGAAGGAACACCATCATCAGATTCATCTCACCCCATAGCCCTCTTCATAGCACTACACCAGAGGTCTACAATATCTTCCTCTAAAAATATTTAAGTCCATATCTCACATTATCTATACATTCCTCGTCCACATCCTACTGCACAATCATAATCTATATTATTACTCTAACACCATTCTTTGAAATCCCAGTACCTAACATTAATCTATATCTTTATAATTACACCACTCTCCCTCATGTGACTTCACTAACAGCAAAGCATTCATTAGTGTATTTCTCCCTTCACCATACCATTACTGAAATCACAGTATTCTGTATTATCCCCACACCCCTCTTCCTCATATGACTTTGCAATGTTAATCTATATTATGACTCCAACACCCCACTTCCTTGTCCCAGTAGCCAATATTAATCCATGATATTATCCATATACCACTCTTCCTCATCCTTGAGCAATAACACCCACTGAACCCTTCTGCAACATGAAAGTACACACTTTCTTTTTCCAACAGATACAACACAATGTCTACTAAAACTCAGCTCCAAAGAAATCAAAGATAAGATTGAGCAGATAAAAAGGAGGGAAAGTCACATACTCACCCTCCACTTAAACAATGTATAGAAATATTGTACAAGCGAGAGAACAAATAACTGTGATCTTGCAAAGTACGGCAAGCCTCCACTAACAAGAGTATTGCTCCTGTATCAAAAAACGAAAGTAACAAAACATGTTATAAAAGATTGCAACTGAAAGAACACCAACAAGAAAAAGAAATGGCTGCACAACTAGATAAAGACTCCTGAAGGGAGTCAAGCATCTCTTATAGGAAGCCAAGAACCACTTGAAGAACCACTCATTCAAAATGAAGCAGAAATAGCGATGAATGAGGTAGCAAACACCATATATTTATCCGAAAAATCTAAAGCAGATTTGTCAGTGTTCAAATCACAATTAAATGATGAACTCACCATTTACCTAGAAGCCACTGAAGAAATTGACCATGGACTAAAACATAAAAATAATACAGGCAGTTGTAAACATTATAAACCTCTGGTCTTGTATGTAAGGAAAGAAGCTGGTTCTGGAAAATTCTTCTTATTTAAAACAAACAAAATGTTGTAACAGCCCCCACAGGTCTAGCTGCTTACAACATAGGAGGTGTAACTTTACACCAACTACTCCTCCTCCCAGCCCAACACCAAAACAAATTAGAATATTACAAATTATCAGCAGAAGCTGCAACTGAAATACACCAAATTCTATGACAAAATAAAGTCCTCATCGAAGATGAAATAAGCATGGTTTCCAACCCAATACTTGCTTTAATTCATGTAAGAATGTAGGAAGTATTAAAAACTGCACACAAAGAACTGTTTGAAGGAAAACCTGCCATTGTCTTTGGAGACCTCCTACAGTTAACACCAGTGAAAGGACAATGCATATTTAAAACAGGCTACAAATAATGTCGTAATACACCCGCAGCAGAGGCAATGTCAATCTGTGGTCTCCTTTTCATTACAGAGGACTTGCACAAAACGTGTCAGCCTGCAGATCCAACATATGCTCACAGTTTAAAGAGCATTAGAACTGGTGTGTTTACTGAAGATGTAAAGTCATCCTTGAAAAGTAGATTAATAAATGAGAGCTATTTGGACAAAACACATCTGCTCCTAAAATATGGAACCATTAACTCAACAAAATCAAAATGTATATGTTTGATGCCAACCCTTTGCAAACTGTGACCAGTTTAACAAAACATTGCTGAAAAAAAAAGATGCAAACTATAGTTCACATCAGTTGCACTGACAGACTAAAAGTACATGGCATGACCGCCCCCTTATGTGTCAACAAGCAACACCATGATAAAATCACCAAGCAAAATCTGTCTCAAACACAGCTGAATTGAAAAAACAATTAACTGACTGCCTAAACTGCAGAGTGATACTAAAATGAAATCTTGATGTAGAACAAGTTAGTCAATGAAGCAATTAGAACAGTTGATGGCTTTCAGACAGATCCAAAAAAAGCAATATCCAGTTTGTCATAGTACATTTTGGAAAACTTGACCAAACTAAAAATAATTCCCCAACAAACAGCGCATTTCCATCTTTTTAAAGATATGTACGCATAGATCAATTCTCTCTGTCTCTTGCATATAGTGTTACTATTCGCAAGTCACATGGTCTAACCCTCGATCACACATTTGTAGATATTGGCAGCACAGTCTTCAAAGAAGGTATATGTTATGAAGCACTTTCACATCTTTGTACACTCACTGGTCTATTCTTAGTTAACCTTGATGCAAACAAAGTCCACAATAACATTCCTTGCATCCTAGAATACAACTGACTGTGTGCAGTGTACACTCTACATCTGGATTTGTAAACTGTACCTCAAAAAAGAAAACCTTTAAAAAGACAACTAGTACAAACACAAACCATAGCAGATCCCCCCATAATCCCTGCAAAAAAACAAAAGAAAAAAACAAATGCAGGACCTTCAAACCAAAGAGGGACCAAATTATCTGGTCCTTTTAAATTCAGCAACACAACTGGAGTAAATTGCAATGCAAATGTAGCAATCAAGCTTGGATTCCAATTTTCACCAAGTGTGGACAATGTTTATAAATCCTCACCCTACACAGAAATTCCACTCACAACCTTCACACTATCTACAGTGTCTCAGGAATACGACAGGAATTGGATCACTGGGCAAGAATTGTTAAATTCACCACAAATACACAGGAGGGTCGACAAGAATTCCTAATGTACTTACTAGAAATAGTAGACACAGAACACATCCCTATAAATAAAATCTTACAGTTCATAGACTTGGAAACATACATGCAGTCTCTGCAAACCATGTTTCACAAGAGCACATCCCTAATGAATGATTTGTGTATGGCTCTATACCAAATTGTAATGCAATTCCATGTCAACAACTTCTCAAAAAGGCAAATCATGGCATATTATGCTGATTTTGCAATGTATACAATCTTTCAAAAATACACATAGATTCACATGCCCAATGTGTAATATTAATGCTTTTAAGATACTGTGAGGGCCCAGGAATAAGAGACTGACACAATGGTTATTGGCAAAATTAATAACAAAAATGGGGTGGTTGGAGTAAATCCTAACTAGCCCTACCGCCAAGAGGGATTTCCCTGCCTTACCAAAACTAGATAATGAAACTGTCTATGTCAGAATGTCCAAAGTAAAGTTTGCGGTCCTTGGTACAAATCCTAACTTGTCCCTCACAAACTAAACTCAGCATAAAATGAAAAGGGGAAGTGTCTCTTGGCTGCCAACCCGCAGTCCAGCTTTGCAGTTCAAAACAAAAGTTCCAAAATATTGTAGAAAAACAAGTTAAAGTTCACAAGACTCAAGGGGGTGTTCGCCTTTGGTCTATCCAGCTTGATCCATCTTCATATCTTTGTCTTTAACAATTGAGACAAGTCTTTGGGGGTCATTACGAGGTAGGCGGTAAGGGGTTAACGGCGCTGGTAAAGGTGCCGGAGCCGTCAACCCCTTACCGCCTCATTGTGAGTTCTGCTGCGGGACCCGCTAAGGACGCCTGGTAAAACCAGGCGTCCTTAGCGGGTCCCGCGAGCAGACCAGCTTGCTAACAATGGGCCCGTTATTAATGGGCCTGTTGTTAGCACCCTCCCCATTCCCATTGAGCCCTATGGCAGCTCAAATGGGGATGGGTTTCTTGATAGAGGAATTACCGGGCCCTCCAAGGTTGGAATGGCCTGGTAATTCCTCATTCAAGGAACCCGGACCCGGTACCCAGTAATGGGGTAGCCATGCCGCTAATGGTGGCATGGTTACCTCCTACCTCGTAATGATCCCCTTTATCTTTTACTTGATAAACCTGACTCCCAGATCCTGCAATAATGAGGAATGGCCTGGACACCTTTGTCAGGCTGGGTTGAGGGCTCCAGACCATATTCTCAGTACCCCTCCTGTTGGCATGCTCTCCTGCCAAGTCAGGTATTCAACATTCCTGGATTCGCAGTTCTCTTTCTCTGTATTCACTACTACCAAAGGTGAAGAGAAAGGCCCAATGCCCTCTCTGGGCTTCTGGCACCCCTGGATCAGGGAAGGCACGCTGGAGACCAAGCAGGAAGGCAGGCATAGACTCATGCTGAATTTCAAAGATATCTTTATTCTTCACAGCAAACCACGATACAGCAGACAGCATACATCAGAAACACCAACAACAATCAACCTGAACTTCGACTTCAGCTCTTTTTATACTGTTCCAAAACTAGTGTAGTTTAATAATGAATACAAAACATTCTGATTGGCTTTGGCAACGTAAAGTCAACCCGTTCTCCAGTCCAGGGTTGATTGCCTTGACTGCCACTCAAGTCCCAATGCCATACCTACACATACAAACTAATTATATTTGTGTGAGATGCTCTAGACCTTTATTATAAATCCTTTGATGTCCAGAGAAAGACCAATCTTGACAGCCTTCCTGTCAAAAAATTCCAAGTATGGGCATCAGCTGTGTTCACTGCCCAAGAACCCAACTGTTGCTAGCTGACCAGCTGTCTGTACTAATTACTACCTTCCCTTGAACACTACATGGCTGCCTCCGGCTCATCAAATGTCAAAATTACTTCCAAGAAGTTCAGACAATATGTTCTCTTCTACTGAACTTTCAATGAACTGTTTATAAAATAATTGTTTAATGATATCATCATGACTTGCAGAATTCCACCATTTTGTATGTCTTAGTAATCATCTTAGGATCTACCTGACTTTGTCTCAACCAAAATGGCTGACCAATCTATTTTTAATCAGAACTCATTTCCAGTTCACTTTTAAACCTAGGTTTGTGGTAACTATGATAAATGTATGCTATCCAACATGCCCTCCATTGTGCAAGGCATTCTGACCCCAAAAATGTATGACACCCTACAATGTGCTTGTTTGGCTTTTTAAGCACTACATTTCTGATTTTCGCACTATTGGAACTATTGATCAACCTGGCAAGTTATCTGCATTCAGTTTGAGGGGGGGGGGGTGATGTCTAGCACCTTTAGCACCACCTCTACACCCCCCCTCTGGTCTATATTAGACCCTTATACATACATACCACTACACCCAATGTCCACCCTCTCCCATATTCAATGTACCTACACATCTCTGTCCTAATCACCCCCCCTCTGTGAGGTGCTATCTTTCAACATGGGAGGCATCCTAAACATTTCTACAGAGTCAGTACTAACACATTATATTCTCCTATTCTAAATATGTATGTATCCCTAAAGAACACCTATGTTTACTTTCAGCTGAGTCCCACCTCCATTACCCAGTTTCATCTTCTACTAATTATACATCAGTTAATTACGGCCACTATGAGAATAGAGAGACAGTTATACTTTGAGGGAACCCACCAGCCCGTCTTCACACATTGTTCACATGTGGCTTATAATCAACATTTTTCCATCACTCCCACCCCATAACATTTTCCTTGTTCCCCATGCCCATTTTCTCAAGTTCATTTTTCTTTTCTTCTTCATTTAACTCTTATTGCCACATCTTCCATCCAACTCATCTTGGTTCGGTACCCATGGACCGTGTTTGTCCAGTTCATTTTGTCTTTTTTGGGGCTGCTTTGCAGCAAGTTCCTAAACCCTTTATTTCAAAGGCAATTCCTTTCATTGCCTTTCTGCACTTTTAGTTAGTACCTCTTTCATCACAAAGAACTTGAACTGTCACAAAAAACTATTTAAGCAATGGGGGCTCCTGGATTTGAACTGGTGACACAAGGATGGGGGAGTTTTGGCGGAAGTGTCTGTGATTGGGCATTTGTCTGCGTCCCTCGACCGTTCTCTCTGATCATGGGGTCGACTGCCGACAATCTCCCGATGTATACTTCATCTCTCCTGTCCACCTGTAATAAAAAAACTGAATGAGTTTCCTTTGAAAAATAAGTATGTCTCTATCATCAATTCTTTTCTTCTCAACCCAACCCTTAAAAAACCTATTCTTGTGTTTGTGTCCAACATTCCTGCCTACTAAACAATCTACATCATATGTTCCCCTTGGTTCCTAATACATCAAAGCTACTAATCCTCTCCCTTTTTGCGTACATTTTTACTTTTTCTCAAATTCCTGCTGTGTGACACCGGGACCTTGTTTGTATACTATGAACACATTCATCGGTGTCTAGTATTTGCCCTTCTTTTCTATGGGCTTTGTTTTCTATCAAAAAATGATATCCTTTCAAAGGACATTTTTTCCCTTAAAGTCGACATTCTCAGACTAGTGATTCGAAAAATAACAAACAACAAACAAACAATGTGACAAATTAAAAAAACATTTAAAAAAGGGACGCATCTTCTTCATATGCTGCTCTTCTTCTGCATTCTTGACGCATCCATAACTGCAGAGGACCAAGCTGGTGCAGGATCTTGCTTTCTGCAGAAAACTGAAATAGAGACAAAAGTCATTTGGGGACTGGCAAGGGGTTCAGGTTGCTTCCTAACATAAACCCTTGCCCCCTTCTGTCTATAAAAAGATGTTTACTAAAATAATTTCATCTAGTATTCTTAGCTCTCTGTCTGTAGGCTAGCCTTTTTTGTGGGTCGTTGGTGCACATTAAAGAAGAGTTTCATAAAATTGAGTCACACTCAGGCCTGTACTCTGCTTTTTCCTACTTAGCTGAACGTTCTTCTCTTGCTTAGCTGAGCATTCTTCTCCTGCTTAGCTTAACATTCTTCGCCTGCTTAGCTGAACGTTGTTCTCTCTTCTTTTGCCATCATCCTTTGGTCATGTATGATTGCAGTATCTCCTTGCCATGTTTTGTTTTCATCCAGTTTGAGACATTATAGACATTGTGCTGCACGTCGCAAAGCTACCTCATTGCCTGCTGCTCCTGCTTGCCCAACACTTTATAATAATAATAATAATAATAATAATAATTTGGCATTTATATAGCGCTACGAACCCTGAGGTATCTGAGCGCTGCTTATTATTACCCATGGTGTGTGGTGCTCATTTATCGACCTCGGAAGGATGAAAGGCTGAGTTTGGCCCTGCCGGGATTCGAACCTGCGTTAGCAGCCTCTGCACGGATGTCAAAGCGAGCGCTCTACTCGCTGTGCCACTTGACCGGCTTATCTAACTACACCTGTTCTTCTGGAATCTGGCACTGACCCTTACTACGTGCCTTCAAGTTTTAACATAAGACACTCATCGTTTTGCCTATTCTAAACATTTCCTACATTTTTATCAAATCTACCTTTTTTGGCATCTTGCCAGTTGCAACATTTTAAAAGTAGTTGCTCCGCCTGCTATTTAACGTCTTCTATGTCCTGCATTGTCAAAGGCAGCCATGCTTACATCTATATGCTACTCTAGGCTCACACCTGTTTGCACTTATCTTGGGAAAAAGCTACATAATTGAAACACCTTATACCTCACTACCTTTTTTCTGTACTCACCTGGGTCCTGTTACTCCTTACAATGATAAACAGTATGTTCACACACTGTGATGTGATCCAGCACTCACTTCTTTCTTCTCTCACTATTCACTAGTACTCACCCCTGCCGTGGTATAATGTGTCATTCCCTATCAAGGACATGTAGACTTCCTCTCGTGTTCAATAAAGGTCAATGATCTTCATCTATAAAATAAAAACCAACACTGTTATATACATTTAAATAATGTTCTTTTACTTACTCTTATATTGTCTTTGAATCAGTCCTGTACAAATATGTTCTTGTATGGTTAACTCAATTTTGGTCAGCCATACCCCTTTGGTCCTTTATTAATCCCATCATCCTTTTTTTTATTGAAAAACACAACTTTTTCCAGTAACAGCCAGTAATCTTCACTGATGTTATTTATTTTTTCGATTTCTGATTTTTTTATTGTCTTTGGCTTTTTCGAAACAATGGTGTGCCTTCACTATGAATGCACTGTCTGATGCTTCAGTTGACTTAGAGTTACTTTTAAACAATGAAGCTCGTGCAAAAATGAAAGTCCAGCAATATGATTGGATTATGACTCAAAACAAATGCCTCAACCATAAGGACGTTGATCGAGCATTGTTTGGACACAAGCGATGTAGAATAATGTCTGATTATTTGGCCAAATTTCCATGTTCAAGGACTCGCCAGAGGTTTCTCCGTTTTCGGTTGAACCTTTGGCCGACCCTAGATGTTCAGGCTTGCAGAAAACAGATTATGCAAATAGAAAATGTGTGTCGAATTTTGTAAGAATGTTGACAAAAACGAAACGGTGGAAAATTGTTTAGTTAATTGTCCAAATTTAGCCACTATTCGGAAAAAATGCTTTGGAAGTTTTTTTGAAGACCAAAATGCACATATCCAAAAGAATTTGTGGCATTGCATTTTCTCATCCACTACCATAAGAATCAAAATAGCAACTGTACGGTTTTTGGATGAAATATTTTCTGATCATATTCATAATCATTACAACTGAGCCAAATTATCTTCAAATTTTACTTGTGGCTAATGTATAAACTGTATCTTCTTTTTTCTCATTTATGACAACGTGATACTTGTTGATATTTGAAAGGTTGATTTTATTAACCATATAAATTAATTTTAAAAAACATGTCTTTGTTTCCTGCTGCTCTAATATACAATCTTTCATTCATCCAATCATTTCTTCAGTCATTAATTAATTAATTCATTATTTATTTATTTATTGGGCCTTTTTAATTTTATCATTAAACCTTCAGTTTTTGAGTTTCTTACTCCTATACTGTTTAAGGTCAATCATTTATTTTCATCCTCCCCTATCCATGTTTCTGGACCCATGCCATAAGGGCCCGTAGTCCACCAGACATTTGGCTCTCTCTCCAAGCATTCCTGAAAGTATACTGAGCGCCATTATATTATGGCTATATGCAATAAGAATTTTTCCTTTTCTCTTTTTTCAGTGTGTGATGCTCCTAAAGAAACACCACTTCATCCTTTGTTAAACCCTATCTAGATATGTTGTCATCAGTGACGTCAATCAACCTAGATCCTCCCATGAGAACCATTACTGTCCTCCATGGTCCGCTCTTATTATTCATTCCCTTGATCATTGCCATTTTTTCTTATACTGTGGCTGCTTTTAATTTTATGGGGGTTATCTGTCCCCCTTCTTTATCCATAGGTATCCATGGTTTGAAACTGAATTCATCAAATATTCTCACCATTTTTCATCACTAGGCCAAATAATCATGTGCAGCACTATGCTCATCTTATAACATCAACACCTCCGCTTTTACTATAAACCCAGAAACACCTTGCAGGGCCTCTTGCCCTGTGCACACCACTATGAATTCATCCATATTCAAATGGTGCATTCCAAAAGTGGAACACACGATCCCTTAATCACCTAAGTAGAATCATCATGTTTAGGCTTTGTCATCCACTCCCTTCTCACAACATTGACAAGTGTCTATAACAAATTAAACAAAAATCCATCATACACACTCTCCTTCAGAGATTAATAATTCATCACTAAACACGAAAACTCCATTTACAGTCTTCAAAAGAACCCTCAATCTTCTGGTTAATTCCCATCATCCAACACCTTTCTGCCTTTGCTGCATAAACATGCAGTCCCAGTGTCCATTAATAAAATGAATATTTTTCTTCTCCTCTGCCATATTGATCCTTGACATCTTTTGGGGCATAGTGTCACTAATAATTCTGAATATATCAAGTTGCTTTGTGAGCTGCCCTACTGTGGGTGCATGCATACCCCTGTTCCTATAAAAGGATTTCTTTCTTCCAGACTGGTACCTTCTATTCTGTGTGTCACTACCTATTCTCTGTTTGCATGTCACTAAATCTGCATGAGGGTCACTACAATTGCCCCCTGCAGTGAATCTGTTTTGCACCTTTCTTGGCTGCTGTGCCTGTTGCATTCATGTCTAATAGAAGTCTGATCCTGGGCACACCATTCCTTATCTTTTGAGCTATATACTTGGGAATACACTATTCCCTCTTTCACTTAAAAATTGTTCATCTTGCGCATATTCTTGACTTCCATATGCGCGCCCAATGCGTTCTGTCCACCCATGTATTTAATGCACAAGAGGAGTTCTTCTGATTTTGCTCATTCACCATTCTGCATATTTCTGAAATCTACCCTGGTTTTTCTGCAAACCATCTCTTCCTCTGTGTTTCATTTCACTGCCTTGTGGCACAAACCTGTTCCCTGTTTGATTTACTTGGTGCTGATTATTCGCCAACGATGCAGTCACTTATTTGCCCCATACCCACCTTTCCTTCACTTCGTCAGCATTGCCCTTTCCATGGCATTCATTAATACTCTCCCTTTGAACCAGCTTGGCTTTTCACACGCTTTTTTTTGCAAAATGTTTAAATTCACATGCATTGCACCCCATGCTGCCTTTCTTTGCCCAACTCCCAGCATTATCATCATTCCAGTTACCTAAAGCACTCCTCCTGTGTTTTCATTTGGCAATCTGTCTTTCTTCCTGCATAGCGCACTAATAATCATTTTATCAAAAAGAATACTTGTCCCTCTCTCCTTCTCATTTGCAGAGTCAACCTGTGCATGTCTCAAAAACCCATGTCCATTCTAAATGTTCCATTCCTTTCGCAATAAGGGACAGCTTTTTGCCACACATAAAATAAATAACTTAGGGGCGCTCTCAATGTGCACCCATCAAAGAAGTATTAATCGGCACCCAGCTAAAATGATCAAACAATTCCCCCATAATGGGAAACAACTCATGCAATCCTGAAAGTGTTCCAATAAGGCTCCCTCAGCTCATGCATAAAACTTCCATCATTATTTTATCAAATGACTACTCAGCCTTTTTTACAATGAGAAACAGCTTATGCAACCTTTAAATAGTGTCTCAGTAAGACTTTCTCCAGTTCACACATGCTTCCACAACCGTGGACAGCCCTCAATCACAAACAATATATTTCCAAAGCATGGTCTAAAGTCTAAAACAACAATTCTCAAAAATACAGATTGGGTTACATTTTACTCAAAAAATGATTCTTGTTTGTTTGTTTATTAATTTGTAGGGCACACCGAACCCAGAGGTAACTGGGCGCAATGTTTACAAGAATACTTTAAGCTTATGTTACACATTGAGACAGGTAGGCAGCAGGATTATACATGAGGGAGTACAACACGATTATACAGTGGGTGATACATAGCAGGTGGGTACAACATACAGAAAGCAGTAAGTACAGCAAAAATCATATGTCATTGGATCACAGCCAGTTCAAGGTATTGCGTGTAAAACTGAGGAAGGATTTGTCGACTCTGAGTGATAGAGGTAGTGCGTTCCAGGACTGGGCGGCTTACACTGAGAAGCTGTTACCTCCAGATTTCTTTAGCTTAAATCTGGGTATGCTCAGGCAAAAAGAGTTGGCTGCTCTAGAGGGTCGGGCGGAGGATTTTCTAACTATTCTCTCCATTAGGTACGGGGGTACTGCATTGTTAAGACTGTTTTGAGCAGAATTCTGTCATTTATTTTCAGCCAGTGGTGTTCTCTTCTCAATTCTGATACATGTTCTCTATTGGGTATATTCACAGCAGTTCTTAATGCATTATTCTGTAAAAGTTGGATTTTGTCTAGGATATACTTATTGGCACCTAGGTATAGGGAGTTACAATAATCCAATTTTGAGAATATCAGTGTGTTAGTAAGGATAATACAGCTGGATTTGAATA
This sequence comes from Ambystoma mexicanum, assembly GCF_040938575.1. NCBI lineage: Eukaryota > Metazoa > Chordata > Amphibia > Caudata > Ambystomatidae > Ambystoma > Ambystoma mexicanum. The sequence continues at coordinate 819,461,765 of NC_090922.1, forward strand.
AAAATGGCCTACAGGCCCTGATTAGCTTGCACGAATAGGCAGATGATGATGCCATAGAGTTTACCTGTTTACTTAGGGTTAGTGTAGAGTCGAGGTAAAAGCCTAAAGTTTTCACTTCTTTTATTACCTTAATTGTATTTCCATCAATGTTGAAGGCAGAGTAGTTGGAATTCAATTTTTTTAGGTGGGCACCTGTTCCAAGATTCAGGAGCTCCGTTTTGTCGTCATTCAGGCGGAGGCCATGGGCTGCCATCCATGCCTGAATGAGAAGGTGGATTTTATTTACCAAAGCTGTGTCCTTACAGTAATTGCCTGAAAGGGGAATGAGGATTTGGGTGTCATCTGCATAGTTAGTGTAGGTGACACCCAGCCTGTCCAATTTGTCAAACAAAGGCTTTGTAAATATATTGTACATGGTTGGTGAAACACAAGATCCTTGTGGAACGCCGCATGTAGTCTGGATAGGGTTTGCAGATGCTGAAGTGGCGAAAACTCTCATGGTTCTGCTATTTACGAAGGATTGGACTCATGCTATTGCGTCCTTCGAGAAGTGGGCACCCGAGGCCAGGTGTTTGCACTAACTTCGTAGTCTACCAGTTCAAAGGCGGCCGATATGTCGAGGAAGAGTAGCAGGGCAATTTTCCCTTTGTCCTTGAACTCATCAATTTGAGTTTTTAAATCGATTAGTGCTGTTTCCCTGCCATGATGTGGCCTGAAGCCAGATTGACGGGAACCTAGGAGATGGTTAGTTTCAAGGTATTTCTGTATTTGCAGGTGCTCAACTTTCTCAAGTATTTTAAGAAGGAAAGGCACCGTAGTGATAGGCCTGTAGTTCATATGGATGGAAGGGTCCAGGGTCTGTTTTTTTTAGCAAAGGTTACACCCAGGACTCTTTTAGGTTACTTGGGATGATATTAGTTACGAAGGAGGCATTGATTAATTTCGAGATGAACAGCGCTAGGTCTCTAGCTGTGTCTTTGATTATTTGGCCAGGACAGTTATCACCCTGGCAGTTAGATGGTTTCAAGGAGGAGATAATTGTTTCAGTTTCACGGATGGATACTTTAGAGAATCTAAATGGTTCTAATGTGCTGGAGGATACAATGGGGCTTGCAGATTGCAATTCATGATTGGGCAGGGTGGCTTTCTTGTTAGCAATCTTATTTTGGAGTAATGTTATTTTGTTTGCTAAAGAATTCTGTATGCTTGTGCACCAAGGTCTGTCCTTGGGCACGTTGTCTGTGGGAGGAATGGGAGGTTCCATTTCTCATAGAATCACAAATAGTTCCTTAGTAATGGAGCTGGCATTGGTGATTCTTTTGTTATAGAGGTCTTTTTTGGTGCAAATTATTTCCTTTTTGTAGTTATTTGCAAAGTTAGTCAAGTGCAACTTGTTTTGGTCAGATGGGGTATGTCTCCATAAGGTTTCCAGTTTTCTTTTTTGTAATCTAAGGGCTTTACGTTGTGGTGTGAGCCAGGCATCGAGATGTGATCATGAATCACCTCTCCTAACTTTGCCAACTGTTTATCTCTTCTTGAATCAAGCACCACAGTTGCTTCTTTCAGTGGTGTGCAAATTCAAACACATAAATCTCCCTCTCCCGCTTGTCAGCACTCTCATTTATCAGCTACATAGCATGCCTAAATAACAGTCCTTATTCCATGAAAGTTTACTTTCAAGCTCTTTACAGCATTTTATTAACTCTGCTCTCTTAAGCAAGAAGGGAATGTGGAAGCGGATTCACATCCTTTCCTCTGTAATTACATAGCTGGCTGTTTAAAGTCTGATTAATTTCCCTCTCATGTCAAACTTCTGCATCACATGTTTGCATGAAGCAAAGGATTGCGAGTTTATATCATTTAACATTTTCTGAATAGCCAAGAATGTGTGCTGTATAAGTACACGGAAATTAATCCTGTATCTGCCATGGCCTGGCTATCACAAGGGTTCAAAAAGGACTACTATTTCTCCATTATCTGGCCTAATATTTGTTTTTCCACAATTTAAATCCTGCACATAAGTGCATTTTCATCCCTAACTCACTTTTACATATTTTTTCTCCACTACTGATCTCCTTATTTTTCTGGATTGGTGCCAATTTTGCTTCAAATAAATAAATATATATTTTTTTGACTCCTCATCATAAAAACACATACAATACATAAAACATAACACACATAGATAATGCTGGCTGGCACCAACAGAAATCAGCCAACGCTCCTTGAGGCTACTCTAGCCAATGCTCCTCATGGCTTCCTTGCTCCTAATAATGACTCTGATCTGAGTGTGAGCTGTCCCCTTTAACGGTCCTTGATCATTTGTAGCCTACGTCATCCACTTGGGACTCTAGGACAAGCTCTTTCTTGATGCCGCTTGCCGAAGGACTCTAGGCTCTTCGTCTCATAATCAGAACACTAAAACAACCCTTCCGGTTACATTTCTAAAATATAAAAAAGAAAACTCACTAATTACTTCTAAAGTCTCCTAAAGAATATATATATCCCCTCATTTTCTTCCATCCTACCGCCTTCCATCTACATCCCCCAATCCATAGGTGACAAGGCACCCTTCCATGCTATCAGTTCTGGGAGCCCCCTCCCATCAATGATGTGCAGGCACTCTGCAGTTTTCCCCCCCATCTCTCTCCCAGCACTGTTAGCATGTACCTGTGTTTGGGTTCATGACCCTGCAGAGAAGGTCTGGTCAGTCCTCATCACAGGGTCCCCTTCATGGTCAGCCAAGTGAAGTGAGGGGCCAATGCCCTCTCTGGGCTTCTGGCACCCCTGGATCAGGGAAGATATGCTAGAGAACAAGCAGGAAGGCAGGCAGAGGCTCAGCGTGAATTTCAAAGACATCTTTATTCTTCACAGCAAACCAGGAGACATCAGACTGCATACATCAGGAACACCAACAACAATCAACCTGAGCTCTGACTTCAGCTCTTTTTATACTGTTTCAAAGCTGGTGTAAATTAATAATTAATACAAAACATTCTGATTGGCTTTGGCAACTTAAAGACAACCATTTCTCCAGTCCAGGGTTGGTTGCTTTAACTGCCACTCACAAGTCCCTATGTCATACCTACGCATGCAAACTAATTATATGTGTGTGAGATGCTCCTGATCTTTATTATAAATCCTTTGATCTCTAGAGAAAGACCAATCTTGGCAGCCTTCTCGAGGTTCCTTTGGCAAGCAACACCATGCTTTCCTGTCAAAGAAGTCCAAGTATGGGCATCAGCTGTGTGCACTGCCCATGAGCCCAACAACTGTTGCTAGCTGACCAGCTGTCTGTAATAATTGCTACCTTCCCTTGAACACTACATGGCTGCCCCGGCTCATCAAATGTCAAAATGACTGCCAAGAAGTCCAAACAGTATGTTCTCTTCTACTGAACTTTCAGTGAACTGTTTATGAGAGAATTATCTAATGATATCATCATGACTTGCAGAATTCCACCATTTTGTAAGTCTTAGTAACCAATTTAGGATCTGCTTGAATTTGCCTCAACCCAAATGGCTGACCAATCTATTTTTAATCAGAACTCCTTGCCTGATCACTTTTAAGCCTAGATTTTTGGAAACTATTATAAATGTATTCTATCCAACAAGCCCTCCGCGTCGCGAGGCATTCTAACCCCAAAAATGTATGTCGCCCTACAATGTGCTTGTTTGGTCTTTTTATCACTACAATTCTGATTTATCGCACTATTGGAACTATTGATCAACCTGACAAGTTATCTGCATTCAGTTTCAGGGGAGTGGCATCTAACACCACCTCTACAAATACCTTGGTTTACTCTCCTGCCAAGGCCCCTGAGTGTCCCTTGTACACACAAGCTCCGCATTCCTCTTGCTTATAATGTTGGGCGTACTGCCCCAAGCTACGTCCCTTACCCCCTTCACATGGTTATTCACATTGTTCTCTTTATCTATTCTCTTTCATTCCACAGCCTTGGTTTTCTCTCCTGCCAAGGTCTGTGAATGTTACTTAATATGTAAAGTTTGTTTTCCATCTTTTTTCCTGTTTGGGGTATGCTTTCCTTATGTGGGACCCAAACCCCTTCACTTGATTAAACACAATGTTCTCTTGGCCTGCTCTTCCTTCGAACCACAGCCTTTGTTTACTCTCCTGTCAACGTCTGTGAGTGCCACTTATATTTGTAAAGTTTGTATCCCCGTTTGTTACTGGTAGGGGTTTGCCTTCCTTATATGGGTCCCAGATCCCCTTCAATTGGTTATATTGCATCAATGAATATTGCCTTTCTGCTTCGCTTCTGGACCCTTGAACTCTCTGGATCTCCCCAGCCCTGTGGTTAGCCTCCCTTGTACCTGTAGGGTCGTGGCCGCCACATTCTGGCTGTTTGCTGGTCTCCCAAGAGCTTTGGCGACTCTACTGACTTCTATGGATCTTCTTCAGTCTTCCAAATCCCTTCTGTTCAGCTTGCCAGCTGCTTTGTTGCACGCTGGCAGCTTCAGCAACCGGCGGGTCCCTTGCCTCGCCTCCTGTCTGCCTTCTGCTTCGCAGGCCTCCTGCAAGTGTGCTTTCCTCCAGAACACTGTCTGCCATTCTTCCCTCTGGATCTGCGTGGGCTGTGCCATGTTCTCGATCCGTGCAGGACTGAAATTGAAAGCGCCATTCTTCTCCTGTGTCTCAACAGCTGGCCAATAGGGCATCTAGTAAACTAGAGCGTGTGTTTTGGTTCTGGCGAGTGATCATCATTCATCGTGTCCTCTTCCTCATCCCAGTTGTTCTCACTTGGCATATGCTACTACAGCACATGGAAGTAACAGGTAATGGGGAATTGGAGGGGTTTTCAGAGAAGGTGGGAGGGTAAAGGGGATACTGTGTTCTCCCAAAGTGGTCACCACTCTCAATGGGATCCCCCTGCCCATGAGATCCTCCCGCTGAGTACCACCCCCAGTTGGACTATCGGGTAGCTGCCTCACCACCCTGACCTCATTGATAGGGGCTTTCCCATGTAAAACAGTGATGATACCTCGAGATTTGTCACAATACAATGCATATGGCACTAAAAATAACTACACTAAGTAACTTCACACACGCCCAAGCATCTCTTGGCAAGAAAACATTCACAACAGTAGGCTTAATATACCGCACTTGTGCCACAACCACTTCATGAGACTATACTGCAAATATGAAAAAATAAGTGGTTGGTTTGAATGTAACGACACTTCCATTACTCAGAAACAAAGGTTACCAGCAAATCTAACAAATGCCTACTTAATGTTATTTAAAGCCAAATGTAGTAATTAAGTGACACTTTAAATTCTCATTTAGAATACCATACAGTTAAAATATGCCAATGGGTATCTAACTACTTTAAACATAGACAAACACACAAAGCAAATATTCCTTGATTACATTACATTTAAAACACACCATCACCTTTTTTAATTACTACATACACCTGCGCAAGTTTCGTGTAAATCCGTCCAGCGGGTTGTTCTGTATCCGCAAGCAAAATGTTTTTCCATTCATGTCCATCCCGATTTCAAAGGTTTAGGGACCTCTCTCTAACTTTGCTCACCCCCCTCTGCTTTACAACCTATTTGTTTCTGATGTCCCGGAACATCTTCAGGGAATTCGGAATTGTCCTCCCAAAGTAGGCACGAATCACTGTGTGATCTTGGCCTATGTGGACGATCTTGTGTTACTGGATCACACTTTTAGTGGGATACTTAGATCGGCTGAAAGACTCTAGCACTATGCAGAGGCTAATTAACTAGTCATTAATCACAATAAGACCGAATTAATCTTATTCACATCTGGCAAGGTGGAACGTCCCTGCATGCACCTAGGTATAGTGGAAATCAAGTACACCTACTCCTATAAATATCTTGGAGTAGAATTTGATAGGAAAGGTAATACCTTTTGTGCATGCAGGCACGTAAAGTAAAAGCGGCAACAATTAACCGTTATGATATATAAGTTTACGCGTGACCAGAGTGGCTATTCTATCTAGGGTGCGCAGACACTTTATATCCAATGTTTTGTGCCTATGGTTACCTACCGCCTGGAGTCCCTGATAAACATGAATCTAGGTTGGTTACAGATCTTAGAGGGAACATTTTGCAGGCTAATTTTGGGACTCCCTCAATGTATACCTATGGCCATTTTGAGATTGGAGTTAGGGATTATTTCCCTTAAGACTATTGTGCTGCGAAAAAGAGTGGAGTTATACATTAAAATTTAGAATAATCCCTCGAATCCCCTGCTGATGTGTGTAAAGGAGGACTTGGGAGCCAGCAAGCAGTCTAAATTAGAGAAAGACATGGAAACACTGAGTGAAACAATTGGTTGGACCCTGCGGTGGGGACAAGATAAGGAATGCATGTTTTACCATCTTCATAGGAGCCTCAGTCTGTGGGATTGGCAGAACAACTATGTACATTTAGCGAGCCTAAAAAATGATACGTTTGTTACATATGTCCTGCACACATTTAAAAAGGCCCAATTGTATTTAAACCTGTGCCCCTCTGCAGCCCTGAGGCGATTTATTTTGCTGATGCGTATTAACCATTTGCCTTCATTAGAGACCCTTGAATTGGAACGTGCACTCCCTGGATCTGTAAGGCATTGTAGAATATGTGGGAATCCAACTGAGCCTGAAACGGCGAGACACATTAACGCAATGCCCGAAGATGAACATCAGTTATAGCAAATCAATCAGGGAATTTGTGCACAGCCTCGAATTTGTTGGGGCAATTGATTTCTGGCACCATGTATCAACACACTTAATCCTAGGTTGCATTTAGCCCTCTTTAGAATATGGCCTGATGCAGAAAAACTAATATTCACTAAGGGGTAGCTAATGTATCCTCCCCATTTCGTGGGAGGGGGGTAAATCTGGATTAACGTAATGAAACACAAACCATGATATCAGGAATCTGGATTTAAGTGGTAAAACACAGTGAAATTGACCCTGACTCTGACTGTTAACGATCTTATCTGTAGGGCTACGCTGATTCTTCTCTTGCCATACCGCGGAATTTGTTAATCATTTCAATACGTCATATGTATGAATTGAGAGTATGCTTTTCTATTTATTTATTGTATGATTCGGTTATATTTGTATTGTGTACTATTTGAGTTTTGTAATCATGATTTGTTTGATTGAATGTGTATAAAACTGTATCACATTAAATAAATAAAACAAATACAAATGACCAGTCAATTCAATCAAATGCCTTTTCTGTGTCTAATAGGATTGTAACAGCAAGGATTGTCGTCTCGATATGGTATAACAGTGCAAATAATCATCGGATATTATGAGAACTATCATGGACGGGAAGAAAACCTGATTAGTCAGGACAAACTAAAAGCCCATCAGAGGTAAATGCCTGTTCACTATTGCCCTAACCAGTATTAGCCCATACCTGGTTGATCACAGGTATGGGCTAATAGGAAGAACAGTCTTCAAGCATTTTATTGATATGTTCATCCTGAGTGGATACAGCCCCATTTTCCAGCATGGTCTTCTGGATGTTCTAAGTGCCCCCGTCACCCATATCATGCAGGAAAGTGTTCTCACTGGACTCCCTCCCTCCCCATACTGTTGAGATGCAGCTTCACACCCAAGAAACCTCAATTCCTGCATAAAGGTTAAACACAAATATCACCCAAAGTACTTTTTTCCCTCTTCGTGGTCTACTCAATCTCTATCTTCTTTAGTCTAGTCTCCACGTGATCTAATCTTACAGTCTTTAATATCCAAGCTTCATTAAAAATGTACATCCCTCTCACGTAGCCTTTAGAATTCTCCAACAAGGTCATGTTTGAGGTCACAGACTTTCCATTTCTAACAAAGAACTCAACTATCTCCTTCTCTAGTCTGTTATGGAAGGCAAGGTCAATGAGGCATCCATTCCTAAAAGCATCAGCGCCTCGAGGTGTGTGCAAATGAGGGAGGGTGGTTTCCAAGAGGACCAGAGAGTGATTGGATACAGTGTGGGGAAAAGGTAGACACTCAGTAACCCAGTGGCATCTGCACTCTGCAGAACAAGATCAGTCCTGGATGCAGTGTGGGATTTACAGGAGATTGTGACAGGAGAGGCAACGTGCTCTTTTTTGGGACATTGTGGAGAATTTGGGAAAGAAATATCAAATATCAGCCTCACAAGAGACATGCTACCCCTACCTGCTTTTCCATAGGCCGGTGTGCTGTGAGATGAGTTGCAAGGAACAATGAGCAATATGCTGGGAAATGGCATTTCACAGTCTTCCAGGTTATGATATGGTCTTGTCTGCTATGAAGGACGCGGCTGCATTTACAGCGCAACTTTGTGAAGGAGGCCATGCGTTTTGCCTTGGGCGATAAATGCTGCACCATTGTTGACTGTGTGCGATGGATTGTGTTGCAGTGCCTGGGGAGTCATTGATGCTGTCCGGGGTGATCCCCTGTTGCGGGATGATCGACCAGAGCTTTCGTGAAGCTTTGGATGGAGCAGGCATTCAGTGGGATTCAGAGCTCTTCGGTGCTGGTATGGGGACGGTGCCACTGCGGCCCATGGATGGAGGTCTTAGCTGCGTTTTGGCCACCGGTATGCTAGTACGCAACACAGGAACCAGCAGGAAATTGTGTGGTGTAAAAGGTGGCCTCATACTGAGTGAAACCTACAGAACATTGCAGCAAGTAACCGTTGTATGCTCCTGGTGAGCTCATATTCCACGTTCCTAGTTCCTTATTGCCATTTCTTTTTTGGTTCAATTGATTTTTTATTGTTTTTAAATAAAAATTCTGATTGCAATCTTCTTAAAAACTTTCTTAAAAACTATAACATGTGTCAAGCTCTTAAATGCAAACATTTCTGTACTACATTTCCTACTTTCAATTGATTATTTCATATGATTCTCATGTAATGGTAAATGCTATGACCATATTCACATTTATTATCCAAATGTATGGCACCTTGAATTTACAATCGAACTTGTCAGAACGTATCCACGCACACACACACCACTCTTTACAATGCCAACAATCAAGGCTGGCCGTCATTGGGTTCTGGGAAAGAGACACATTTACCATGCTTGTTAGATAACTTAAATGCTGTAGTCAGCATACATTAATAATTCCAACACTTATATGTGTCCTCACACTTAGCAATATTGGTGCACATATAACTTCCCATTCAATACCCAAAACGTAGGTCGGGCCTCTTTTGGGCTCCGGATTAACAGCCATCATGCTGGTGGCTACCAATCAGAAATTGTACTTCTTCAATGGTAAATGTAACCGTATGGAAGTCTGAAAATCATAAATTCTGATACATTCAATAATCCCAAACTATTATACACACCCATCCAGCTATTTGATGCACAAAATGTGGAGTGTACCGCCTTTGTGCTCTGGTAAACAGTCTCCTTAGTTTTAATTGCCTATTCGCCATGCCTGCTTGTCAACAGGAGAGGCTATGGTCACTGTAATTTTTGAAAATCATAAATTGTAAACCAATTAATTGTCACCAAACATGACAACTTTCATACACATATACCCCTCTTTGCAATGCCCAAAATCTAGGAGAAACAGACTCCTTAGTTGTAATGAGGCGATATTAACCGAGGCAATGGGCCGAACCTGTCGGTAACGGACTGCCGCCCAATTTAAGGGCCCGAGCAAAGCGAGGGTCCCTTAACGAGGGTGGCGGTGCCGTTACCGACAGGGGAGGCCCACCGCCGAAGGAACTAAGAAACGTATCTTTGTGTTGCAGCTCGGCACCGGCAGTCCTGTCAGGGAATGCCATTTTCCATGTTGATGAATGTGACGTCATCAACATGGGCAACAGACTTCCCAAAGAGCAGCACTGTCGGAGTCGAGCCGCACCACAAAGGTAAGTTTCGTTTTATTTTTTCCTTTTGTAAAAAAAGGACACCATTACCAACCGTGTAGGAAACTGTACTGGTGCTAAGTGGTGAATTGGGAGCATGGAAGGCAAGTGTCCGTCACCAATTCGAACGCTCGGACGGAACGTGGGCTTTTCTTAGTGAATGCAGCCTGCCTTCTGAGCATTCTTATTGGTGGATGGTGCCTCCCAGGGTGCTAATACGCAATTTGTCATTCTTGCTTATTAACTGTAAATGCCATGTTCACCCTTAGTTGTGAAAATCACATTGTAACACCTTCAATTTTCCCCAAAACCTGGCAACCTTTATACCCCTCTGATACGGTATACCCCTCTGGTAGTATCTGAAGCCTGCTGTGGGCCTCCCTTGGTTCAGGGGAAACAACCTCCTCCCGTTTAGCTACAGATTTGTCATTGGAACAGTCACACTTAGTTGTGTAAATAATTAATTCGGACACTTCAATTGTTCCCAATTTTGTCATTTTTCATGCACCTGTTCCCCTCTATTCAGTGCCCAAAACATAGGGTAGCCCCCTCTTGTGTTCTGGGAAAACATCCTCCTTATTTGCAGTTAGAAATATGTCATTCCTGTTTGTTAATAGTAAATGCAATCGCCACAGTAAATTGTAAAATGTATAAATCCTGACACATGTACCAAACCTTGGCAACCTTCGTACGCACATATCCCTGTATGCAATACACAAAACCTAGTGTGTCTAATATTGCAGGGTACCCATTTTGACAAAGTAACAGGCTACAGGATGAGACTGGGGTGACCCAGTTGGGCTGGAGAGCACCACCCATCATGTGATGCAGGCTAGACCACAGGCGTGGTGTATACAGGGAGTACCCCACTTCCCCCATCTCACCCCTTGCCTTCTTTGTCTACAAACTAATGCTACCCAGCGAGCACGGCTAATTGTTTTATTGTATTGTACTTGTCATTTGTATAGCGCCAATTTTACCATTATTATTGTTTCTATGCGCTGTAAGTGGGAATGCCCTTGGCGGACCGAAGTCTAGAGTGTTGGAGGTTCTAGAACACAATTTTGATGTGTGTGTGCAGTGCTCCAGATAAGATTTTGAAGTTGGAGTATTTTGCTCCCTATTTTTTAAAGTTGGGAGAAAAATGATTTTTTAGATAGTAAAAATGTAAGTCCAATTCCCAATGGGAGTATTTTATAAGTGACTCGAAGTATGTTGTAACTGGAAAATTGAAATGTTTTTGTAATAATTATTCCTTGCACCTAGTTATTCATACACATTAAAAGATACATGTTTACTTCTTCCGATCAGGTAGTTAAAACAGTAGTTTCTTCCTGTGGTATTATGTACACTACTGATCCAACCATATCCATGGAGCCCTGTGGCGGGAAGCAGGAGCACAATGTGCTACGGGCCGGTTTCCCATTTTTGGTTGGGAGTATTTTTACTCCCTATTTTTTTGGGGGAGGATTTGGATATTTTAGGGAGTAAAAGTTGTTGATGCACCCTTTATCTGTTGGGCTGCATGTGTGCATTTGCCAAAAAAAGGCTTAGCTGGTCAGGCTCTGGTAGAAAAAGCTACCCATGGAGTTCAGGCATGTGGATTGGTGCTGAGATGCATGGGGTGTCATCAGAACTAGTGACCCATTATGTGTTTAGCGCGCCCACATTTATGGAAGGACTGCACCGCATTCTGCTGTCAAGAGGTATTGAGGCGTAGTCAGGCGTATATCTAGACGGAAAATGTATGTGAACAGCACTGCCGGATTGTTGTTGTAGTCCTTGCTGTATACTAATGTGTGTGGTTAGCTGTGCCTGTGGCAAGTGTAGTGGTGTATTATATGTACCAATGCCACCATTTGGAGGTGCATTGATGTTAGGGTGCCGCTCAGGTATTTGGCTTCTTCTATTGGTTCTTGCAGGCGACTGTGATAGAAAGGGTTAGCTGGAGCAACATTCTATGTCCCAACTAATCGCCAAGGGAGGCCAGAATTCTTCTATGTGGGTTAGGTGTCCGACTGCATTGGCGGAGGCCTTGGTTCAAGCACACCTCCGTGCCTCTACTACTATTGTTGTGATTAGCCGGTTTTCTGTCAGTTTGCCTGGGGCAGTCGTTCATCAATCCTGTAACATTGCCTATGAGAGTGCTCTGAATCCACTAGTGGTGCTTGAGGGAAGGCATGGTCATGAATAGGTGCTCGAAAGTGTCTGTGGTCCGGGCCACCGCAAACACAGCCAGCACTGTCAGGAGTTTGGAGCAAGAAAGTCAGAGATGCCATGAACGCAACCGGCCCCGTCTGTGAAGAACAGTTCATATACTTCGGGATTATGGAGTTTTCAGGATAGAGAGATAAAAAGCCATGTTTTTAGGGCTTTTTTGAAGGAAAGGTAGTTTTCGATGCGTCGGATGTGTAGAGGAGGAGTGTTCCAGAAGATGGATGCTGGGATAGAGAAAGCTGAGCGGCCAACACTTGTGGGGTGGTCGGTGGAAGAGCTAGGAGGAGAGCTGAGCCCGATGCCAGAAAAATACTTGTGCAATGAGGAAAGATCGCGGCATCTGGGCCAGAAGTATGATACCCATGGTCCCCACCTCCTCGATTGTCTGTAAACTACCCTCTTTATACCAGGAAACATATTAAGAGATAAGTGGCATTACTAAAGGAGAACACTCTGGGCTGCCCTGGCACCCATGTCATGGCCTGCGGCATTCAGAGGAACCAAGGAATGCCTACCACTTATAGGTTTCAATGTGCGGCCCACCAGCATTCGCAAGGAGTACTCTAAGTGAGGGTGGTGCTCAGAATAGATTCAGAATTGTGGAAGCCCTCCAAGAGGGTTTTTCTCTTCCCAAAAAAGGATTTTCTTGAAGATGGCAAGCAAGCAACCCATATGTTTCCTATTTGAATGGGTAACTGACAGTTTAATGCAAGCACACGCTCATTGGGTGACAGGCATCACGATGTGTGTTTGCATATAGCCCATTTCTCCATCTGATACACGCGATTTTGCCAGACCCGATAATACTTTTCAAGAAAATGACAACAAATCGTGCTACCCATGCATGTCTATGAAAAATATTTCAAAAAGTACATTTCTATTTAACACGAGAGTATGTTGTCATGCCATGGATGTTGGGATGTTTATTTGTGTAGACCACACCACTTTATCCTGTCCAAGTGTGTTTTAACCATCCTGAAATATATTTTCCATCAATTGGCAACACACTTGGCTACTTTTGCATTATTCTGTGAAAAACACCAGACCGTTTCAACGAACAAAACCTTGTTGGACCATGGATATTGGCATTCTTATTTGATAATAATCTACTTCTCCATCCTCTGCAGGTGCTCCAACATAATTTCCAAGAAAATGTCAATAAAGCACATTTTCCACGACATCTTAAGGAGAAATCCTTGAAAAAGTAACACATTATTTAAAGCAGGAACATCAGGACTGAGCAAAGATGTCGGGATGTTGACTCACATATTGTAGGAAAGAGAGACAGGGCAGGGAATTGGGACGTAGATTGGGCACTGAATTACGATTAGATGCTAGAGACAGTTAAATGTACAGGAAGTTAGTTCAGCGATGAGTTTTTTTTATTTTACATTTATAAAGCGCTCACACAGCCCGCAGGCATCGAGGCGCTGTTACAGGAATTGTTTTTTTTTTTTCTTAGTTGCGTAATTGTGTTTTTTTTTTTGTGTTTTTGTCTTAGTTACGTATTTATAACGCGCTTAAACACACAGAGGTTTCTAAGCGCGGACCCGGGGATCAAACCTGTTGTTGCTTCGTGTCGTCTTGCTTCCAAGACGCGCACGCTGCCGCTGAGCTATCCTCCCAGGACAGATGAGTGATGGTACAGAGAGATTATTTGGCTATTCAATAAGAACGTTGTATGATAAACTGAAGAAGAAAAGTTTACAGAGAGAGAGAAGGTGATAGTATTCCATGAGATGGAGAAGTACCCGTCTGATAGGTAGTAAGCGATGGAATGAAGGGGAGAGTTATGGATACTGATATCAGCACTCATAGCGAGAAGAAAGGGCGGATCATCAGCGTCGAAGGGGAAAGAGAGAGCGAGGAGGATTAGAATTTGGGCGAGCGCTCACAAGGGGTGAGGAAGTTAAAGATGAGGGTGCTGTTTCCACGGAGTGCCTACTGTGGAACCGCAACTGTAGGGGGTTGCAGAGTGATTTGTCGCCAAGTAGGACGAAGTACAGTCAAAGGTTGCATGCTTCAATATCTTGGAAATATGAGGAAGGGGAAGGAGAGGGGCCAATAGATGGAGTAGTTATAAGGACCAGCAGAAGCTTTTTGAAGAAATGGGAGGGTTATACAATAATTTGAATAGGTACCTGAGTGATGAAAAACATGTATGTAGCCAAGTTTATATGTGTATACAATAATACTCCACTGTTTCCAAGTATGTTTTACTTGGCCTGAAAAACATTTTCCAAGAAAATGCCATCAAAGCGAGATTTCAATGCAGACATTTTTGAAAAAGTAACTCCCTGGCCAGCTGCAGGGCATCATGTTGGACTATTGATATTGGCATGTTCATTATGTATATTCCACTGCCCCATCTTGTCCATGTGGGTTCTGATTGTCCAGACATTTTTTTTTCTCCAAGAAAATGGCAATAAACCGGGTTGCTCATGCATTCTTATGAAGAGATAGTTGAATAAGTAACTGACTGTTAGGCACAAGAAAATTACAATAGGCTGCGATTGTTGGCACATGTGTTGGTATGTAACTTGCTACTCCTCGTGTGTTTTGCCAGGTGAGAAAACAAAACACTTTCCAAGAAAATGGCAACAAAGAAGGCAATTAATCCATTCCTATGAGAAATATGTGTTAGTTTAGCAGAGTAAAATCCCGTTGAGCCACAGTTGCTGGTTTAGACTTAATTGTTGACCTATATGTCACCCTTGCAGCATCTCGGCCTCCCATGTAATGACGTTGCAAGCCTGACCATTTGAGCCTTGTTAGTAGAGCAAGGTCATGACTGTTTGGCTGCGAGAGGCAGGAAACCTTTAAGAAGGCCTGTGAACACTAAGAATGAGCGAAGTAAGGAGAGCAGAAGCTTTCAGGACTCATCAGGCCTTATTACAATAGTGGGGGCCATGCTATGAATGGTGCCGGTAAGGCACCGGCACCGTACATACCGGGCCGCCGCATTACGAGTTCTGCTTGCTGGTTCCTGACAGCTTACCTGGCGGGCTGTGCGGCACACACGAGCAGAACACGTGATTGCACCGGCACCGGCACCGTTATCAACGGTGTCGGTGCATCCATGATCCCCACCCCCATTGTGCCCAGAGGGGCAGAATGGGGATCGGGATCCCGGCATTACCGCCACCCGCGAATGGGCAATTACCGGCCCCTTCATCTCATAATGGGCCGGTTATTGCCCAATCGCGGGAGGCGGTGCCGGTAGCAATGCAGGCAGGGCTACTGCCATGCTCGTAATGAGGCCCATTATCTTCCTTGTGAAAATTCAATTTTCTATTACCAAAATGTACTTTTCTGTGGTAGTCCATCTGCAGTTATTGAGGATATTGAGAACAGGAGATGAGAAGCTGCAGTTATCATGAACAGAAATGGGCATGTCTGTGCTGGAAGAAGAGCTTCTCAGCAATGCATGTCTGGTTGTGTCTCCTCTAAACCTATCATCAGGTTACCCCTCGCCCCGGAGTCAATTCTACACTTTAGGGGGCCTTGTGGGGAAAAAGATGTGCAGACTTTTAAACCATGATGTATGTTTCTTAATAGCAGGCCCTGTGCCCAAACTCTTTTTTGGCAGCTAAGGGGCCGCGATATTACATGATTTGCCCAGTTTAACATAGTGATGAATTTGGTATTTTAGTCCGGTCTACAATAGGCGATGTTTGCCCATCGTTCCAGTAATGCTGTGAGCGGGGCCCTAATTAGAATGGGCACAGTCTGGATACACACATTCAGGAGCAGCTGAATCACCCTGGGCTTGATGATGGGTGACTGCTGCTGGAAAAAGCTTTGTTTTGTTTCCTAAAACGTTCTACTGCCTGCACAGCATTGCGAGCTATATATAGCTCTTGCTGGAGAAATTTGCATTCTTTGCCGCTTCCTGGAGGAGGCGGAGCCAGCCCGTAGCACGTGACGGATCACGTGACTTCACAGGACCTTTTCAGGAGCCGTGAGTTGCTCGAGCAGGGTGACTGCTGCTGGAAAAAGCTTCGTTTTGTTTCCTAAAACGTTCTACTGCCTGCACAGCATTGCGAGCTATATATAGCTCTTGCTGGAGAAATTTGCATTCTTTGCCGCTTCCTGGAGGAGGCGGAGCCAGCCCGTAGCACGTGACGGATCACGTGACTTCACAGGACCTTTTCAGGAGCCGTGAGTTACCCTCGCGGCGATAAGCCCGGCAGCGAAAAGGGCGCTGCACTTCTGTTAGGCTGTTGGGCGGTTGAAGGGTGAATGGACAAAGATAAAACCATCACGCTTCTCTGCTTCGGTCGGTAGTGCAAGAGTGTGGTGAGTACCTAGTTGTCCGTGCTCTACATCGCATAGAAGCCACTTGTGGCCATTATATCTGTTCCTGATTGCTTGTGCATTGTAAAAATGAAACGAGGCTTCAACTCTTTAAAAACAGGAATGCCTCCTGCTACTGCTGCTCTTTTTACAAATAGCATTCATGCCATGCCAAACGTGGCTGCGGAAACTTTGAGCAAAACGAGATTGAGTTCAACTCCTCGTGTGAGGACTCAAAAAGCGATGTCCAAATGTAAAGCTGTGTTATCCGATGGGATGGACATTCGATCTTTTTGTTCTAAATCCACTTATGAGATTCCCTGTGATTCTAATAACAGGAATAACACTTTGAAAGCAAACGACTGTTTGGTAGAATCTATTGCAGCTATAAAAAAGGACTCTCCACATGGACAACAAAATAAGAATAGTGTAATGGAGGATGTTTTGACGGGAGATGTTGCAAAAGCTGTCTCTTCAACTGAACCTATAGTAAAGTTTGCCAAAGAAAATGTCTCGCTTACAGATAGCATTTTGCTTAATAACGTACTGACTGGTGCCAGTGTGCCGTGTGATAAGATAGCTTATAGTCCTGTTATATCTATAAGTGATGCATCAAACTTTAAGACATTTATTTCGGATGAGGGCGAGGTGCCAGTAATTGATCTTGACATAAATGCCTCTGGTTTACTAAATCACACTCTACCTGAAAATCTTTCCAAATCCCCCATCTTGTTTACGAACATCAGTGTGTCAAATTCTGTAGCGAACCTATCCTTTTTAGCTCCAACTCCACGGAAAGTACCCTCACACAATATGCCAGAGCTTGGATGGCCAGAATCACAGAGTGTAAACATAGGATTTGCGCTTACCTCTTTGAATACGGCTATCATAGCGTTAGCAAAGCTGTTTGAAGTTTTAGTCACAAAAGCCGATGCACACTCAGATCAACTAAATCAGCTATTAGCTGAACAACTTGTACATTCTAACAAATCGATTGGTTTAGGGCATGCTGACTTCATCTCTAAAAAAAAGAAGTCTGTAATGTCTCAAACCTCGGCTCAAGTGTCATGTAATTTTCAACAAACATACCAAGCTTTCCAGCACCTATAGTTGACCCCTCTATTCCCATAATCCAAACTTTAGCTAATCAGCAAAAAAAAACACCATACCCATTGTTTGATGTTAACACAAGTTTAGCTGATCAAGTGAAAACAGGGCTGAATAAAGCTGTTTCTCAACCAAAAAAGACAAAAAACATCAAATCTGTGACTAAATGTGCTTCACAAATTAAATCTTTTGTGAAGAACCTGTCTATACCAGCTGCAACCACTTTGGCTACCGCTAAGGTAATATCAAAGAAATATGCTCTTCAGGCACAGTCAAAGAAAGCGAGATCAAATCCGGTGGTAGTTCCCCCGGTTGTAGACCATAGTCCCCTAAATGAGCTGATACGTGTGGCTACTGACGTGTCTAAAAATAACTCCAAAAATCGGACACCCAGTGATTTTACTCTTACACCTGCTACTTTGTCAGGAACTGGGGTCAGGGATGTACGGCTTAAAGAATTAAGGCAAGCAATCGATGACTATATGGTAGCCAAACCTGCTCTTAAAAGTCTAACTTTCGCACCTTGTGAAACGGCTCTTGTTCATAAACCTGTTACGACGTTGATACAATCCCCTCAAACAGCAAGTTCACAAGCTCCTATTAAAGTGAGCACAGTACAAGTTGTGTCTCAGGCATCAGCCGTTAACGCACAAAACACCCCGGTACCTGAGCCCTTGTCTGCTAGTGACATCGAAAGGTTGATTCAGTCTTCGTTAATTAAATTCCTTGAGACTCCTCCCATGACCCAAGATAAAGTCTGTCCACCAGTCCAACCAATTTTGAACCCGCAGCCTCAGGTTGATACCTCAAAACGTGCGCGCATCTGTGCAAAGCGGCCAGCGATCCATGCTTTAACACTTAGTTGTTTGCCTCTACCTGTCAAGCAATATAACTTGAATCGTGCATCGGTGCTAGCTATATTTAGTGAGATTCCTGAGCTCGATGATATTGGGACGGTTGACATCGAGCTCGTTGAATTTGTTAACAACTCTAATTGGACTGCGTCAACTCTTTGGATTAATTCAAGGATTGTAGTAAATACACTTTGGTCTGTCAAATCACAATTGTTGGATCTGGGTTTCTCTCTTCAACTTAAATCTGATTTATTGGACTCTCCTGTACATCTACAACAATTGGCTAACTTAAAACAAACACCAAACAAAAATCAAGCGCTATCTCATCCTGCATGCACTTGTGAGTTCAAAATCAATCAACGTTAGCATACTGAAATTACAGAATCTTGTCTGACATTTGTAAGCTGGAATTCGAGAGGGAATAGACATCTGCTAAATAATGGGAGTGTACAGCTATTAGAGCACGACGTAATCATGATACAAGAGTCATGGTTTACTAGTGTTCCCACATGGAACAATTATGATGTCACTCTGATACCAGCTGAGAAGGGTCTTTGGGGACGTCCTACTTCTGGCTTATTGATGGGGGTGAAACAGACCGCGGGTCTGAAAATTGAACCTTGGTTTTCTCCAAACGCTTTCCTACAGATGACAAAGATCGGTGGCAAGGGCTTTGTGGGTGCCGCTATCAATGTATACTGGAACCCGTCGCGCATTTCTGATGAGTGTTTCTTGGATTCTGTGGTTAAGGCTATTGATATTGTGATGCTCGAGGGCTTGTCTCATTTTATTATTCTTGCTGGTGATTTAAATCTGCATTGCCTAGGCCCTTCAGGTAAACTGGAAAAAAATCGCTTGAGTAAGTGGTCAACTTTAGTCAAATCTCGAAATTTGTTCATGTTAAATGGTGCCTTCCCGCAAGACATGCCACCAAGATCTACTTGGCATCGTGCTAACAGTGAGGGCATCATTGACTTTATGTATGTTAATGCACAGATGTTTAATAAGGTAACAGCATTCAAAATAATTGATTCAGACATGAGCGACCATAATATGCTATGTATGCTTCTGTCTGTAAATGTTAGCATTAACCAACTAAAACCTTTCTGTCTTATGGGCTCGCATACTGTAAATCCGGCTAGAAATAGATTAATATGGACCGAGTCTTCGTTGGGAGCCTTTAGGACACATTACTATGCTCAACTTAATGATGAAGCATCCCAAAACTCTCTGCCAGTTACACCATATTATGACCTAATGCAGATTTTCCAACCGGGGTCTATCAAACAGAAAGTGAAACAAACCCCCCATCTGCACATATTTGATCACCAAATTAGACTTGAGAAAGCTAGGGTACGTTCTGAGAGGAGAGTAGCCCTTAAGCTCCCCTTGCATATGCGACAAACTGTTCTGTCCCGCATCAAAACGAAATATAGAAATTGGGCAAGAGGAAGGAGGGCAAAGCTTTACCAAACTGATGGAATTAGCATATTAAAAACCTTGGCTTCAAAGAATACTGCTCAGTCATGAAACATCATAAATCAAGTGACTGCAGGGCATCAGGTGGCGGTTCAGTCAAATGATGTGTCTGAAGCAAGGTGGATACAGCACTATGCAAAACTATTTGCTGAACCTCCGGTGCATTCCTCTAAAATCTCATTTGATACTCTCCCTCCTTTCTATATACATTTTGACAGAGAAGACATCATGTATTTTATCAAGCGAGCCAACAACTCCAGAGCCCCAGGCCCGGATGGCTTATCCAATGCTCACCTTAAACGGTTTCCGGACATCTGGGCGGATATCCTTTGTCTCGTATTTGATCATGTCAATACCTCACAGAAAATTCCCCTGTCGTGGAAGCAATCTATTGTTGTCCCGATTTATAAGAAAGGTGAACGGGCCAACCCAACAAGTTACAGACCGATCTCTCTTTTGGATGTCCCGGGTAAAATCTTTTCCCAGCTGATTTTGCGCGAGCTGAAAAACTGGACAAAAAACTGCCTTAAGAGAGATCCCTTCCAATCAGGTTTTGTAAGCGGACTTGGCACACTTCCTAACATGATCACATTAAACATGTTGAAGTCGAAATATGCACTCAGGAAGCAACCTTTATATTTTGCGTTTATTGATTTTCGCTCAGCTTTTGATTCCATTAACAGAAACTTATTATTTTATAAGTTAAATGTTTTTGGTTGCCCTTCTTCTCTTTTGTCAATTAACATTCAACTACACACGGACACGTCCATGCGTGTTAGGCTCTCTTTTGAAGGTCTTCTATCCTCTTCCTTTTCAACGTTTCTGGGACTCAAACAGGGGTGCAGTTTAGCATCGATATTATTCAATCTGTTCATATTGGATATGGGGAGTTATTTCGTGCATACTGTATCGGATGCTCCTGAACTTGGTGGTCAGCGCATACCATGGTTGCTTTATGCGGATGACCTTGTTTTAATATCGCAAACTCCTAGAGGTCTCCAGAACTTGCTGTCTGCATTGTCTAACTATTCTAAGGAGAACCAACTTCTAGTCAACTTGGAAAAATCTCAGATTCTAGTCTGCAAGTCAAGAGGGAAAGCTAAGAGCTTAAACATAGTGTGGTATTTACAACAACAACCAATAGAAATTGTGTCAGAATACAAATATTTGGGTCTATACATGCAAAATACCATCATCGACAATAGACACTTGACTGTGTTACAGTCAAAACTATCAACGCTGCTGTCACAGGCGAAAATACTCGTCTATAAGTACGGGAAATTTACACTGAGGCATTTGTTTATGTATTATGAGCAAAAAGTCATCCCCATCTTGTTATATGGCGTAGAATCCAAGTTGTATTCTAATGACCAAACTTGGGATAAACTTGAGGCCACATTTTGGAGAAGGGTTTTAAATTTGCCAAACTGCTTACCTTTGCCTATGCTGCGTTTTGAACTAGGGCTCAATCCATTATCTAGCAGGGTCAAATGGAGACTGTGTTCTTTCTTTCGGAAATGCATTCTTGGTGGTGGTGAGAACAATATAATGAGTACGATTGCTGGCTACTTGACCTCCTCCGGTTTGGCCTTTCCTAGTCAATGGCGTGACTTTGTATTAAATACTATGTCTGAAGCTGATATATCATTACAGCTGCTGATGGAGAACCCAATTCGTGCTAAAACAAAATATTATCAATGGGAGTGGATTCAGAACTACGAACACTGCAGACAATACAAAGATTTTAATTCTAAAATCTTCGGTATTAAATGCTTGGGTCAAGTGCCAAGTTATCTACTAAAATGTCCCTCTGCGAAAATTCGGTCCAAGTTCTTGCGTTTGAGAATGAACTTGTGGCCTACGAGAGAAGTGTTGGTGAGACGGAAGACTATTCTTCCTGAATTAAACTTTTGTCGGTTTTGTAATCATCACAGTGTCAAAGAGACTTTACAACACGTGATAGTTGCATGCCACGCTTTGGAAGACATACGGGCAAAACACTTTACGAATCTGTTAAATGTGCACATGCAACGGGACGATTTGGAGATATGGAATGCTTTAATCAACAGTACCAGATTTTCGGTTATAAAGGCACTGGTGCACTTTCTAGAGCATATATTACCTTGTGAACTTTTTCTATGAACAGTCATACTAATAATTGGTTGAATGCACATGAGTTGATGTGGTTTTCTATCTTTTGAGATTGTTTTTAATAAGGTAACTTGTGCTGAAGTAATTGTATCATTTTGCAAACTGTGGTATCTGTTGTTGTTCAGCTTTCTTTTACTATATGTCCTTAAGTGTATGCTAACCATGTATTGGGATCTTTTTATGGAATTATCATATAATTTTGAAAAGTTGATTCTATTCAGCTATAACAAAATAAAAAAAATAAATAAAAAAAAAAAATGTGTGATTAGGTGATGTTCTACCTGTGTGGGTCCTGTTTCCATCCTTCGCTTTTGAGGCCCACCCACATGTGATACTGTATCCTCTTCCTAACTGGTCATATACTTGAGACTTGAGGCTGGCTTGTTTTGATATAGCCAGTTTGAATTTCTATACGAACTGCACCATGCTGCCTCCAGTAATGGACGTTTCTAGAGGTGGGGCTGACCGTGTGTTCCTCACTTTCTCTGTTTTAGCTTCTGCAGCGCTGCACTTTCTCTGTTGGGAGCCATACCTGAAGACCACGCTGGTTGTGTACGTGTGTGTGGGGGGATTCCCTGCCCTTCACGTGCCAGCATCCACGAGGAGAACACGTTCCTTTTGATATTTTCAGGGATGCTGTAAGTATCTGTACATTTTCCACTTTTAAAAAATACCACAGATGATGTTTAAACCGAGCAGTGTGAGACTACACCACTAATAGGTGTGTCCGGTCGGATGGTTTGTTTAGGTGTTGGTGGATCATGAGACAAAGAACCGACGCATCTACTTACCTTGCACTTTGGTCAAGTGTAAGTTCACACAATTAAGTATTATGTTGGTTTACATGCTTAATCCGATAAGAGTTCTGTTAAAACAGTATTACAGTCCTTTTCAAAATTGTATATTTCCTTTCTGTTTAGAAATGGATACAGCTGTTCTGACGAAAACAGTTGTTGAAACTAGGACGAAGTAAAATGATCCTACCCTTTGGAAAAAGCGCATTTTTGGAAGACAGTGTTGCATCTGCCTCGCCTAGTAGACTTTGGTTGTGTTCAGGTAGTGATGATGATTGTTTCACATCAATGAGAAAAAGCTTACACTTATTGATTTTGTCTTTAAGGTGTTCAATGGTTGATGACATTTATGTATTAGTAATGCACTGAATGTATTCCTCTACACATACGCAGGGTCTGATTTTGGTGTAATACATGAGTAGAATTTCTGCACAATTCACGCTGTACTTTATGACTATTTACATTGTATGAACATTATGCTGAATTTTATACTGATGAGATTGTCTGAATTTTGAGTGTTTTTGTTACATGTATATCCAACATTCTAATTAGCCAGCTATGCCAGCTATTTTTTTTTAAAAGGGAATAATTAAATAAATAATTGTTTTGTGATACTATGAGATCTATCATCATTCCATCCTTTCAGTGTAATCATTGGTTTACCCAATTCACCCCAAACCGATGGCATATGTGTCTTGTACTATACACCCTTTTGTACTTAAGCTTTTGATTCTCCGGTTGTCTGTTAACATCTCGGCTGTAACAGGAGATGTTTTCAGTCTTCCGACTGGCTTTCTCCAAGATGGTTAAAATATTTAACATGATTAGTAAAATTCCTTTCGGTAAGATGGAGTATTTGTGTTTACTGTACACAAGTCAACATCCTGGCATCCAAGGCCCTGCATGGTTTTCTTGCATTACACAGTCAATTACTTATTCAAATACTTCCCAGCATGAATGCACCAAAGGCCCACCTTGTTGCCATTTTCTTGCAGAAGGCCAGTTAAAGAACATTTGGATAAGATGGAATAGTGGTGTTTCAAAATGGTGATATCTGTGGCTCAATGTGCTATCCTGACGTTCAACAGTTAGTTACATATTGAAATATTCAGATAGCTGGTATATCATGCATTATCTATCTCTCAATTTCTCAAGGATCTGGACCCCAAGACCACAAGAGATTATGGGTGACAGATTGACCAATGTCGCCAGGTTCAGTCCTGAGGCAGATGGGCGATTTTCTTTCTTAAGGACAGAACATTTAGGGTAGTGTTGGGACAATGTTCTTCCATTGATCTTCCTCTGTGGTGTCCCTCAGGGTTGTACCATGAGCCTGGTGCTCTTCAATTTCTTTGTGAAGCCCTTACATCACCTTCTTCTAGTTTCTGGCTTAGTTAGCCTTTGAGAATTATGTCGATGACACACAGTTGTTTGGCAACCATCAAATTTACTCTACAGCTTTTAATTTCTCAAAGGTGCAACAGTGGATGACCGCTAATGGTAGGTGCCTTAACAGTGGAAAACCTGAATTACCTCTGCTTTCTTCCTCTGCTGGGGCAAAACTATTTGACAACACCTATGACTCCTTCACTGTTGACAACTGCCTCATTGAAACCATGCATAAAGCCAGATCTATTGGAGCCACCCTTAATAAAACCATGTCTATGGTTGGACATATGTACGCCACCATTAGTTCATGAAGTTACCATCTTTGGATTGTGAAACAGTTAAGTCCCTTGCTGTCTAATCATCATAGGGCCACTATTGCTAGAGCAGTTAGTAATTCTAAAATTGATTATGGCAACACACTGCTTGCTGGGGCCAATAAGATAGACCTCAAACATTAGCAGCTGATGCAGAACACTGGTGCCCGGTTGGCCACTGGCATTCCTTGTCATCAGCACATTACTCCTACCCTGAGAAAACTCCATTGGCTTCCAGTTGAAGCCAGAGTAAAACACAAAGTGTTGACCAACATCCATAAGTGTGTACATGACAGTGCTCCTCAGTACCTCTAGGGTCGTATTATTCCCTACAGACCTTGCAGGCAACTGTGTTTTTCTGCTAAAGCATTGCTACAGACCCCATGTTTTAAGTTGGCACAATGTGGACGTCGTTCCTTTGATGCCATGGCACCTAATGTATGGAATCTGCTTCCCCCTGAACTCAGGCTTATCCCTGAGTTACCAATTTTTAAGAAGAGACTTAAGGCATTACTTTTTTGATGGTGGTGTTTTTCTCTTGTTTTGACTCTTCCCATGTTTGACACTCGACTTTCTGGTTTTGATTCTGTTGTTAATATTTATTTTTGTTTTTATGTTTTTACTTATTGTTTATTATCTATTCTGCACTCTGGTGCCTCTTTGAGGTTTTTAGTGCATTATAAATAGAATAACAATAATAATAATAGGAAAGACTTTTAAATGTATGAGTTACAGTACCTTAACTTCTCCTTGGCTTCGCCTTCCTCCTCTTAGCATATCCTTAAGCTTATAGCCATCTTGGCTTGGCCGCTGCTGAATTGTTTAGCTGGACCTCACCGCCTCACCATCTCCTTATGCTGCTTTTTTACTTCCTCATACCTGCATTGGTCTTTGCTCTCTCTCTCTCTCTCCCAACACCTCTTTTTCCTTTATTCAACTCCTTTCTCCCGCTACCTGATCTTGACCTTATCGTACTCCTTCCTACTTCAGGTCTCACCCTCCTGTGACTCCTTCCTGTCCTTATTTTTGCCTCCTTCCACATGCTCGAACAGACTGCTGCTCAAGCTGTGGTGTGTCATTTTGTCTCCAAGCTCCCTCTTACTTCCCAAATATCAACCCCCGTTCACATGCCAGGCCTCTGTGTAATTAATTAATGATGAACTAAACGGAGAAACAAGTGTGGGGTGTTTGCTCAGGGTTGGTGATTGATCACATATACTCATCACTGCTGCCAATTCCTGTTGTCACTAATTTGTTGCTGAGGATTGTTGGGCAGCCTGTGGGCTGTAATTCTATTTAGTGGGGGTGCCATTTTGGAATCCGTGGCTAGATTACACCATCCTCCATCGTGTGGTGCGACTTCATCTCTCCCTGTGTCAAGTGTTTGTGGTCTGGACCATCACCACTGTTGATGTGAGTGTGGGGTAAGCTAAACCTCTCTGGGCTATGAGTTTAGCTGTGTCATTTCTTCCATTGTATGTCTCTTACTTGCAGACTGAAATCCCAAACTGCCTGTAAACCCCATTAAAAACTGTTGTACTTCTTTTTCATGTGGCGTGTTGTAGGCACTACTATGTGGCACTGTGAATGACTCTGTAAGAAAAAAGTTGGGGTTCATTAGTGGGACAGTGGAAGAGGCAGTTGCCAAACTTGAAGTGTTCATGTGTGCGGGCTAGAAGTACCCAGTTTGTGAGTGCCAATCTGCTTTCTATGCATTTGGCAGAGATACTTGGAAATATGTTATCCATATGCAAGAGCCCAAGATCTGATAGAAAAAATATGTGCCGCACCTTTGGCTAAAAAAAGCCAACAGAGGTGCAACCTCTGCAGGATGGTGAACAGCAGTGTGTTGGCAGCGACAGACAGGAGCTTTGGCGGTGGGGAATATAAGGGACCTTCAAATAAAACTGCAATCTCGCGTTTGCTGTACCTTTAGCCCCTGGTTAGCTAAGGGTCTCAGGGGGATTTCCTTGTGCCAGAGCTAAATTATGCAACAAGGGCAAACACATCCATACTTTATTGAGACGGATTTTAAGGACTGACCTTCAAAGGGTAGGGAGGGGCTTTCAAGGATTAGCATGTGCACAAGCTGCAAGTCTCTTGGATCCAGAGGAGGTACCACCTCACCCATATACAGCTATTTACACTACAGAAGAGAAGGAGGAGAGAGCCTTTTGGGCTGTCTATCGAAACTACATGGGCAATAGAATGAATTCTGGTCTTACATTTACACATTTTACACAAATTGGTAAACTGTCTGAGGAAAAATGAAAGAGAAGGCAGCACAAGTAGCCCACACTTGCTCCTCAACCGTGCAGCTAGTGTGTGTGTCCCCTCTATGGCCACAAAGGCAATGGCACAGTGCTCTGCCTAGGTCTCATGCTAAACCAGCTGGGCAATTTAAAACGGGGATGTGCAATACTAAGAAGAAGCTTGTGGGTCCCTGAAAATTGAGCAAAATGTCATTTGTTAGTATAGGATCAGCCATTTTGTAAATGCCTTGGCTACTGTATAAATTGGGTCTAGGGATGCAGAATACTGTAACATTTCCTTCAGTTTAGCCTGCCACATGTACACACCTATAGACACATACACGCCTGAAACTCAAAGAAGAAGCAGTTGTATGACTAATTATTGAAAAAAGTGCTCACACTTTATTACCTCAAATTTCTTTGATCAACATCTTTGTCACAAAATGCATGCAGAGACGCCTGCTGCTCCTCCTTCTGCCCCTGTTGAAATCGATAAAGGAGTTCTTCCAGTTGAACGATAATGAGGAGGCGAGGTTAACAAATGTCTGGGAGGCATTTAAGGGAACAATACGAAGGAAATTAATCCGATTGGGAGCTAAAAAGAAAAGGGAAAGAGAAAAAGAGGAGTTGGACCTGAGAAGTAAGATAGAGGCACTGAAACCTAAGGGGATGCTAAAATCCCAAATAACCCCAGATAGACTGACAAAAGTGCAAAAATATAGAACACAGTTGAGGGATCTCCTCCTACATCAACAGAGAGAAAGCTATTGTTTCTCAAGCAAAGATATATGGAGAAGGATGAACGCGCGGATAAAATACTAGCCTGGAAATTGTGGGCCAGAGAAAAGCCAAGAGAATAGGGTCAATCCGCCAACCAGGCTCAGAGAGGGTATATACAGACCAACAAATAGCTGAGGAGTTTCGTAAATACTATGAGGCCCTCTACTCAACTGAATATATGTGGGATGGAGCCCAGATAGATGAATTTCTCAATGCTCTCCCGATGCCCAGCATTTCCCCAGAACAGGCAGTAATATTAGACACCCCATGAAATTAGCTCGTCAATAAGGAAGAGGAAATCGGGAACAACTCCATGGGAGGATGGCTTCTCAGTCTGTTTCCTCAAAACTGAAAACATACCATTCCACTCTAGCACCTTCGCTAGCTAGATTGTTTAACCAGGCACTGGAAACAGATATCCTGCTGGATTCCCTATTAAGGGCCTTGATATTTGTTCTTCCAAAAGAGGACAGGGATCCGACACAATGGCAATCTTACAGACCTATCTCCCTGTTAAACGCAGAAGCAAAATGTTTTGAAAAAACGTTAAGCATCAGACTGGAGTCACTCATGCCCTCATTAGTCCATGGGGACCAGGTCGGTTTTATTATAGGCCGGCAGGGTACAGACAATATTCAGAAAACAATTGACCTAATGCACCTGGCTCAAGACCAGAACCTGGATGGCTTCCTGGTCTCCATGAACTCTGAAAAAGCCTTCGATAGGGTGGAGTGGGGGTATATGAGGAAGGTACTTGAGAAAATGGGGTTTGACCCCAACATTCGTAGATGTATTATGACCCTACACACGGACCCAACCGCCAAGGTTCTAGTTAACGGCACAATATCACAATCCCTTCTTTTAACCAGGGGAACTAGACTAGTCTGCCCTTTCTCTCCACTCCTATACGCTCTCACCATGAAACCCCTAGCAATAGTGATGAGGAACAATCCGCACATCAGAGGGATAAGGTGTGGTGCAGTTGAGTTTAAGCTGTGGCTGTTCGCTGATGACATCTTGTGTTACCTAACTGAAGTGCAACTTTCCCTCCCCAGCCTACCAGACCAAATGAACACCTTTGGGGCTTCTCTGGGCCTAAAAATTAACAACACGAAGTCTAGTGTATTGTCACTACAGCTAGCACACACACACGTGATAGCCCAGGGAACACTGAGAGGGATG
The DNA here is from genome assembly GCF_040938575.1 of Ambystoma mexicanum. Classification (NCBI taxonomy): domain Eukaryota; kingdom Metazoa; phylum Chordata; class Amphibia; order Caudata; family Ambystomatidae; genus Ambystoma; species Ambystoma mexicanum. Next base: position 819,490,428 of record NC_090922.1, read on the forward strand.
AGGTTTGTGAATAAAGAAATTACCTATTTAGGGATATCTCTCCCCCGTGTCCTGACTCGCTTGATTGAAGTTAACTTCACCCCAGCCCTAGACAAACTGGGTGCAGATCTTTCACCCTAGGGCCCCTTGACTCGTGGTATGGCAGGATGACCTCAATTAAAATGTCGGTCCTACCACATCTATTATATTTATTCACAGCGATTCCCACACACCTCCAGACCCATTTTTTTGGGAAGCTTAACTCTATGATCCCCCAATTCATATGGCAAGGGAAGAAGCAAGCGAACCACCCTCACCCTCCCCAGAGACTTTGGAGGTTTTGCATTACAGGACTTCTACCTGTACTACAAAGCAGCCCGATTGCGCACCTTACTAGAACACACAAGGGGAGGAATGGGCACATTCTGGTCCTACTTGGAGGATATGTATTCTCCCCTCTGGAAAATTAGAGATCTGCTATGGTCCCTGCCCAAGTCAGTTCCAGTGAGACTCAGGGAGCAGCCAGTGCTGGGGGTAATATGGTAATAGTGGAAGAATAATAATCGAAACAAGGCACTTTCCTCCTGGCCATCCCCTCTGAGCTCATTATGGGGTCCCCTAAAAGAACTAGGTAAAAGGGGATTATAAAATGCACAAATGTGGTCTGACAAAGGTCTGGAGAGGGTGGGACAACTCTTCCAAGAGGGACGGTTAAGGAACTTCTAGACGGCGAGGGAGGTTCTGGGGGAGGAGGGGGTGAAGTGTGTTTGACTATCTGAGGCTGAAGGTCATCTGTACAGACCCCAGGGTCCTGCCTAAGCTCTCCCGTCCATTAATAGCCTTTGAACGAGCCATCAATGAAGCCACTTGCAGGAAGGGGATCGTGTCCAAATTGTATAGGCTGATGATTACAGCATACTTGGAAGAGAGACAACATTTTATGCATTTCTGGGTGGCGGAGACTGGGAGGGACTAGCCAAGGAGATTTGGGACCAGGTATATCAAATTATGTTTCATGGGAATCTGTTTACGGCGACAATGGAACATAACTTTTGAATGTTACACGGGTGGCACCTAGCCCCCCAGGAAATGTCAAAAATGTTCACCAGGGTCTCTCCCCTTTGTCCCAGGGAATGTGTAATGCTAGGCACATCTTATCACACGTGGTGGTCCTGGGCTGGAGTGCTTAGTTGGATGAAGGAGGTGGTGGGCATAGGGCCTCATTACACGGTAGGCGGTAGGGATTTGACGTTACTGGTAATGGAATACCGGTAACGTTAAATCCCCATGCGAATTACGACCCGGCTCACCGCTATTAGCGGCACCGCTAAGTACGGTGCCACTAATAGCGGGCAGTCCGCGTGTGCGCGACCCTCCATCCCGTAAATAACGCCATGCCGCTAATAGCATAGCATCACAAGGCAAGTGGACATGCCAATAGCGGCATGGTAAAGCCCCCAAAACCCCTTACCGCCATGGTGCTAATACCGGCATCGCGAACCACCCGTTAAGAGAACTGAGCAGTGTTCCCACCTGCCACAGGTGGACACAATCAGCGCAGGTGGAGGCAATGGAGACTGTGACAGCTCAAAAGGAGCACACCACACCCCTTCCCACACCCCTTCCCACACCAAGATGGTTCCAATACTTGCAGCATTACATGGGCCGGAGGACATGATTGCAGCGCAGCAGCAACAACAACAGGCAGCACAGAGGAGACGCAGGAGGAGGAGGAGGAGGAGGAGGGCAAGACAGGCACAGCAAGCACCACCACAGCACCTAATCATACCACAGAGGCACCCACCAATCCCCATGATCAGAGCCAGTCCATTTAACCTAACCCCAGAGCAGATACACACCCTGTACCATCTGGACCGGGATACCATCACCAGCATTGTGGACATGATACACAATGACATTGTGAGCCTCAAAGACATCCGAACTGCCACCCCCCCTTTTCTCAAGGTGGTGACTGTGCTCCACTTCCTGGCCACAGGCACCTACCAGCAGACAATGGGGCAGATGCATGACATCTCACAACCAGTATTCTCATGCACGCTGAACCAGGTACTTGATGCCCTCCTGAAGCATGCACCTGAACACATATTCATGCCACGGACTGCCCAGGAGATTGCAAACACCAAAGTTGGCTTCTATTCACTGGCAGGCATCCCAAGTTGCATCGGGGCCATCGACTGTACCCATGTGGAATTGGTGGTCCCACATCACAATGAAGTAGTCTACCGAAACAGGAAGCAATTCCACTCCATCAATGTCCAAATGGTATGTGACACCAACAAGATAATCACACATTGCTGTGCCTGATTTCCCGGATCAACCCATGATTCCATGGTCCTGCGGAACTCAACTATCCCACGCTACATGGAGCGACAAGCCGGACAACGTTCGTGGCTACTTGGTGAGTAGCAGGGCAAGCACATGGCAGTGTGATTGGGGGGGGAGATACATACTCCAACTGGGTGTGATTGGGGGGGAGAGATACATACTCCAACTGGGTGTGATTGGGGGGGATACATACTCCAACTGGGTGTGATTGAGGGTGGGGAGATACAAACTCCAACTGGGTGTGATTGAGGGGGGGGAGATACATACTCCAACTGGGTGTGATTGGGGGGGAGAGATACATACTCCAACTGGGTGTGATTGGGGGGGGATACATACTCCAACTGGGTGTGATTGAGGGTGGGGAGATACATACTCCAACTGGGTGTGATTGAGGGGGGGGGGGATACATACTCCAACTGGGTGTGATTGGGGGGGAGAGATACATACTCCAACTGGGTGTGATTGGGGGGGAGAGATACATACTCCAACTGGGTGTGATTGGGGGGGAGATATACATACTCAAAATGGGTGTAGCTTGTCATCCGTCGGACAAATGCACATACAGATGTACGCCAATGTCCATCTGGGAAGGCTGCAACGTACTTGAGATGAACGGACATGCAGGTATAAGCTACACAACATAGATGACAATCCAGGTCTAGAAACATTAAACATCCATTCACATCCACATTGCACAACATTCCACGCCACAAAATACACAAATGTCATACATGCCGTCAAGATAGTCATACAGAATTAGTCCAGCACAACATCAATAATGCAATGTGCCCTTGAAAGCATGCAAAGGGATCACCCCTAGCCATAGCATTGCACCACGCACCTATAGCACCACTGAAGTGATGCCTCTCAGCATGGCAACATCAATGTTGGAATGGCATAACACCAGCAGTGTGGTACCAAATCTGCCTGGGCCCAGGTACACCTAAGACCTGGCCTCACCCAGGACATGTCAATTACTGTTGGAGGCATTAATGGGGCATGTCTACTTGCAGGGTCGAGCTCACCTTTGCACATTGCAGTCACGCAGACCATCTGCATGTATGCTGTTAATTGTGTACTTCAATCACAATGCAAAGTCAATTTGTGTGATATGAACAGGCCGCTCTTGAGGTGAACAGTAACAGGACCCCATTCATCCCCCCATACAGGTGATGCCGGCTATCCCCTGAAGAGGTGGCTCCTCACCCCTGTACGGAACCCACAGAACAGGCACGAAGAGGAATACAATCGTGCACATACCCGTACCCGCATTGTGATCGAGCAGACTTTTGGCCTTTTGAAGACACGGTTTAGGTGCATTAGCAGGTCTGGTGGCGCTCTCCTGTGTGGCCATGAGAAGGTGGCCAAGATCACCATGGCATGTGTCATGCTGCACAATATGTGTATCAGACGGAATGTGCCACTTCCCCCTGACGTTGAAATAGAAGCACCTGATGAGGATGATGATGGTGATGAGGACGGAGGTGAAGGGGATGCAGGTCATGCAAGAGGGGATGGCCAGGAGGGGCGTGCTGTGAGAAAAGCATCTGATCAACCAAATATTCTAAGTAACATGTTTTCGTATTGTCACATGGATATGTGTAGTAATGCACTGGTGTCTGTTTGGAAGCGCACAATGGACCCTGGCGTCAATAAAGTACACATACACAATGAAGAAGTCCAAGCCTGTGTTTTGTTCAAACACCAGTGTATTAAGGAACATAAAGAAGAAAATGTGCATGTCCCCAAACATCCCACCACCATTCCTCCCACCCCCCACAACAGTCCCATAACACCCTTCCCCCCACCCCCCACAACAGTTCCACATGTGTCTGCCACAATGTTTCCGTTCAGCCATGCACGCGGAGGCTTCACCATGCACTTCCTATTGGCCATTGCCAACACCAGCATTGGGAGGCTGCGTAGACGTGCGCCTGGTGGTGCGCGAGGAGCGGCGGAGGGGGCTTGTCTGCCTCGAACTGGCAGATGAGGAAGTGGCAGACTGTCCTGGTGGTGGTGGTGGGAATTGGTGGTCCAATGCGTCCACTAACCGTGTGAGGACCTCCCTGACTCGGATAATCTCCCCACACAGTCTGTCTGTACATGCCTCCATCCCCTCCCTGGAGTGCCTTGCTGTCTCCGTAATCTCTGCCCTGAGACGGGCAGCCTCCTCCACATGCTGCCCAACCAGCACAGTTATTTCCTGTTGCCGCTGGCAGATGCTGGCCAGGTCGAGGGCAGTGTTGGGTTCTGGTGGTGTGGCTGCTGTGCCATGTGATGCTACCAGGTCAACAGATGAAGCCACCGGGGGGCTACTAAAAGCTCCCATGTTCTCATCGCCAGTGACATTAGACCCAGGTGTCTGTTGTGGTGATGGCTCGGGGGCTCCAGGGGGGGTTGGGGTGTGCATCTCCATGTGGAAGTCGGTTGTGTCCTCCACATCTGATAGTGGTGCAGTGGCTGCTGCCTCTCCTGCAGAACTAGCTGCAGCTGAGGGTGGGCCCTCCGTGGCTGGGATCGGTGGTGGTGGGTTAACCTCCGGATGTGGGGCAGTTGTTGGTGGTGTGGCAACTTGTGTCTTGGAAGTGGCGCTCCACCGATGTTTCACACTCTGCATCTGGAACCTTCTACCTTTGCCCCTTGATGTTGTGGGGGTGTCCTCTGTGTCCTGTGCCCTTGTTTTCTTATGCGCAGGGGGTGCCTGAGATGCATTGCCAGCATCCTCACTGTCTGTATGTGAGCCTGTCGGGGACAACAAGGGGGATGGCATTGGTTACGGTTCTATGTACTTAATGCAGTATACATCAATAATGCAGTTGTGGGCATTTTGACTACATTGTAAAGGATGCAGGTGATGTGTCAATTCAGTGGCTCATCCATGCATGGTTGTGTGTGGCACTTGTCTCTGGTGATGTGTGCATGTGTGTGTGTTTGGGTCTGACACTGACATGGCCAGGGTGTGATGCATGTGTGGATGTTTGGCCATCCATGAGGTGAATCTGGGCTCACATTTGGGGGGACCAGTAGATTCACATTGCATGCTTTCATGTGTACACTCACCACCATCTGAAGTGGTTGCCACGCCATGCTCAATCGTTCCGACTCCCTCTATGCATTCCACTCCAATGAGGTTGGCGCAGGTCTCCTCCCATTCTTTCAGTTTTATGGGCGACCCAGATCCACCTGCTGTGGCAATGTTGTGGTTTTCTGCAAGGATGCTTCTCACCCGGAGTCTGAGGTCATTCCACCTCTTTCAGCACTCACGCACATTGCGGGTTGTGGTGCCCACAACACTGACTTTCAATGCGACCTCAGCCCAGATTGCCTTCTTTTTGATGAGTGTCTCCCGCCGCATGTCGCTGGCAAAGACCACGGCGGCATTGTCAGCTAGGGTCTGGGTCAGCATTAATAACTCCTCTGTGGTAAATTTTTCTTTCCGCTGCCGGTCGGTGTTTTTTTTTACTGCCTTGGGCATGTCGAGGGTGTCCCTGTGGATTTCCTACTGCAAGCTACTCCAAACAGGTCCAGGGGGCAGAGGATGGCAATGGATTGTGTTTTTAAAGATGGCCGCCATGCTCTTTCCCATTCCTGTGCGATGACGCTATTTCCGGTTACGCAATTTAACGGTCACCACTAATAGCGGTGACCACTATTTGCATGCAGCGTGAGGGCGGAGGTGCTATCTGCACTTTCGTCGAAGGCGGTAAGAGACTTTTTGGGGACTTTAGCGTCATGGCGGTAGGGTCATTACCGGCATGGCTCTATGCTCGTGTCCACGTACTCGCAATGGTACACTATTAGCGCCCTCTTGCGAGGGCGGACACGTTAAGAGCGCCATGCCGGTAATTTGAGATTTTTAGCGCACAACGTGTAATGAGGCCCATAGTCTTAACCCTTAATCCATTGCAAATGTTACTGGGGGTGCCGTAGAGGGACAAGGAGGAAAGCAAGCTACCGAGAATATGTGAGGCGATGCTGAGTGCTGCCCGGATAGCAATAGCACAAAGGTGGAGGAGTGCTACCATCCCCTCAAAAGCAGACTGGTCGCTCAAACTTTGGGACATTTTTGTCTTGCAAAAACTCACTGCAATGGTAAATGATAAGATGGAATCCTTTCACATAAGGGCTGTCTGGATCTGTTGGACAGAGCACACGGAGGGCATACTCACAGTTCAACAGGGGGGGGGGGAGTTTCCTCATAACAAAGAAAAGGGAAATTAAAGAGCCTAAATGACTTCACAATCAGGGTGCCCAAAATCTCTGCTTTAATGTTGTAACAAATCTAGACATGAATAAGCAAATGTTGTAACCCAGTGTTGTGTAAATTGGTTTTCACTGGAGTGGGTGAGAGGTGGGGAAGGAATTGTAATGGGAACAAAATGCTGCTGAAAATATGTTAATCATGGTAATCGTTCCTCATGTAATAAGTTCAATAAACACAACGTTGTTTAAAAAAAAAGCCATGAAAGCCCAAATTACACAAGTTGAGCAATCCATCGCCAGAGATACCTCAGGCCTTGCCCAGTGGCTCCTGATTCTATCCCTGCTCAGGGACCTTATATTAAGGAGCCTCTCCCGTATAGGGAGAAAGCATCCCGAGGGTGCAAGGGACAAATCTGTAACTGACTCTTCAGCAAACAAATCTTGCACATCAGGTCAGAGTAATCATTTAAATCTAGCAAAGATATTGGGCCTCATTACAAGTCTGCCAGTCCGGAATCAACGTTGCCGGTACAACCGTACTGGCACTGTTTTCCAGACTGGCACATTCTCTCTCACGATGGCAAAAACACCATCACCGTAAAGTGATTCCCATGGTGCTACCTCACCCGGTAGCACCCTGACCCCAAACAGCGGGATGACTCGCTGGAGGTCCCCAGCATAATACCGGGTACATTACGACTACCACGTATACGAAAACACTGCCATAAAATTGGTGGTAGCAAGGTGAACACAGCACCTGTAATACCGGCACCGCAGACTAGGCATTAAACAGTGCCAGGTGAGCTGCAACAAGCCCCAGGTGTGCACAATTAAGCCAGCTGCACGCCAAAGGCCACTGGGAACCTACAAAAGGGCCACACCCACACACAACCCACCTTCCAACACAACTATGCTGGCAATCGGCCTAGCAGCAATTGGGATGGGGAACCTGCAAGCAGCAGTGGAGTTAGAAGCAGCACTGAGGCAGAGGAGGAGACGGCGTAGGCGCAGGAGGCAACTGAGGAACCCGGTGACCATTCCAAACATCAATGTACAGCAGTTGCCACCCTGCAGGCAGCCACCAATACCCTGCATCAGGGCCTCGCCCTGGAACCTGACCCCAAGTCAAATTCACGCATTATACCGGCTTGACAGGGCAACAATATTATCAATTGTCACCCTCATCGAAGAAGACATCAGCAGCATCATCAACATCTGGACTGCTATCCCACCCCTGCTGAAGGTGGTCTCTCTACTGCACTTTCTTTCCACTGGAAGCTATCAGCACACTGTTGGGGAGCTGCACGGGCTGTCACAACCCTGTTTTTCAAGGATACTCTTCCAGGTACTGGACGCGCTGCTGCGCCATGTGTCACAACACATTGCCCAATATCATTGGTGCATTAGATTGTACGCATGTGGTGTTGACTGTCAAACATACAATCAAATGAGGCAGTGTATCACAATCGGAAGCAATTTCACTCACTCAACGTGCACATGGTCTGTGATGCATAACAACTCATCATGCATTAGTGTGCACTTTTCCTGGGGTCCGCACACGACTCAATGGTATTGTGGAACTCCACGTTGCCAGGGTACATGGCACGTTATGCAGGAGAGAGGACCTGGCTATTGGGTGAGTAGAACTACCAATGGATGACCTGTATGTATTGGGGGGGGGGCAATAGACAACCACCACAGTGTCCCTGGCTTTTGGGTGGGTCGAACTACCAATGCATGACCTCTGTGTATTGGGGTGGGGGGGCAATAGACAACCACCACAGTGTCCCTGGCTATTGGGTGTGTCGAACTACCAATGCATGACCTGTGTGTATTGGGTGGGGGGGCAATAGACAACCATCGCAATGTTGCTGGCTTTTGGGTGGGTCGAACTAGCAATGCCTGACCTGTGTGTATTGGGGGTGGGGGCGCCAATAGACAACCACCACAGTGTCCCTGGCTTTTGGGTGGGACGACCTACCAATACATAATCTGTGCGTATGGGGGGCAATACACAACCACATGAGTCCACCCATCTTACCGCTGCAACAGGCAAATGGCAGTATGCCATGTCACCGGAATACATACCCTGGCTAATATAAATAATATCTTAGCCATGGAGTGGCACAACATACAATGCCAACATGTGGGTGCGAGTATCTTCACTGGTGAAGAAGTAGTAGTTACACCTATGTGCACAATGGCTATACGTCGTGCAGTGCGCAGTAGTCACCTCAATCGTGTGGGCAACGTCTGCCTGACACAGATCTTGCCAGCACCTTACAATACATGAGTCACCTACTACATCTGAACACAGCATTGTGTAAATTGCAATAAATGAAAACATATAGTTGCCTAGCAGCACATCACAAATATAGACATCAGACGAAACAGGCTCTGCAGGAATGTGTAACCCAAGTGTGCAGAATAGAAATGTCCTTCAAAGTCATACCAGTTCATCATCTGTGGGTTGTACTGAGTTGTGTGCTGATCTCTTACAGACAGTCTGTACATGCTATCATTTGGAAAAAAATACCACAAACACAAACATGTCTCCTTACTGTCACTCCCATGCAGGTGATGCAGGATATGCACTCACGCCATGGCTCATGACACCAATCCGACGGCCATGGAACAGGCATGAGGAGGCCTACAACCGGGCCCACATAAAGACACGGTCTGTGATCGAGCGAACCTTTGGACTGCTGGAGGCCAGGTTCTGAGGCCAGGTTCTGCTTCCTCAGCCGATCCGGAGCGGCATTACAGCACAGCCCTGCGAAGGTAGGCAAAATTCTGCTGGCATGTGCCATGCTGCACAATACGTGCATACAAACGAACATCCCATTGCCCCCGGACATGGAGCTAGCAGATGAGGATGATGGTGGGATGGGTGTACAACCAGGCCGGCGTGCCATTGATGGGCTACATGCACGGAGAGCACCTATTGACAATTATTTCTGATGGATTTCAAATGCACATGGTGCACATCAGTTTGTTACATTTACATTAAATGAATGATACACACACGGAAGAAGATTGTCCACTCGTAATTCACATTTGCAAACCAGTGTATTAAGAAAAGAGAAAATAGGAACAGGAGCTTGATGGAGTGGTGCTGGTGGAGGTCAAAGAAGGGTTCAGTGGGGGCAGGCGGTTCATAATGGCCTGCAGGGCCCGCAACATTGTCTCTGCGATGTTCGATTGCACGCTGTTGCCCTCACGTACCCTTCTGGACATCAACATGTTTGATGTTGCACAATGGCCAATGGCACGAGAATGGCCATTGATGGTAGAATTGCATGTGATCTTCACCGCAAGTTGACGGACAGAAAGACGTTACTACACCACACTAGTAACCATCCTACTCATACGAAACAAAACTTGCCACATGGGCAGTTCCTACGTATTCGCAGGAATTGTACCCTAAGGGAATATTTTACTAGACACGCAGCACTCTTGACTAGCAGACTACGTAACAGGTGCGACCCCAAAAAATTATTGGATCAATCAGCAAAAAGAGCCCTCAACACAAATAGAGAATTGCTCCTACAATCATCAAATAAAACAATTGACACCAGGGAAGACTGTTTAACCTGTGTGGTTACACAGGGTAGAGACACAGCACAGATTAAGAAAATCATTACTAAGTACTGGCACATCGCCAGACTTAATTTACCAGAGGATCCCCGCCGAGGTTTGCATACAAAAGAGCGAAGAACATTAAAGAATACTTGGTTCATTCTCTTTTCCAAGCAGACTCATCCTACACGGGAAAAAGAACTTTACGCCCCATACAAGGGCACCACCCATGTGGGAACTGCGTGGCGTGCCAATTTACCAGAAAAATGAAAACCTTTACGATCAGACAACGGGAATGGACCCTCAAAGACTTCACTAACTGTAAAAGTTCCACTGTCATCTACTGCATTGAATGCCCATGCGGGCTAAGATACGTAGGACAGACCACAAGAGCTATTAACTTAAGAATATCAGAACATAGGTCCAAGATTCGGTGTAAGACCTTGACAGCACCTCTAGTAACACATTTCTTAGAGGCCAGACACTCGCCAAATGATTTCATGTGGTGGGTACTGGAGAAAGTAAAAGGTGGGGCAGACCTCCAACACAGTATGCTACATAAGGAGTCCAGATGGATCCACCATCTGGACACTTATCACCAAGGGCTAAACGAAATCTTCCAACCTGTGACACACTGAGCATTGGCATCAGTGACTTGTATTATACCTCTTTGTGACTCTAATTACCCAGTCAGTTGTAGCCCGGTCTTGATCACTACCCCTATGTAGCCTTAGGTGTTCACTATGTAAAGCAAGACCATTTGCAACATTTGGAGGACATGACCTAGCTATGTACTCAGAAGGACGTTTTAGCTACTAACTTAGAAATACAAGACTAGCTACTTCCAGTCCAGGACACGCCTAAGTAATGTATCCAGATAGTCGCCCTTACGCTCTCCAACAACGGAGCACACCTCTAGTGGACGCAGTGTTCCGACTTCAGACCATCATATCGACATGATCCCCCAGTGTAACTCTAACCACATTTGCCTTCAGGTTTTTAAATAACAAGCTTTCAAGGGCGCGTAGCGGAGAGCATTGGATTCGTGAAAGTAACAGCTACATACCGCATCATGCAGGATAAGCCGCCATGATTACTCTGACACTTACACACTAAGAGGCATTATTCGTTACCGGGACAGCCGCTAATAACAGAGCGGCGCAGACTCTAAACACATTTCGCTTCCGTGTCACGTGAACCAATAGCGATCGGCACCCGAAGCGTCATTTCCATGATGACCATTTTTATTTTGTATCGCACGGCCGCGCTCGCACTTAGGCTTCCAGTCCCAAACGTGCAGCACACATAAGCTATGGCTCAGCAGCTCCAATGCCGTTTGCCTTGAGGTAAGCATGTTAGGCTTATAGCCCATAACTCGCCTCTCTAACAAGTGAAGCCATGGCACACGTGCATTCTTTTACAGCACACACCTCCTCGTACGGAGAGCTCTCGCTCTACCCTACATAGCAATGTACAACTTTATAGCAAACTTGCTTTAGTTCCCTTTTTTCGACCATTGCGAATGTGATCTGATGCGGCAGCATGCTCCATACACTGTCTCCTGCCCACAAGGACAGTGACATCCATAACACACTTTCTCTGTTTACTTTTTCAGGAACAGAGATCAATTGAGAAATCACATCTCTGACCAAAAATCCCTCAAGAGCCAACTTTTCGAACCTGAAAACACAGGTATTTACCTATGCTATATTTGGCGAGAGGTGCCACTCAGAGTACAGCATTTGAAAACATAGACACATCTGTGTATACTCATCAGATTACATACTTTATTACCCTTTGCAGCTGGGGTTCAGCGCTCTTTCAACTCCCCACAACAGGAACAGACGTTTCCTCAAGCATACCAGTCTAATTCTGTACCACCTCAGCTTTAAAACACCAAAAGGCACCCAGGTAAATATTGGGACCTTAGATTTAGACTGGCAATATATTTTAATGCATTTCTCTCGCTCCCAGTAACAAAAACCCTCCATCTAACTAGTCATTCACTGTCTTTTTAAACCAGCAGGTAGTTCCATCTAGCTTAAAGGGGGTACCAATAGAAGAAACACCACCTGTAGGCGCGTACAAGCACTCGATGCACTACAGAATCAGAGACCACACAGTGATTAAGTCCAAGGACTGCTTTGTGCTCCATTCCAGACACGACTCGACACTTGGGATATAAGTACCGGCAGGTAAAGTAATGGCCGGCTACTTTGAGGTTGAATTACATTTTTTCATATTTTGCTCCAGCCAAATAAATTTTGGCACTGATTGAGAGGGGGGCTTACTGATTGCTCTTTGTATACCTTTACGCAGGGTCTCCAAACTGACGCCCTGATGAAGCCGGGCTAATTGTATTTAATGACCGCCGAAACGTGAAGAGTTTGGTTTGCCATCAAGCTCCACGTAGGCAAAGATATATTTTACCTGAAGACCCGAATATAGGCCTAACTCAGCCTAAGGACATTAGAGGATCACTTTCGGAATCCCTATATGAATAGCAAATATTTCATATATTGAGATAATGTTTTTTATTTCTTACATTTTTTAAAAACATGTCATTGATCCAAAATTAGGATTTTCTGTTCTTCACCAAGCAAGTAATAGACACTCAGTGACACAGGTTATACTGAACGACACCTCAATTAAGGTGTACAATTGGGTATTGAACCACGTTACCTAATTGGCTCATTCTTTGTGTTTTGTTTTTTGTTTCTTTACGGTATTCATGATTACATTCAATGCATGATGATTTAATTTGTCCCTTGCACCGTTTGAGATTTTCCGTGGATAATTCTCTCTGTGATATTGTATTGTTATGTCAAACATTTCTCTCTTTTCTCAGCTCATGTTAATTAAAATACCATATGATTTTGCACTGTTTATTTGCTTATTAATTTGCACAGTCTTGATACATGATAACCGTGTTAACTTTTTACAGAGCATGTGTTTTCTCTCCAATAACTTCAACTGTCCATAGACATCTTTAAATAACCAGTCTGGATGATTGAAGACCTAAAAGTGATACCCGCTAAGTAAAAGTAGGGTGTTTTCTAGAACGAGCTTTACTTAATTTCTTTTTTACGGGGGGATACACCTATATTAGCAATGGCACGAGAAAGCCTGCAGACTGCCTTTTCGCTGCACTCCTGCTGCAACCGCGCCTCCTCACATTGGATCCTTGATTCCTCCAGGTGTTGCTCCACAAGTCTGGCTAGTGTGTCCTGACGTTGTTCTATTCGCTGGATGCAAGAGGACGACTCCTGCAGCGATGGTGTAGAGGACCGCATTGGACTCTGGAGGCCCATTGGGCTCAATGCGCCCAGTTGATCTGGCGTGGAGGTGCACCCCTCATTTCATAACCCTGGTGCCTCACTGGAATGATGGTCTTCCGCACCATCAGATTCGGGCAGGTCTGGAGGTGCTGCTGCACTGCAAGGTGTACTTGCAGTGGCAGCAGGGGGTATTTCCTGTGGTTCCGGCAGGTTTGCAGGCACTGCAGGGGGATTTTCAGGTGGTGCCGGCAGGTTTGCAGGCGCTGCATTGGTGGTGGTCTCCTGAGCACGGTGCACTGGAACCATAGTTGCACCACGGGAGTCGGAGGTGCCTCCGCCGGATGGCAATGGTCATCTTCGACGATGGGCATGCCCAGTCCCCCTTGACGTCCCCTGATGACCCCTGTCGATGCCAGATGATGTTCCTGTAGGGGATTGTGAGGCATGCTGTTAGTAGTGTCACAGGATGTGTACGGTACAATCACATGCAACACACTCCTCAAGCATCATTTGAATGCGGTTTCATGCATTGATGTGTACTGCGGTCATGTGTGTGTGTCAGGGGTTCAGCTTTGGTGCACGCCATCTGGCTGGGTGCAGGGGGCACATGGGGTACTGGGTGTGCTAGGCTTCATGGGGACTGTGATATGTGGCTCTCTGTGCATTGTTGGGGGAGCAAAAAGTGGTACTATGTGTGCTAGGCTTGATGGGGACTGTGATATGCGGCTCTCTGTGCAATGTTGGGGGGGCTGGTATAACTTGATTCAAATTCATGTCTTTACACTTTCTGTACTTACCAGCCTCGCCAGGTGTCACTGCTCCGGCCTCGGCTCCGCCGACTCCCTCTATTCCTTTGAGGTGCAGCAAGCTGCTACACCTCTCCTCCCACGGTAGCAGCTTCATTGGGGAATGTGGTCTACTTCCTGTGGCACTGCATTGCTGTCTGTGGGCTGCCAATATGTTCCGGACCCTCAGCCGTAGGTCGTCCCACCTCTTGTGGCAGTCTTTTACCGAATGGGGGGTCAACCACACGGCTGATACCTTCTGGGTAGCGTCAGCCCATATGGCCTTTCGCCCTCTGCTGCGTGGTGCGCCTCTGGTCTGTGCTGAACAACTCCCCTGCATTGTCGACTATATGCTCGACAAGCATGGTGAGTTCTGCCTCATTGAAGCAGGGCTTCCGCTGCCGGCTCACTGGGATCCTCAATGTCATCTTCCTTGGTGTTGTGATACCAGAGGATTGCAGTGGATTGTGATTTATGTAATGGCCGCTGCTCTCTTTCCGGTTTCCGTGATTATTGGTATTTTCAGCACCGCTATTTCCACCACCGCTATGTGTCCGGCATGGACGACGTGGATACGGATGTACCGTTGGAATTTTTGCCGGTGCTTCCGTCTCCGTCGGTGTTACCGTACTGGCGGTGGCACCGGTTCCGCACTTTGCTGAGGCGCGCGGCTGCCAAGCCGTGATTCAACCTTATTTCCACCTCCAGGCGGTGCCAGAACCGGTGTCACCACCATCACGATAACTCCAAATTTCAGCCACCAAACTTGTAATGAGGGCCATTGTCTCTGAAAGAAAGGTACCCTGACTACCCCTATGGGAAAAGGCTCACCTTAATGGAGAGTTAAATCTTAAATGAGACACTAAAAATAATTGAACCAAAGGATGAGTTAAGGGCTTTGGGGGATCAAGCCCACTCTAGTAGCTTCATTGAGAGCTACCTCAGAGATCCACGACTGTAGTGAAAAGGGCCCCACATGCACCAACAAGACAGACAAAGCAGGGAGCTTACTAACAGCCAGGGTTATAACATGTAGCTCAACTGGTGGTGTGCCGATCCTGAGCAGGCAAACTATTGTAGGCGGTACAGACATCATAGATCTCATGGACTCAGGAGGGAAATTGAAAGGTGCTAGGGGGCCTGACACCATGGATGGTAGGAAATTAGGGCCACTGGTGGAAGCAGTCTCTGAGATTAGGGGGGTATAGTGAGCAACCTCCACATATAAAGACAACCCAATTGTTGACTTAACCTAGTCCCCAAGCAGCCCCATTACTTGTGGTGCTCACCAACGTACCAAAACTCTGCCATCCAAGTTCCGAAAATACTGTCTCACTTTTGAACAAAGCAACCCACTTCATTAAATCCACATGTGAGGTCAGCGTTGAAAGGGGGGCATAGCTCCTTATGACCAAAAGGTCAAATTGTATGGTAGATATAAATAGTAAAAATATTATGGGGAACTGTGTTACTTTAACCTTTAACAATCCTGCACGTGTACATGATTTACACTGGAAGGGTAGCAATGAATGCCTCGGGAGATCAGAACCAGGTCTATTCCCTTTGGCCTTCTTTTATAAACACCCATGGGCTGTAATCAGGAACCTTGTACAACGGAAATTGCAATCCAAGATAGGTTGGTAAGCAAGGTTCAGAAGATCAGGGAAGGTACCAAGGGTAAGAATTTGCCTAAGAAGCCTGCAGTGGATAGCACCTCAGGTATCCTGTCAAAAGTATTTACCTTTAGACCAGGGTCAGAGATAGAGGTAACAGGAATTCTAGCGCAACTCAAACCAACTGCCTGTAAAGGGGACAACTGCCCCACGGTTGTGTTAAAGCCTGTGTGCGGATATTGATACCAATTATTACAAAATGTATAAATAGAGCTTTTATTGAGGGACAAGTGCCAGACATGATAAAACAGACGTGGATTAACCCCACCCCATTAAAAAGCTAATTATCGATCCTCATATTGCAACCAACTACAGGCTTATTACAAACGTGCCATTTCTGCTAAAAATCCTAGATCGAGCAGCCTATTTGCAGATATACGAACATTTAATCAAGAAAGACATTCTCGACATGCGTCAGTCTGGATTCAGGCAGTCTCACGGTACAGAGACGGCGTTGTTAGATCTGAAGGCAAACATGTTACAAGCTCTTGACCAAGGCAGTATTGTGCTATTGATGCTTCTGGATCTATCGGCGGCGTTTGACTTATTCGATTATGCGATACTAGTTGAACGATTGCAACAGTCTGCACATTTTTCACAATTAGCAGCAGACTGGGTAAAGTCTTTCCTTTCCGACAGGTCTGCTAGGGTAGTCAGTGGCTCTGCAACTTTGCATGTGTTCAGACTGCCTTATGGTGTACCCCAGGGAGCATGGCTATCTCCTACCTTGTCCAATATTTTACCCATGCCTTTATTTGAGATATTGGATGAGAGAAGAATAATTCACACTGACTACGCTGATGACACAGTGCTTTATTCCGATTTCAGGAGACTATGAAAGGGACACTATGGTTGTCAACAAAGCTTATTCCCTCATTCAACATTGAATGGTTGTTAATGGGATGACCATGCACGACACTAAAACTGAGCGGATGCTAGTTGGCACAGCAAACAGATTGCCAAACCTTAGCACTGAATGTAACAACTTTGTAGTAACGCTAGGAAAAGTAAAAACTCTGGACATTGTTGTTGATTATGAGTTAACCATGAAAGGGCAGGTGTACAACATTGTCTCTATGGCTACTTACCATCTTAAATTGCTGAGTCAGCTGTGTCCTTTCCTGGCTAAAAAAAAGCTCTACGTTGGTGACCAGAGGTATTTTTGGTGTGAAGTTAGACTACTGTAGTAGTATGCTTTTTGGGATCAACATAGGAGAAATTGGTTGTAATCTAAAAGTGATCCAAAACAGTACAGTGCATATAATTGAGGGGCTCGGAAGAAGACGACATGTCTCGAAGCCAGAAGGGGCCATCACTGGTTGCCAGTGGAAGCTTGTATCTCTTTCCGAGTCCTGAAAGTAACGCACAAATGCCGGTTTGGCAATAGCCCAAGCTATCTTACCAACAGCATCTCCTGGTTACCTATTCGGAGGACGCTCCAATCCAATCATACCAATTTGTTGACAGTCCCGCCAGCGAAGCTGAAAGTTGGGAGGGAGTGCACTTTCTTTAACGCTGCACCCAAACTTTGGAACGCTTTCCGACCAGATTTGAGGAGTTGCAGTTCCTTAACCATGTTCAGGCGCAATTTTAAGACACACTTATTTTTAAAAACAATAACTTTATGTATTCGCCTACGGCATCCACACATACTGCTAGTGGTTAGTGATAAATTGTGTTTGTTGTGTGCTGTATGTTTCTGTGAGCACTCTGATGCCCCGATTCGCTTGGTCGTCTTGGCGCTATATAACTAAATAAATATAAATAAATAAATATATACCCTTTATATACCCAGGGTGACCCACAGGTGGAATTGATCAGTCAAAGGGCCTCACTAACTTTGCGGACCATACCCAATATGCGTGTTTCGAATCTCTAGGAGGTGGATTGACTGGAAGGTCTACCAATCGAAACTCCAACATTGACATTATCCATAGATGGGTCAGAGCATGGTACAACTGAACAGTGTGCGGGCCCACACTTGGCTGATACCCCAGAGGGAGAGGTCAGTTGTGATAGACTAGTGTGGGGTGGGAGGAATGAACCAAGTGCCCTAGAAATGATGGTTTGGAATATTGCGAGGCTAAAACAGAGAATCGGTATCCCTGATGGGTGGGATTTGATCATCAAATATCAGATTCTCATGTTCCAAGAAACATGGGCTACTAACCAAGTGCATATACAAGGATATGCACTTCATTCAGTTAAAGCCGCTTAGCTTAATGCCAAAGGTCGGTCCTCCGGGTGACTTGGCATTTCTATTTCCACTACCCTTGCCGTATCTGACATTCATCTTATAAGCAACAAACTAAAACACCATTCCTCTTTCACGCCCCATTGGCAATGCATAAGTGAAATATGTACTCAAACGCTCCAAATAACTGTTGACATGTGTGCAATGTTTATTCACTGGATACCATTTGTGAAACAACTTACACATTGGAATCATTTGCCCAGACATGTTGGGGCAGTCAAATCGGACATTTCTTTTGACTTTTGTACATCAAATGAAAACTTTATACAGAGATTGAACTGTTATTTGGAGCAATTCAGTATATTTCACTTACCCATTTCCAATGGGGCGTGAAAGAGGAATGGTGATTTAGTTTTTTGGTTACAGCATAGATCTTTTCAAGGAGGGATCTCACCTTCCCCTGGCTAGACCCAGTATTATAACACAGATATTGCATTAGTGCGAGTGTACACTGTCCGGATCCTGCTGAACTTTGCATGACTATTCACTTGATAAGCTCTATTCCGAATGTTCTTTTCATCCACCTGAAGCTGAGAGGCGGTAAGGACATAGGCCTGGTGAATTTATATTACAACAAAGCGGGAAAGGCGTTGAGCACTTTATTTACCCTACTCAGTCAGACTATGGACGTAGTCATCTCTGAGGCAGGGTCAATTCCCCTATAACTATTGGGGGCGATTTTAATCTGAAACTAAGCAGGGGGAATGATTTACTCCAAGATTGTGAGGAGGAATAGGCCCTGCGCTTACCTAAAGACAATTTGCTGGACCGGGCGACCTGAGATCACGCTGTAATCCGGTGGGAGCTATTGCTTGAGAAAGGCCACAGAGCTGTAAATGGGAGGACTGACTCTGCCTCGTCGGGAAATGTTACTTTTTCTAATGGATGCGATCAGAGCATAATTAATTACTTACACAAACCCGTTCAATGGTGGGCAAATATAGTAGGGTTTGAGATCTGAGATAGGCGCGAAAGTGATCATAATCCTCTCCTTCTTACCTTGGGCTGGGAGTGTGGGGATTCTAAATCAGCAAAAGGTTCTTCCTTTCCGATTAATGCAACAAGCAATGGCTTCAGGGTAGTCAGTGGACATCTAAAAAAGGGGTTTCCCGGCTGAGGGAGTTCATTCATGCCTGCAGAGAGGAGATTTCACCTGCCTGGAATACTGCACTAATCCGGGAGACATTATAGATACCTTCTCTCAGATCATTATGAACTATGGGGGGCTTCTTAGCTCACCACACTCCGACATAGAACGTCCCACCTGGGCAAGGAGGTCCTGGCTCCCTCAAGCATGCAAGGAAAAGAGGAAAGCCCTATTGCGGGCTCTTACATTTCATCCCCCTGACATCTGCTGCACAAGAGACAGGCGGCGCACCTTTAAAGATGAAATGGCAAAGTCAAGGCTGGTAATAGCAGAGGATAGTTGGGATAGGCAGTAAGGATTTTTGGCTCACAGTTTCAACACTCATGTTCTGGAGATAGGAGTAAGGGAGCTTCCCGTGTTCTACATTAATGAAAAGATGTGGATCGATAATGTTCAGGCTCTGTACCAATGCAACACCAATGAACCGCCTACAGTAGCGGCAGGCCAACTGCTGATGGGGGAAATGTAGGCAGCTTTAACGGTGGATGAGGTGAATCATGTGATTTCCAGGCAAAAGGCTAACAAAGCACCAGGGATAGATGGTGTCCCTAATGATATTTCTCTCAGCGAACCAGACCTATGGACTCCTGTTTTGGTCCATTTCGTTAATGCATTTATTTCTACAAACACCATACCACTGAATTGGTACACTGGGATTATTCTCCCAATATTTAAAAAGGGAGACGTAGTGAACTCATGTGCCTACCGGCCCATCACTCGATTGGATGCCATATCGAAATTGCTTGCAGGCATCCTGTTAATATGACTGGAGGAATGGGTTCATGAGAGCGACGTTCTATCAGACACACAATTGGCACTTAGGCCGGGGACCGGCACTGTTTACGAGGGCCTGAACCTATATTTAACTTTTGCTAAATATGATACAATTATGGGCGTTCCTGTCTACGTGGCCTTTATGGATTTGAGCTCTACCTTTAACCATGTGGACGCAAACTGCCCTTGGAGCACATTAAGTGAACTGCGCATCCCAGGGCCACTTCTGAGAACAATAAAGGCCATTCACAGGGACTCTAAGGTAGGGGTTTGTTTCGGCACTTTAAGCAAACTCGGTGGCAAAATACATGTGGGCAAGGGGGTCCGACAAGGGTGTGTGCTGGCCCCCCTGCTGTTCAATCTGTACACAAACCCACTTGAAGAACACTTGCTTGCTTTATGGCAGATGTCCCAAGATGTGGTGGCAAGGAACATCCTGTATTAAGTTACGCAGACGATGCAGTCCCAATGGCAACCACACCCAAATCAGTCCAACTACTGGTTCATGGGTGCAAACACGTCGGCTAGAGGGCTTTGTGTTAACCAAAAGAAGTTCCTTATAATGTGTGTTGCAGGGAAAAGGAAGATTCATCAAAGAAAATATGCCTAAATGAGTACAGATTAGGGCAGAGGTCTTCAAACTGTCTTCAGAGACAGGGGTCTTCAGCAGCTGAAATCCCGGGCAGGGGGTGGAGGGTGTGAGACCCCAGCCAGAAATGTAAAAAAAGTTTTTCTTTTCTTTTTAATGGAGGAAATGGGCAGGGGAGACTCACAGGGGCGGACTGGAGCATTACACAGTCTCGGGCACCAATGAAAAAGTGGCCCACAGTTGCAAATGGTAATTCATTCCTTTAGTGACAGACTGTTTGAATAGTACCCAAGGGAGTGTTTTTGTTCGAATGTAAGCAATGTGATAGTTAAAGAATATTTATTCAGTGACAATGGTCAAAAATACTAGCTGCATAGTGAAGTAACTCATCAAACTGAAACACATTAGCCAAAAAGTGGCCCATTATGACCAAAAGAAATTGCCCCATACTGGGTTTTTGCATTTCTGGTTTGGGCTTTGCCCTATTGCCCTATGGGCCAGTCCGAGACTGGTGGCTCATCCATAATGGGTGAGGGGGTGTCGATCCAGTGGCCCTCTCACCCATTATGGTGGAGCCGAGGAGCCAGCCCAGTGAAACAGTGAGCACTTCCTCAGCTGCTTTTGCCAGCTGAGGGAGTGCTCCTAGGCTGGCTGAACTATCAAACGGAAACATTGTTTCTCTTTGACAGTTCAGATCCCAAGTCGCACATGCTCACTCAGCCATGCAAGACATGGGCCGTTTTGCTTCGCAAGCCATGCATAGCTCATTGGAAATAATGGTTGGGGAACTGCATGTCTATATGTGCGAGGGGGAGCTCCTGCGCCTCCTCACACATAGGGACAGAGCAGCCTGGATTGGGGCGTTTCAGTACCTATGCGCAGGCCCTTTCATGCATGTGCAGGAACCAGGAAGCTCTTGCTTCTCAATTCTTGTTCACAATACAGGAGCTGGAGTGCTGGGGAGGAAATCTCAGGACCAGGGCAGAAGGAAAGTTATGTTCATTTATTTGTTATTTAAATATGTGTATGGATGCATGTATGCTTGTGTTGTGAGTGAGTGTATGGTGATGGTGATGGGTGCTCGTGTGAATGATAGTGGGATTGCTGTGTGAATGTGTGTGTGTTTGTTTTGGTCTGTTGAGCTGATTTTGGCAAATGGGGATTTGGGGGGGACGAGGGTTGTACAACAAAGGCATTTTAAAATGCATTTTCTGCACAATCCCCCTACCCACCTACCAAAATCAGCTCTCCTTCTGAAGCACTGTGGAGCCCAAGGGACAGGGATGGTATCTTTTTACTGGACATCTATCATAGATGTCCAGTCAAAAATACCATGCTTTCCCCCTTGCCCCCGAGCACCAAATGCAAACTGTTTTTCTCCAATTTAAAAAAAAGTATCCTCTAAAATGCAACATTTTAACCCATTATTTAAAAGAAAATCCCCGGGGGGAAGACCTGCTGAACCCCCCCTTAATTGGTTCATTCTCCCTCGCTATGCTTGGTCGCTATGGCATATCTAGGGCATATATTTATGCCCCTCCACTTAAAAAATTCCCCAACCGCCACTGGCCCAGGGACTGTGGTGGGAGCAGGATGGGCAGGAGCCATGGGATAGTGGTGGTAGGAGGGTGGGGAGAGCCTAGGGTCTGTGGTGGGGTGGAGAGAGCCCAGTGACTGGGAAGAAGTGGGGTGGAGAGAGCCCAGGGACTGTGATGGGGGCAGGTGGGGAAGCCCTGGGACTGTACTGGGAGTAGGATGCAGTGATGGCACGTGATAGTTCATAGCCATTTGGACTTACTGTCCATTTGGCATTTTTTGGGAGGCCCGGCCTGCCCACATTTTGATTGTGGGGGCCCAGGCCTAAAAGGTTTGAAGACCACTGGATTAGGGGGTCTCGAATACATTTGATTACCTAGGCTCAAGGTTTATACTAGTTTGACCTGGGAGGACGTGTTAGACAAATCGGTGGCACAAATCAGGCATATTTCTGGGGGTGTCTTTAGATTTCACCAATAACATCAGGCATCAATCCACCGAATACATGCTGACCATTTACAAACGCATGGCCATAGGGTCTGGGATGTATGGTTGTGAAATATGGGGTTACTCTAACCCAGCTACAGACGGCCGAAAATTACTTCTTAACTATTGTCTGTCCCAGAGTCCACCTCGGTTTATGCTACCCACTTGAAGACTGGAACATCTCATATAACTGACACAGTTCGTGCAAGACCTATTTTGTTCTGGCACAATCTTGGTTGTAGAGTAGGGAGAATTAACTAATGCTTTGGTAACAAACCTATTGTCATCCACTGGTTGGAGTAAAGGTCGATGGCTAAGTCCACTCTATTCAAGTTTGGCTTTGGGACTAGTTTTACTGATTGTAAGTTGCTGGTTGGGTTACCCAGAAGGACCTTAAAGTTGAAGGTTGAGCAGTTCTTGGCAGACAACAGTGAAGACGAACTGATAGCTAGTTCACAGGTTAGAACATATATTCCTTTCGCAACAAGGAAGGGGGTGCCTGGGTATCTCACCTTCGTGACTAACCAATATCAAAAGAATCTGCTTACAAGAACAAGCCAAAATGTTCTGCCTTTGGCAGTTCATATGTTTAAGTAGAAGTGTCGAGCCATACAAACTGGTGTTTGAGGCTCTATAGTAGACTTGGGTCATTTTATTTTGTTTTGTCCCATCAATGGAGACATCGGAAAACGTTGGTTGATGTGCGTCCTTAAGGACAGTGGCATTAGGCATTTCAGACTTGCCCTTGCCTGCCTACTTTTGTGCTCAGAGGTGAGAGTAACGTTTGCCCTGGTCCATATTTAAGAGGGGCATGGTCTAGAAGTACAAGGTTGTTTTCCGCAATTTTTATGTAAGGTACCTGACTTAAGCAGTCCCTCCGGCTTTTAATGATTCAGGTTTCTTAGCCACATGTGGATTTATTTTGCTACTGCATATCTTAGCTTTCTGGCAGGTCGCACTATGCCTTACACTGTAGTAAATCTGCCCTGCCATCTGTATTTCATGTTCCAACATGTTACTTATCCACCCAAGGATGTAAATGCGACACTGAGAATGAAGCATCCAATATGTTATGTTATGAATTTTTACATTTTCATGTCTTGTGGTAGTCACAACTGATCATTTATATTCTTGATTCACCGTTTTTACTATCTTTGCTGGTTGGACTGCAGCATAATAGGTTTCGGGCACCAATGAAAAAGTGTCCCACAGTTACAAAAGGCAATTAATTCCTTTTGTGACAGACTGGTTGAACAATACCCAAGGGGGAATTTTTTAATAAAATGTAATGCAAATTGTGCAATTTAAAGAATATTTATTCAGAAACAATGGTCAAAACTGCTAGCTGCATAGTCAAGCAACTCATCAAACTGGCCCACATTGGCCAAAAAAGTGACCCACTTTGACCCAAAATAAACAGTCCCACACTGGCATTTTGCGTTAGTTACAACTGCAATACATGGCAGCACCACGGCCTCAACATGCACAACCAGTACAACAGTTGACGCAACTACAAGATGACTCCCCACAACCAATGGACACAGCGGCAATGGTACCTGTGACAAGGATGGGTGGGGTGACACTAGTAGGACATAACCCATACACTGGGAATGGACAGTCATTGTACCCCCAATAGGACAGCCCACAGATGAACTTGATGTGTCCCGTCCTATCATTCACACCTAATCCTGCGAAGGAACCTCACATACGGGTGGCTATAGGTGACAACAAATTTTCCTTCCTGGTTGACACTGGGGCGACTAGGTCATGTATACGGGAGGGGAAATACATCTTGTCAGATGACACCATGAACACTCAAGGATTCTCTGGGGCTCGAGAAGTGGTTCTTTTTACTGATAACATCTCCTTATCTATAGGAGATCACGATTTACAACTACCCCTACTTTACTCCAAGCAGGCACCTGTATACATATTGGTACGTGGCATAATGAACAGATTGAACATGACGATCTCATTCACAAAGAAAGCCACAATTTGCTCCACACCAGGCATTAATATGCTCACAGCTAGACAAATTCTTCAGGCATATTGTGGACAATGTGTGCAGTGGGGAGAGCCTGTTTACGCAGAGACAGAGATTTTTCAGTACGGGACAGACATGGCCCTTGCATGGCTGCCCCGAATTGCAGGGAAGGTATGGAGAAGACCAGGCGAGTACCTCTTCAGGCCAGAGACACCAGCTGATAAGAAGGAGGGAGCATTTCTATCAATAGACATAGAGGGTATTGTGGCCAGAGAAGATTGGATTGCTATACATACACTAGATGATGAAGGGAAGGCGTGGAGGGCCATCATACCACTATCAGAGGGGTGTCGCCTAACACAAGTAGCCGATGAGGAACTGTTCTAGATGACGTCACGACGTCACGTTTTGTCCCGCGTATCTCGCGTGAGTTCACGAGTGCTAGCGGGTACTTAAGGGGAGGCTTTTTACCCGCAAATTTCTTGGCGAATCCCCAGATGCTGATGATGACAGAGGAATAGTGAGGCATAAAAAGTGTCATTTGAAAGTAAGTAAAGAAAAGGTCCTCTATCTTTCTGATGATTGGGTGAGATAATACCACGACATATGGGGAGATGAGAGGGGTTCTGTGTCTTTTTTCAGATATTTGACCCATAAAGGGTGGTGGAAGGTTTCTTCTTACCACTGAGATGGGAGAGTCCTTTGTGGAATAGTTGACACAGGACTGAGAGTTCTTACCTCACTGCATTACAGACCATTATTGAGATAAGTAAGATTGACTACAATATTGTTGATTGTCAGTAAATTGAAATGGGACAGTGTAAAGTCCCCCCATACTAATTTTGCCCATATTACACATTACCATAGAAAGGAGAGAATAAGGAAACGCAAGAATTCCTGAAGAAATTGGGAATCTGCAGCGAATTTCAGAACAGGCCCGAGATTCATTAATGGGAAGAGAGGTATGTAGTCAGATTCATACCCGTGTTCACCCTCTTAGGGATGAGGGTTTAATTTTATGTAAAGTAAGATTAAGTCTTGATTATTAGATACTAATAGGGTGTCCATTGCTTTTTATTAACAGAGTTCTCCCCTAAAGAAGAATTATTAATTCCGGCACAAGACAATTTCCCCTGAAGAATGTCCTACATTATTGTATCTCAAGGACAGAAACTTGTACAAGTCGGGTTGTTTACATTACACTAATAGGAAATAGGCCATCAGTAGTGTGGCATAGGAATCAGAGTGTGTGATCCTAAAGAAATGACTATAACATTATTCACTTATGGTGTATTTACTTGTGTGGTTTTAACATATTGTATATGTTTTATGTATTATGATCATTTTTATGATTGTTTTTATGAAATGCATTAGATTTAAATAAAGTTTTGTGATAATTGACTCCACTTTTGATGGGGTAATAGTGTTCAGTGACACCTGTTGAAATATCAGACTTTCTTTTTGTATAAAAAAAAGTGTATGCTCACAGAGCAAGAAGTCTATCCCTACCTGTGACTCTGAACCGTTTTGATAATAGAGTTGTTGGAGACCAATAGGGTCTCGTGGTTAATGTGTTTAGTGACACGAATTTTGTCCTCAAATTCTTTCTTTTTGTGTAGTGTGTAGTGGGGCATTATTTATTAATACCATCATGGATTCCGAGAAATGTTTAGCTTATGATGATGAGTATGTTCGGAAATTGATAGAATCCTTACCGATAGTGGGTCTCAATAAAGATTTAGAAGCATTGGACAAAGACGATCAATGGGATGAATTAGTCCAAATGAGGAAAAGACTCATCCGCACAGAACTACATGCTATTATCATGTTAGAGTATGTTACAAATCAGGCCCTGCCCCAGGGTCTCATTGTGAGAAATGAACCTAGACTGTTCTTAGACAATCCAGATTTTAAATTAAAATGGAGTTATATCTCTAATAAATGTGGCCGGGATTGGCTTATTCTAATTATTGAAACAGCCCAAGAAACAGCTAAAAAAATCAAGATAGATCTGAAGGATATAGAAGAGAAAATTAAGAGTAAATTCGATGTGGAAGCTTTTTAAAAAGGCCTAGACAAACATCTAAAGGAAATGCAAGAATTCAAGAATGAAACAATATCTGAAAGAATTAAAAGAATGAAAAAGGATATTCAAAATTTCTCTCATGAGAAAGCATTCCGTTACACCCATAAAGATTACTAATTTGGAGAGCCCAGACCTAATACAAAACAGAATCGAAGAGTACGTTTCCGGAACACATCATATAGTTTGAGTGGAGGAGGCTCCACGGACTATGACGAATCCGGCGATTCTGAGATTCCCAACAACAGGGGGGGGGAGGCCGTCCATTTAGAGGTAGAGGCTCAAGAAATAACAGCCAGAGAGGTAACAACCAGAGACAGGCTTTTTTAGGCAGAGGAGGAGATCAGAGACAATGGGAACCAGAACGAATGCAAACAAGGAGCTACAGGGGCTGGTAGTTAACCTATCAAATACTCAGATTACTAAAGAAGAAGAAGAAGTACTGAATAAGGGGTTGAATTTTGTACTCACTAAGTTTCACAATCTCTTTGAGTTCAGGATTGAATTTAATCAGTTCATGGGGAAAGTTCACCTGAAAGAGTTTTTTATGGATAATGCCTTTGATAAGGGAGACAATTGCAGTGGCTTGAGAAATCCATCTATTTTTTGTGCACCTACAAATGCACATTCAGTAGAATCAAAGGTCTTTGAAAAAAAGGTGTTGGAGGAGGTGACCAAATTGGGAACTAAGGGTATCCCTCATCATTCTTAACTTGAGTATAGCAGAACAAAAGATTTTGAAAAGTGTGGGTGCTAATGATAAGATAATTATCCGCCAAGCCGATAAAGGATGCGCTATTGTAATCTTGAACAGGAGTGATTATATCAGAGAATGTGAAAGATTATTATCAGATGAGCATCATTACCAAAAAATGGACAAAGACCCTAGTAATGACCTTTTGAATATTATCTGAGACAAAGTACAAAAGGCTGTGGACGAACATATGATTAGCAAGCAAGAGGGTGAATATCTGATTAGAGAGGACAGCCGGGTGCCCTTTTTCTATACATTGCCTAAAATACATAAAAATTTAGAGAACCCTCCAGGTAGACCTATCGTTTCAGGTGTGAGTTCTCTTTTGGAACCACTTTCCAAATTTGTAGACTTTTATTTGAGACCTTTCATTCCTAATATGCAGCCCAAGAAACAGCTAAAAAAATCGAGATAGATCTGAAGGATCTAGAAGAGAAAATTAAGAGTAAATTCGATGTGGAAGCTTTTAAAAAAGGCCTAGACAAACATCTAAAGGAAATGCAAGAATTCAAGAATGAAACAATATCTGAAAGAATTAAAAGAATGAAAAAGGATATTCAAAATTTCTCTCACGAGAAAGCATTCCATTACACCCATAAAGATTACAAATTTGGAGAGCCCAGACCCAATACAAAAC